>NC_135497.1:162142642-162442642 GCF_052857255.1 Amblyomma americanum
ACAACAAAGAAAAAATGTTACGTCCCAATGTAAGTCACTCTTTTTTCCTTTATCTCTTTCACCCCCTTTACTCCTACGCTCACGGTACGCTTCAGGTGTCCACCCAGAGCGAGACAGTACCCACGCCCTTCCTCTAAACCACCTCTGCTTCCACGTGATCACCAAAATTCTATCAATGGAAAATTCAATTCAAGCCGGCCGTCTTGCTTTTACACCCTGTTGCACTCGCTCGCCTGCACTTAAGTACTGAACCAAGATTTGACTTAGCTGTGGGTTTTAACCGGCATCATAGGTGGAGAGAATGTTAACCTCGTTCGTATGAAATAAAAAAACTAAGGCTTCTGCACAATAGGACTGCAGCGCTGTATAGAGGCCGAAGTGGTAGTCAATTCATGTGACTTGCTCGTCTGCCTTCTTACAGGAGCATTTTGTACTCGCCCGAAGGCCTTCCTTTTCCTGGTCTTGAAGATTTGGTCAGACAAACACCCATCGACAAAACAGCGTTCAGAGAACATCTGGCCCTGCTCATGGAGAGCATAATCCAGGCCACGGAACTAATGATAGAGTATCCTTTCTGAACGAGGCGCCTTCAAATCCTTCACTGTGAATAAAGGAGGTTTTCATGAATCACCAGCCATACTCTAAATTTGTGTCGAAACTGCTGCTTTAGTACTGTTAATAAAAACTGAATTACGCGAAAAAAATTGCCGCTTGCCGTACGTTTCTCGAGTCGTCTTGTTGCATTTCACGTGCAATGCGCAGCCCCGCATGGCTCTGATAGAAGTCTTTAACGCCACGATCTCTATACCCGGCGTCCCAGCTAAATGCAACCAAGTTTTTCAAAAATAGCGGAGTGAAACCAATCGAGTAATGCTAAATGTCGTGTGGCCTGGTCTCCATTATCTGTTTTTTTTTCGTCCTGCAAAGTTGGTTTCAGTAAAGAAAAATATCTCATCTTTGCGCTTCTATTTTACAGTCATCCATGCCTTCTTCGTCTTGTGAGCGTCATCAGCATCACGGCTAACGAGTGGAGCCCCTAGAAGTCTGTCGTGGATAGCAAATTGCAGGTCTATTGCAAAATACACTTTCCCTATCTGGGATCCGCCTTGTCGCTTGTTCGTTGACAGAACGCGCATAATCTGTAGCCGTGAGATTTCCCATAGAAAGATACGATACGTTTACAGTGTCACTGAAATGTAACCATGCAGACATAAGCTTAGAGCTCGGAATCGCCTCATTCGATTGCTCATAAACAAACCGGTCATGCGCCACGTCGGAGGTCGGTTCCAGATAGCCGTTTTTTGAACCAATAGCTTTGATACAGAAGAGATGCCGCCTTGAAATCTTCACACAGATATCAGTCGTCCGATATTAGAACAGGAAGACTGACAGCCTCACGACATTACAGACGCGATGTGGGGTCACTGCGTCGAAGCGCTCACGGTTGCCACCCTTGTCTGGCTAGCTGCGTCGCGTACTCCGCTGCCTGGGTCGTGACTTCCGCTATTTTCTTTTGTAGCTTCTTGTTGAATTTCTGTTTCTTCCATCTTTTGGTGAGACCGCGTCTTGCCTCCCATAGCCTGAGTAGCCGCTTGTCTACCTCCGGTGCTTGCTCGGTTCTGTCTACCTCTTGGGTATACATCTCTTGTATCTGAGCTGCTGGCTCCACTCCCCTATCGAGGTGATTTCGCCCTTCAGCTGTCGCCAGTGTTGCCTAAAGGCGTCCCAATCCGTGAGACGGGCTGTGCCGATCTTTCTCTTGACGTTGTCTGCTACCGTGTTGATTCTTATAATGTGGTGGTCGCTGCCTAGATTTTCCAGCAGGTTCTCCCATTCGACTTGTTTCGCTCCTTTGACAAAGGTTAGGTCCGGACACGCGTCTGGACTAACGCTGTTGCCTTGCCTAGTCGGTTGGTACTCGTCTGTTAGGAGCTCGCAACTTATGCTATCCGCCGCGGTGCATATGTTCCGCCCCTTCTTTCCGTCTTTCGGGTAGCCCCAGCTCGGGCTTTTAGCATTAAAATCTCCTGCTATAATTAGGGTGTTCCTCCCGGCCACCGGCCAGCCTGCTCGCCCCAGCGAATAGCTTAATAAAGTCTTTTTTTGCCTAGGGGGGCTGTAGAGATTTACTATGAAGGTGCTTCTGGCTCTTCTTTTCTTCTTGGGAATTACTTCGTTTATTACGTGCTCTATCTGTATGTCCTCGATTTCATCATGCGATATGGTTACTATTTTGTTGCTGATGAGGGTCCCGGTGCGCCCGCTCTCTTGGCACTTATACCCACTTAGCGTGGGTGTGCTATTGGTTTCCTGAAGCATGATTATATCCGGTGGTTTGTTTTTCGTGTAAATGAATTGCTGCAGGAGTCCCTGCTTGCACCGGAAGCCCCTGCAGTTCCACTGCCATATCTCTAGTTGGTTTTGTCCAGCGGCGGCGGAACACCTGTGGCTCGGTGCTACTACTGGCGCATGCGCAGTAGTGACTAGGGAGCGATGGAGAGAGAGAGAGAAATATCCGCGGCGAGGCGCCCGTTGTGGCGTCATCTGCCTCCTCGGAGCACCTCCACGGCAAAATCGCAAATTCGCGGCCGTTAAAGGTTTCGCTTTAATATTTGTCACTGTATATAAACCTGGGTGCCTCAGATTTGTCGGAAATGTTCGCCTTCAAACGCCATGCAATGCCGCGGTATAACTTCGCTCCCGCGACAGACGTGACTCCAAAGTTTGGTGGCAAAACCCGGCGTTCCCCGAGCAGGCTCAACTAGATACTGCAGAACCTGCTATTAAGCGACTGTGTTTAGAAATCAGAAGCATGACAAGTGAGCCCGACCGCGGCGGCTGCGTTTTTATGGAGGAAAAACGCTAAGGCGCCCGTGTGCTGTGCGATGTCAGTGCACGTTAAAGATCCCCAGGTGGTCGAAATTATTCCGGAGCCCTCCACTACGGCGCCTCTCTCTTCCTTTCTTCTTTCACTCCCTCCTTTATCCCTTCCCTTACGACGCGGTTCAGGTGTCCAACGAGATATGAGACAGATACTGCGCCATTTCCTTTCCCCCAAAAACCAATTATTATTATATTAAGTGAGCCCTGCACTATCGAGCCATAGCAGGTTATGCAAGGCAGCTACGAATACTGTACATGCGCGTGCGCAGTCACTTAGCTGGATGCACATTTTCAGTCGCACCTTTCTGGCAGCAGCGTAACGCCTGCGCCCTTTAACTCGAGGGCTGTTCGTTCAAGAAGAGCTCGATTGTGAGCAGAGGTTCAGCTTCTTAACGCCATGGCTCTGCCGCTTCCAATGGAGCGTGGACCTTTGTGTACGATAGGGAGTTCGCAACAGTCGGTAGAATTCTTTTTTACACTTTGCTACAATCAAGCTTAAAGAAATTTCCCAAACCGCCACAACACAGCGATCGCCGAAAGATCGTGCTCCTAATTTGGCCCCAATAGTCTATCTAGACTTATTTTTTCCCGCGCAAGATGCAATGAAATATGATGACGGTGTCTGGGTCTGCACCATCTTGTTACAGCTGCGCCCCTAGGTGCAGGTCCTGTCTTTTTGTCAAGCTTCCGTGGAAGCTTCGCTGTCAAAACTCCAGGAAAAACCGCTATTGACACTAACAATCCTGCGCACTGCTGTACCTCTATGCTGTCTTATAGAACGCAGGAAGATGTACTGGGTTCATATTAGCGTTACGGAGGGTTTCTCCTGTTTCCATTAGAATCTTGACGCACGCGTGTAGTGAAATCGCATTGCTTAGATATTTGCACGAGCCTTTTAGTTTCAGCAGAATTTCAGTTGAAGCTGCTTCTGCCTTTTTTTTAACTTTCAGGTTCTTTCGAGCGGGCTCCTTTCATTGACGACCTCATTAATCATGCATTCTAGGCAACCTTATACACGCTCCTGAAAAGACGTAACCGATTGAACTTCCAAGTACTTCATCTGAAATGTTGCTGATTTCAGTCAATTCCAGCCGCCCAAAAGTAACTGAGCATTTACAAAAGTCTGTAATCGAACACTATGTTATTTGTTATTTTTCTTTCCACTTTCATTGGCATAAGACATACGATATAGAATGAGCCTGTGCGCCTTCCTTGATCTGTTGTGTACTGCAATTCACACGCTGTTAATTTTCCACAGCAGTATATATATATATATATATATATATATATATATATATATATATATATATATATATATATATATATATATATATATATATATATATATATATATATATATATATATATATATATATATATATATATATATATCCCTCAACCATAGTCATTTCCTGGCTTGCCTGTGCGATGTCAGTGCACGTTAAAAATCCACAGTTGGTCAAAATTATTCCGGAGTCCCCCACTACGACACCTATTTCTGCTTTCTCCTCCCCTGCTTTCACTCCCACCTTCCTCCCTTCCCTCACGTCATGGTCCAGGTGCACACCGAGAAGTGAGACAATTACTGCGCCATTTCCTTCTCTCGATAGCCTGTGCGCACTTAACTGAGCCTTCAGTCTGCGGTTATTTTTAGGTTTCTTACACTTTGTATCGTAGCTGTATAGCCCAACACAGAAGTACCTGCGTACAGGTTCGGACATAAGTATACCGAGCGCGCTCTTCCGTTCTATTTGCGATAATTTTTTTTCTATTCGACATGAAGGAACAGTATTTGTCTATATGAAAGCGAACTAGCGTCTACTACCATCCTGGAGATAATAAAGCTGTCAGTTTCGGTTAGGCAGCGAGCTAAAAATGTTTGAAGGAAAAAGCGTGCTCCGTTTAGTTTCGTCTGCACCTTTTAAGAGAATTTTATTTTTCCGAAAATATGCACAGTGCTAAAGGACTCTTTACACAAGTGGTCTGGTTTCCAACGGCATCACAATGAGCCATCATTGTACAGGTATCACATATATGCAAATGACATTTCAGTGAACCATTCGTGGTTTCTACACGAGCTGGCTTAAAGCAGCTTCATTATGCGCTTAAGTGGAATACAAGGAAGGAAAAAATGAGCAACACTCGCCAAACTTCCTAATACGGAAGGATGGGCGCGGACACACCTATATCACTAACAACAATGAACCCTGTTGGCCAGCGGAGGAGGAAGGCCTCCTCACCCAACACGACGAGTTCTTCATTCAAGTGTTTCAGCGTCAAATTACTAAGGCGGTACAGTAAAGGGAACATTTCTTTCTGCGGGCGACCCCGCAAGACAGCGAGTCCCCTCCTTTTCCACAATACATAAGCACCCACACACATTATTAATTCAACATAGAAATCGCGACTGCGACTCTGCCACCGCATGCGCACCTGGAGCATGCGCCCTACCAAGCGCCAGAAATTACGCGCGACTGGGCATTAAAAAACGGCATGGTTCAGAGTTTCAGTTCGACCGCATTGCGGACATGAGGCGGAGGGCGCCACGCCCCACGCCGCAAGGCGGTCAGCTGTGGGTAACGCTTCCCATTCGCGAGGCCAGGTAAAATTGTATTCTTCAGCGGGGAGAGACGCAAATATTCTTTGTTTGCGCTTTTTTCGCACTTTTCCTGCGCTGGTCTACATTCAGGGTGCGAAAAGCAACATATATTCGCAACTTTCACTCGCGGACAATTCTTTCAAATCACAATCAGGAAGTGTACCTTCAAGAAAATGTGAGGATTTCACGACATATGTACTGAAAGCTGGAGACTTTTCAGCCGCAGGGCCTTTCCAATTTGATAACTCAAAGAAGCGACGTGATGTTCCCATCAAATATGCGGTGAGTGCTCTTCCTCGGTACGCTGTGTCGGAGATAAGGTCCCACATGGCCCTTAAGGCCAATACACGACACATAACTTCAAGATAAGGGATGCTGAAGCCACCCATGTCGGTGGGCAGGCGGACAAAAACTCTTGCAACGCTCTCTGCGTGTCTACCCCAGAAGAAAGATCCACACGCTGTGGCCAGCCTCTCGAGGACGCGGCGAGGAGGACGCGCTATTTTTGCGACGTAGAATAAGGAAGCTATTATGCTTGTTCTGATAAGGTAAGCTCGTTCAGAGAAAGGTAGGTCTAAGGATTTTGCGACTTCGATACGCTGATCAGCCTTGCTTTTTATTTCATTCCAGGTGGCTCGGGCTACTTCACCGGAGGCGAGGAACGTGACACCAAGGACTTTTACGGCACCTACCCATTGGAAACCATCGGAAAATTGGTCATTAAATGATCCAAAGCGTAATGCCTGGCTTTTAGCAGGATTGAGACCTGCACCTGACAGGCAACTGTAAGTGTGAAAGAGCCTCAGAAATGCTCTATAGCTGTCAATGTTTCTAATAAACAGAGAAATATCATCAGCATAAGCTGTTACTTTAACCTCGCACAAGCCAGGGAGAGGAAAGCCCCGTATCAACTTGCAACTTTGAATTTGTTGCAACAGCATTTCTATGCAAAGGATGAAAAGAATTGATGACAGTGGGCAGCCCTGGCGTATTCCACGGCTCACTGGAATGGGGTCGGTTATCTGATCGTTGACTGCGAGGCTTGCTGCTAAGTCGGTGCACAACAATCTCAAGACGTCTATCAGACGCCTTAGGAAGCCAAAGCAGTCTAGAACTGTGAAAAGGTAGTCACGCCCAACGCTGTCAAAGGATTTTGCTTGATCTAGAGAAACAAAAGCTCTCGAAACCTGCGTGCGCGTAGCAAAAGTGAACAAATCGCGGGTTAAACCTAGTGACGAAAAAAT
Source organism: Amblyomma americanum (assembly GCF_052857255.1). NCBI lineage: Eukaryota > Metazoa > Arthropoda > Arachnida > Ixodida > Ixodidae > Amblyomma > Amblyomma americanum. The sequence goes on from NC_135497.1 coordinate 162,149,369, forward strand.
TGTGCGTCCGGGCACACAACACGTCTGAGCAATGCTTATTATGTCAGGAAGAGATGACGTTATGCCATGTGCTAATACAGCAGCTAGTATTTTATAATCGGAGTTCAGAAGGGAGATAGGCCTCCATGCTTATGGGTCGGACGGCACACCACTACTCTTTAGAAGGAGTACTATACGACTCTCGCGAAAAGATTCCGGCCGAAAACCGTCGACAAGAAAGTCATTGAGCATAGACAGAAGATGCGCATGTATCTCCGTGAAGAAAGTTTTGTAAAAAAACAAGTGATAGCCCGTCTGGACCGGCTGCAGCGGAGGCGTTCATCCTGGAAAACCAGGCGAAGCTCTTCCAGCGTGACTGGATTACATAGGCTGTCGCGGCGCTCTTCAGGTGTGCAGGCTATGCCTGAGCAAAATTCACGAACAGCTGCATTTAGATCGATTACACATGGGCTGTTAGTGGTAAAGAGGCGTGTAAAATGTTCACTAAAGACAGCCTTGACGTCCTCAGCGCTATCTGACTGTTCACCATAAGGAAGTTAGACAAACGGGATGGTTGCTCGACTCTCTACGGAACCGTAGCGAACGCTGCGAAGTAAAGCGGGGTCCGCGGCTGGTCTACCACAAATATAAGTTTGCGTCGAAATTCGGGAGCTGAGGCGCAGCAGGAGTTCATACCGCGCTTGTAGCTGATTGAGGTAGTCCGGCATTGTAAAAGTGAGGGGCGCACTACGCTGCACAATGCGTGCCCATCGAAGGGTGTGGTTAATTTGTGCAGTTAAACGTAACTTTCTATCTCTGCCAGCTTTGGTCATCTTGTCACGCCAACTAGCTTTTAAATCGTCCCAGCTGCGTCGTTGTCCGGGATGGCTGCACGTTTCCGCAAGAGCTTCGCGTAGGGTGGCCACACTTTCGGGGTCATGCACCAGTGTCATGTTCATTTTTCAAAAATTCCTGGATGGGGCGGGCTGACGAAAGTGCAGCCTCACAGATACTGGAAAGTGGTCGGTTATGCGCGGAACATCTGGCGGGAAAGCCAGGACATCGCAACTAGTGACATGAGTAGCGAGAATTGGCGGAAAGTAGAAACGATCGAGCCTGCTCATGTTCGAGCCCCGTTGCCATGTGGCAGCAAACTCATTACCATGTAGTCCGACCCATGGGCCTATAAGGTTAAAGTTACGGATGAGCTGTTTTAAAGCTCGCACACCATGGTATACAGCCAGCCTTCTCTGCGACCACTTACATCCCTGTAGGAATCCTCGACGCAGTTAAAATCCCCTACTATAAGAGTTGGATAACTATCTAGCATGAAAGAATCGAGAGAATAAAAAAACTCACATGTAAAAGAACGTTGGGCTGGAGCGTACACTACAAGCGCTCTCACTCGCCTTCAATGAAGGTTAAAATCCACGGCTAGGGTGCGACCATCAAAGCCGTACGTGCAGTGGGCACCGCGGCGGAAATGTGGCTTGAGAAAGACAACTCCAACGCCAGACATAAAAGAGTCCATAAGTGTAAAAAAGGCATCAACACAAAAGCGCGAACAAAAGGACTGAACATCATAGGGGGAACTAAAGTTCCATTCTTGTAGGAAAAGAATATCCGCGTCGTGTGCTCTGGCGAAGCCCACTATCTCCCTCTGCTTATCCAGGTTTCTAAAGCCCCGAGTATTCAGAGAGAGAAAGTGGACAGCCTCCATTGTAAGAATAGCACACGCGAATATTCTCGATACATGGAAAAAAAGGAAGAACAAAACTAAAGCCATAAAGGGATCTTGTGGGGCTTACTGGTGTTAGGCGAGCTGTCGCTGTCGGTCGTCTCGGGGTGTGCTCGTTTCATGGTTTTACGGTCGCAGTCCATGGCATCGTCACCCGCGGGTGAACCAACGAGGGGATCGACTGGATGTTTCGAGTCCATTTTCCGTGAGTCGGTTAAAAGCCTGCTCATGCGCACTTTCTGTACGACACTACCCGGCATGTCATGCCTGCCGGTCGGGGTGTCGCGTCCTGTTGCACGGGTGCCACGTCCAGCCGACTGGCGACGTGGCTCGGTGAAGTCCTGATTGCTGTCACCGCTGGAGCAGGTGCTGGCCTCACTTGTCGGCGAAGTTGCAGCGGCCAGCTGTGGAGTGCTCCCGCCTGTGCCCTCTCCGCTAGACTCGTCTGGCGTGGTTGACCGGAGTGCAGGGGATTTGTCTTGTGGTTCATCGGTGTCCGTGGTTGGGGGTGCATCTCCCTCACCTATCTTTTCATCGATAACCAAATCTTCAGGGCCGGAAGCTTGATCTGAATCGCTCCCGGTGTTGTCGCCTGGTGCATCTGTAGCAGGGGTGGATACGACCTGCACTTCAGCAGCCGCGGCTGCCGCGAAAGATCGTGGTCGTACACAGTCGACAGTGGCGTGGGCCCCGGCGCACCTTCGGCATGGCTCTTCACACCTCTCGGTGGCGTGCCCGAAAATGCCGCACCTAGAGCAGCGGGGGTTGTGGCAATCTCGTCCGATGTGGCCGGCAAAGCGGCATCTTGAACACAACTTTTGCACACCGCGGTAGTCACACATAACAGTGTGACCTTGGACCGAGATGAAGTTTTGGATCAGGGTTTTCATTTCGATCTTCGCCACTCTTATGCCTGTGCCGATTCCAGGCCGGCCCTTGAAAACAGGCTGATGGACTTGCTGTACGTTACCGTACTCTGATAAGGCTGCCGCGACTGAAGCGTCAGCCACCCATAAAGGTACTCTAAAGACTGAGACGTGAACAATCTCAGGTCCAACACTTACTACAGGTACCAAATCTCCGTTAAGAAGAATGGCTCTCCTGTTCTTGATCTTTGACGCTGCGCTGTCCGAACAAGCCGCAACGCCAAACTACTACTCTCATGTGCTGTAGGGACTTGACCCCTGCGGGGCCGGTAACAACTTCCAAGGCATCGATGATGTCAACAGTGCTACCTTCAGGCACACTGAGGAAGAAGCAGTGCGCCTTGGGCGGCGGTTCAGCAAACGCCATCGCGTGGCAGGGCGGAGCCCTGGCTCCCACGGCACGAGGCTGTGGTGCCCGGGCGGTTGAAACCTGCGCGGAACTCCTGGACGATGCGACGGGCGGAATCCAGGGTCCGCCTTGAAGCTGAAGATCGTGGCACAAACGGACAGAGTAACGGCACTTTGTACGATACTTCGTATGATACTTTCTACGGCACTTTGTCTGCACCTGTGTGTTATAAATCGCTAATCTTGACATTGAGTTCATGAAACACTGCTACTGGGATGCCATCCTTTTAAACTCGCCTATATTTGGTGGATGTGCGTAAAGTTCAAACTTAAATCTTGCCGCTATGTAGAATAGAGTAGCAGCACGTGTTTCATAATCACTTCATATTGTTCCTTCCCTGTAAAGTCTTAGTCTCATTTCTTTTTATTCCTCCTCTGAAAAAAATTAATGTGGATTAGCTCAGCTAATCCAGGATATACAAACCGAAAGATGTCGGCGTTCAGTGCGTTCATTGGCGTTGGCGTTGACAATGTTCTAGACGGCGATGGCTTTGAGGAAAGGAAAGGAGAATAACTGGCTCCCTGTATATGCCGACGCCTCATTCATTCTTTGATACGTGTGGTGGTGTTGAGAGAGAGAGAGACGTGACCTGAATGCATCAGCGCTGACAGCATTGTGGCTGACATGCGGCACTGCAGCAATAGCTAGGCCGCAGCGTTCATTTGGTGATCAATCTCTCGCGATCAACCATTAACTATATGCCGCTTCCCAAGGTGGAGGGGAGCGCTTGCTGCCATCCAGTGAGCGGAACGAAATCAAAGCAGGTTTTTGCAGTTGGACACCAATGCCACGTACATGAAAGCGAGATTGAGATTTCCACTCACTCATGGAGCCGGTTGTGCGTCTTTCCTCTCGTGAAAATAAACGTCCTTTGCAAAATTGTCATCGCCAATGAACTCTATGAACGCCGTCGGCTCACTTGTTTTGTTCGGTGTCTGAGAAAAGGAAATGGCACAGTAACGTACCGTCTCACATATCTCAGTGGACACCCGAACCGCCCCGTAAAGGAACGGATAAAGGAGGGAGGGAAAGAAGAAAGAGAAAACTGAAAAGTGAAAGTTAGATTTTGAGGAAAGGCGCGGCGCTGCGCAGCGGCGGAACACCTGTGGCTCGGTGCTACTATTGGCGCATGCGCAGTAGCGACTAGGGAGCGGGAGAGAGAGAAATATCCGCGGCGATTCCATTCCATTCCAAAAACTTTTATTTCCATCAGAAATGGAGACCCCCTACTCCCTACCCCTGGCGCGCAGGCCTAGGGGCAGGGGCCGGGGCCTCCGCGACTAGATGCAGGCAAAGAGTTGCTGTCTCTTCGCGGCGTCCACCGCCAGATGGATGGCTTTCCTCTGCATGGCGGGGTCCGCGCTTTGCAGAAGGGTCTCCAGGCTTGTCTACTATTTATTCCTTCATTGACCCCTGTGGAGTGTGTGCATTGCCATATTATGTGGTCGAGGGTCCCCCTCTCCCCGCATTCCTTACATTTATCATCTATGTCTTCGTCTTTCAGGACGTGTGATGCCCATAGCGGATTTATGTAATTTCCTGCTTGTAATCTGCGCCAAGTTGTTGCCTCTCTGTTTTCGAGCTCTTTGTCCGGTGGAGGGACAGTTCTTCGCTGTAATTTGTAGTTTTCTATAAGGCGCCCGTGTGCTGTGCGATGTCAGTGCACGTTAAAGATCCCCAGGTGGTCGAAATTATTCCGGAGCCCTCCACTACGGCACCTCTCTCTTCCTTTCTTCTTTCACTCCCTCCTTTACCCTTCCCTTACGGCGCGGTTCAGGTGTCCAACGATATATGAGACAGATACTGCGCCATTTCCTTTCCCCCCCAAAACCAATTATTATTATTATATTATCTCTGTGTATGTCTGTAGTTTCTCGTCAAGCTCCTTGCAATCGGGCGGCTCTGCTCTTGCCCGGAGGTAGAGATCTCGGGCTAAGAGGTGCGCCGCCTCGTTGCCTGGAACTGACGCGTGAGCTGGTGCCCATATGAGGCTAATTTTCCTATCAATTTTCCTTCCAACTAGTATTCGCACCGCTACTGGTGCTACTCTGCCCCTTCCGTAATTGTAGATGGCTGTTTTGCTGTCGCTTATTATGTAACTTGCCTTGGTGCCTACGCAAGCAAGCGCTATTGCTACTTCTTCCGCTACCTCTGGATTGCGGCTGCGTATTGTTGCTGCCGAGATTGCTTTACCTTGGCCATCTTCTACTGAGGCTACTGCTGCTCCCAGTTTGCCGCTCGCCGCATCTGTGTATGCCACTGTCTCGCTGTTTACTTCGCTGAAGCGTTTGACTAGTGCTTCAGCTCTTTTTTCCCTCCTTTCCTTATTGAAGGTGGGATGCATGTTCTTGGGAAGCGGGTCAATCCTCAGCTGTTCCCTCATTTTTCTTGGAATATCCTGTTTCTTTTGCATGGCTCTATCCGTCTGCAGTCCCACCATGCTTAGAATGGCCCTGCCTGTGTACGTTTGGCTGAGTCTTTCCTGCTGGGCGGTCCTTACTGCTTCGGCTATTTCTTTCCATGTATTATGGATTCCCATTGCTAGGAGTCTTTCGGTGGAGGTGCTTATGGGTATTCCGAGTGCTCGTTTGTAGCATCTCCTGATTATTGAGTCCACTTTATCTCTTTCTGAGGCCCGGATGTTTAGATATGGTGTAGCGTAGCTGAGTCGGCTGATGACGTACGCTTGTACCAGCTTAACTAGGTTCCTTTCCTTTAGCCCTCTTCCCTTGAGGGCTATTCTTCTGAATATCCCAGTCATCTGTGCTGCGTAGCCTTCCAGTTTCTTTATGGTTTCGTCGTTGTATCCGTTACTTTGAATGAAAAGACCTAATATTCTTATTTTGTCTACTTTGGGTACTGGTTTGTTTTCGACCATGATGCTGAGATCGCTGTCTTTTTTCAGCCTTAATGATTTGGGCTTGTACATTAAGAGTTCTGATTTTTCTGGTGAGCAGGCAAGCCCCCTAGCTGCTACGTACTCTACCACTGTATCCGCGGCGAGGCGCTCGTTGTGACGTCATGTGCCTCCTCGGAGTACCGCCACGGCGAAATCGCAAGTTCGCGGCCAGTAAAGCTTTCGTTTTAAAAAATTGGAGGACGCTTAAGCTTCGGCTTTCAGAGCAGGACGCGACAGCGTGTTGCAGCGTTGCCAAGGAATCCATGGAACGCCATTGTCCGTTCGGCGCGACGCTTTGCCCGGACAATTTAAAGGAAGGAAACAAAATCTTGGTGGTGGCTGAGTGGTTAGGGCGCTCGGCTACTGACCCGAAGTTCCCGGGTTCGAACCCGACCGCTGCGGCTGCGTTTCGATGGACGCGAAACGCTAAGGTGCCCTTGTGCTGTGCGATGTCAGAGCACGTTAAAGATCCCCTGGTGGTCGAAATTATTCCGGAGCCCTCCGCTACATCTCTTCCTTTCTTCTTTCACTCCCTCCTTTATCCCTTCCCTTACGGCGCTGTTCAGGTGTCCGCCGAGATATGAGGCAGATACTGCGCCATTTCCTTTCCCTAACAACCAACAACCAATTATAAAAAAAAGGGAGGTGGTGGTGGTAGTGGTTTTATTAAAAATATTAGTAAAAAGGGAGGAAAAGATTTTTGCTAGCCCCGGCATCTGCCATCGATACTGAAGCACCTGAGCTGGGGCAGCGGAAATAAAGGACAGCTGGCAGAATGTAGAAATGAAATGAAAGAGGTGAGGGGACAGGAAGAGAGGATAGGGGGAGAAGTAATATGTACAAACTATTTTAACAAGAACAGGAGCCGCATTAGGATCCCCTTTCCCAAAAAACATGCACACAGAACCAGACATGAAAAAAGACAACAAAGATCTCGGAAGCGCTGGAACGCATGTACGACCCATGACTGCGATTGAATTGTGCAGGTGCCGCCCTTTGTCCAATTCCTCAATGACCTGGGCCGTCTTGCTAGCCCTGTCGATCGCTTTGTCATGGTAGCGAACGCAGTGTAGCTTGTCAAAACAGCGCGCCAGCTCAACGTCACTCAGCGAAATGCGGCAGCCGAAATATTAGGAAGAGTGGTGGTTGCCAGAGCTAGCGCGCACATCTTCGCGGGCCGCCAATTCCCGCGAGGGGAGAGGCACTTCAATTTCCTTGGTTGTCCAGTCCGCGGGCCGAGAGCACGCCTCTCAATTTGGTGACGCATGAACACTTGATGCGCGGGCCGCGGGCAAACGGTTCGTCGTGTGAATAGGCCTTTACGGCGCGGTTCGGGTGTCGGTCGATATGTGAGAGTTACTGCGCCATTTCCTTTACCCAAAAACCAATTTTGCCGGAGTTCCCGTGTTCGAACCCGACCGCGGCGGCTGCGTTTTTATGGAGGGAAAACGCTAAGGCGCCCGTGTGCTGTGCGATGTCAGTGCATGTTAAAGATCCCCATGTGGTCGAAATTATTCCGGAGCCCTCCACTACGGCACCTTTCTTCCTTTCTTCTTTCACTCCCACCTTTATCCCTTCCCTTACGACGCGGTTCAGGTGTCCAACGATGTATGAGACAGATACTGCGCCATTTACTTTCCCTAAAAAACAATTATTATTATTTTTTTTTCACCCGAACCACGCCGTAAGGCAAGAGGTCTCCTCAATTTGGCTGCACTTTCTGAACCAGTTCAGGAAGTGCAGCACTCTCGCACTCGATTTGACAGTGCAGCTAGTGCCACCTGCACTTCGGCACTCGATTTGGCCTCGTGCTGCACGAGTTCTGCACTGCTGCACTAGCCTCCGGGCGAGTTCTCTCGTGCAAGTAGTGCAAGGTGCTTGGCGCGCTCCGTAGCAGACGGCTCCGCGGCCTTGCTTGCTTTGGTGAGCAGCGTTGAGGCCATGGTTGAGACGGCCCCGTACCCGTGAGAGACGCGGCATCTGCGCCGTGCCCTCACCAAACAGCTGAAATGCGCGTACGTGTGTGCATGTGCGCGTGTGTCTGTGTACTCGTGTAAGCGACTGGCTGGTTCTCATCTTTCTGTCCAGCCTCGCACGTCGCTTACACCATTCCTCTTTTGTGTGCAATTATTATTATAGACGCAGCACGATGGGGCGCTTCCATAAGAGGCAGATGGTGAGGTGTTTCATAATACGTGGGTGATCGCAACGTTTGTGACTCGCTGCGACATCTGCACCTCCGCTTAAGATGGGCTTGAGCTCGCCGTCAGTCCACACCTTCGCCTGCCAGTTAGCCTCTGACAGTCACGTCACGATCCGCCGAAAGTGAACGCGATCTAGTTGAGTTCAAATATAGATATCAGGCAACTGTTGGCGGAACAGCGCAGTCACTTTTCGATAGAACGGAAGCAGCCTGAATCACGCGTATGAACTGTAAAAGATCGTCTCGAGCGGTAGTCTGAATAACCTGTCTAATTAATTGTTTGTTGCCTCTTCAAAATATCCATCAAATCAGTGACGGTCGACCGGCCTGCGCCACTTTGCACAACACAACGGAAAGAACGGTGTCAAATTCACCACTTTTGGAATTAACAAATTTCATAGCCGCTCCATGAGATAGATGTGCCACTTCGAACGAATGCACAGCGTTCAATAGAGCTAGCACAGTCTCGCGCATATGTGATAACACGCGACAAACACCAACACATAGCCGCAGCCGACGAAAGCTTCTGCACTTTTGCACTCGATTTGGCCGCTGCACCGACAGCACTAGTGTCGGGCTACACTCGCGCCGCAAGAACTGGCACTACACTGGCACGGCACTTTTGTGAACTAGTGCGGAAAGTGCAGCCAAATCAAGGAGACCTATGGACAATGAAAATAAAATTGGTTTTAAGGAAAGGAAATGACGCATGTCTCACGTATCTCGATGGACAACCAAACCGCGCCGTAAGTGAAGGAAAAGCACGCGCCCTTCCAAGACAACACCGTATTCACTAGACGCTCCTCTGTTTATTCCAAACCATCGAGCTGGCATGACGGTGTGGTGGGCGAGCTCGTCTCGCATTCTGGAGGCCCTGGTTCGATTCCGCAACTCGACCAATTTACCACTCGGTTTTATTTATTAATGCTTCTGGGATTTTTGGCTCACGGCCAACGACGCCGATGCCGACGACGCCGGCTTTTCTGCGTCAAGGGGCCCTTAACGCTGTCGCGTTAATACAACGTGCCTCTGTTGGTGTACTACAGTCGCAGCTTTTAAGTGCTTTCGAAGGCAACATACAGAGAACTCAAAAGAGCATTCTCGCTATGTCGGATAGAGCTAGAAAATCGAAATATACTGATATGCGTCTGCATAACCATCGCATTGGAAAGTACATCGACGACCAGTTTCTTTATAATCGGTATCTATTCTCAAGCCTGAAAAGAGTATCGTGAATACCTCCCCCCCCCCCTCCCCGCTTCCTCCCAATTTCTGGTATATGGTGTAGAAGGTCTGTGTTTGTGAATTGCCGGTTCGTGCGTGAATGAGCGAGAGGCTTCCGATACGAACAAGTGTGCACGAAGCAGGTTGCTAAATATTGACACATATAAAGTACTCACCGACGTACTGGCGGTAACCGCGCATGGGACACCCATGCCCGCAAGCCATATGCTCTCTGAGGGTTCATCCCAGATTATGAGCTTATCCTATTGCGTGCACATCAATAGTGTCTGTACACACCTTCCATCATCATTTTGGCTTTCCTGTCTCACAGGATTCTCAGAATTGTTTTTAACTGAAAAACTTATTAATCGTTTTTTTTTCGTTTGTTTTCTGAGGTCGAGCAGCCGACCTCAACCTCACGATTTGAGGTTGAAGTGAGGTTGAGTGAGGTTAGCAGTGACCTCAGGAAAAGTGAGGTGAGGGCGTCAAAGGAGACCTCGAACTCAACTGATGAGGTTGAGGTTGAGTGAGGTCGGCAAATTCTTTTTGAGGTTGAGGTGAGGTCCAGATTTTTTAGGTCAAATGCCCACCTCTGCACTGAACCAGCTCCCCACTGCTCGGATGCGATGGTGCGCTGAGCTTGGACGCTGCCAGCTTCGGCAATACAGAAATCTGCTCAAGGGCACGGTTACAGAAAAATGAAAATGAAGCGGCCATGTATTAGGAGCATCAGGATAACCCGCGTAGTAACTGGAGAGGCGGACTAAAGAGCGCTGCAGCCACGCTCCCCCCTCCGCAGCTGCTAGAAGCGCTGTGAAATGCAGGTGCCGCTTTATGTCCGAGCACAAGCAGACTGGCTAGAGTTCTACCAGGCTAACAGTACTGCTCTGCCCTCCTACCAGGAAGCACACTTAGCGTTCTGATTAACAAGGCGAGTGAAAGCCGACCCAAGAGATCGTGCCGCATTCTGTGAGCGTATCGGAGTTGTGTTTTTCGTGAGTTTGCCACGGGAGATCCAGCGCCGTGGTTGGTTGTGCCCATGGGCGAAAAAAAGTAAAACCGAACAAGATGGGCATTTTACATCTTTTGCAACAGACGAAGGTGCTGCGCAGCAAGAACCAGTCTTCAGAGGCCATAGAAAGGAGAGATACTGACCCCTTGAGCTATTTTCAGGACGGAGAAAACTATCAAGCGTGCCGTAGCCCTCTGGATGCTAGAAGAGTTTATGCAAGAAAAAAAGCTTAACTGACTCGACGGTTAGAAAGCGGACAACCTTTGACCGTAACACGGGAATTTCATCACATCAAGCCTTCACCTCTCTTAAAGGGATCATATGGCACTATTTTTTAGGCTCAAGCTATTTATTGCAAGCTGTTTGCTATGCATTTCGGAACAAGTGGACAAAATACGAGCTCATTTGATGGCTTGGCCGTCCCTGGCAGGGAGAGGAGCTTAGAGCCGATATCGTCTAATTGCAATTTACAGTTCAAATGCGCGCGTAGAACCTTACTTCTTAAGCACGCACGAATACGTCGTGGCTATAGTCGGATACAACTCAAAAGGAAGCGGCAGATGCCTCTCAGAGGAGGCTCGCTTAAAACAAAAAGTTGCGTCGGTAGCCTAAAAAAACTGCCGCATGCCACATGACATATGCTCACCTCTGATGTTCCGAACTTCGGAACAGTGTGCTTCAGAACAGTATGAAGCAGAAAAAATGATGAAATCGAAACAGAGACGCGCAAAACAGCTACACTTCCAGCTGCCTTGGAGCACTCGACCACTGCAGCAGCCTCTGCAGCGCTGCACCGTACTGCGCTGTGCTGTTTTGTCGTCGTGCTATTTTTCCTCTGCGCTCTTTTGTCTGGCATGGTGTTTTGACGTGTGCTGGTTTTTTCCTTGTGAGCTATTCTGTCGCCATGCTGTTTTTTACCTGTGCTGTTTTGTCGCTGTGCCGTACATTTCCTTGTGCTGTTTAAATTAATTGTGCGTCGTTTTGTCGCATGCTGTTTTGTCGTGTGCTGTTCTTTTGTGTCCCCCAATACACTCTCCCAAGAGTTCATCCCAGATTATAGGCTTGCAAGTCAATAGTGTCTGTACACACCTTATTACATAATTACAGACCGCTTAATTAGTGCCACTATTATAACTAGTCATCACAATCGTCCCATCACCATTTTGGCTTTCCTCTCACAGGATTCAAAGAATTGTTTTTAACTGAAAAACTTTTTTTCTGAGGTCGAGCAGCCTCAAAATCTGACGTTGATTGAGGTCGCCAGTGGCCTCAGGAAAAGTGAGGAGAGCGCGTCTCAAGAGCCCTCAACTCATGAGGTTGAGTGAGACCGGCGAATTTTCTTTTGAGGTTCAGGTGAGGTCATATAGCACACCTCAGACTAAGACTGCTTAAAAAATTACAGGATTGCACTTTTGAAATTTTGAAATTTTTTGTTCGGGCCGCCGCGGTGGCTCAGTGGTTATGGCGCTCGGCTGCCGGCCCGAAAGACGCGGGTTCGATCCCGGCCGCGGAAGTCGAATTTCGACGGAGGCGAAATTCTAGAGGCCCGCGTGCTGTGCGATGTCAGTGCACGTAAAAGAACCCCAGGTGGTCGAAATTACCGGAGCCCCTTCACTACGCCGTCCTTCATAGCCTGAGTCGCTTTGGGACGTTAAACCCCCATAAAACCAAACCAAGATTTGTTTTTCATACTAAGCCATCTCTCGCATTTACATCGTTTTTTCATCGAATCAGTCGCACAAAACCTGCTTCAAACAGCATTTCCATTCAATTTAATTACAATTCATCAACGAAACTTTTCCCACTTCAAGATCTACTCACGCACTACACAACACAAACTTTTGCACATTTATCTCCACAGAACGATCAATAATCGTGCGAACGAAATTTGCTGACCCGTCACCATAAAATGTTTTCTCATTAAAATTTGTAATTTAATTTGTTCTTGGAGCTGTTTTTGAATTGGGGTCTCCACTTTTACCAAACTCCGAACAGTTATATTCCGTTTCATACATAGCAGGCAATGCTGCAGAGGCTGCGGTAGTAGTATGTCTGCGAAGCCATATTAGTCTGTCACTTATGATTTGTTTTACCCTTAGCCTTGCGAAAGTGGTACCGTTGAAAACGCCAGTCAAAGCTGTAAGGGGCTCGGTGTTCGAGCCCTGTGACTAAACTTTTAACCACGTGTGGACTACTTTTCAGGCATGGATGGAGTAAAAGTGACTGGCCCTACCAGCCAAGAATCACACTGCCACATGCCACTTCAATTCTCGAAGTCTCAATGAATCAAAGAAGAAAAATGTGGCAATGGGTAAAACGAAGTACAGGAGGTTGCCATTTATGCTGAGATTTGCTGGAATGAAATAGGTCTATGCTCATTGTGGTTGTACAGCGAACTACGTTTTGGACGCAGACACCACAACAGCTTGCTTCGGGCACAAGGTACGTGGTGCAGATCAAACACTCATACAGCAGTAGCTTTCTGAAAACTTTTTTAAGGACAAGCTCTCACGGGTACACACATTTATACATCGATCCTTATAAGCACTGCTGTCCTCCTACATTTCTCAGTTCAGATATTAAAAAAAGCAAACAAAACAGGGCAGAGCAGGGACACTAGAATCTTGGAGATCAAATTGTAGTCATTCCTGTCCTTGGTATGTATGTCCTTCAGCTGGAATGGCTAAGCACATCCAGAGCACTATGGTCCGCTCCTGCTGCTGGCCGCTGATTGATGAAGAAGGCAAAACACTACCAGCATTGGCCTCTCAAGATCTGAACTCTTGCGCAAAGTGCATGAGAGAAACCGAGAGAACATAATAGACAAAAATAAAGCGTGAAAGTGAAAAAATGGGGGAAAAGATGGAGGACGGGAGGGAATAACGCCACCTTACACACTATTTCATGCAGCACATGTGGCACAACTAAATATGTTATCGACATTAAAAAAGCGGCAAATCATTAAGGTAGTTGAAACACCAAGTCAGTGACGCAAAGCTTACTACAATTAAAACAGGTGCAAAGTGACGTACCTTAAGACGGAAGGGGAAGAAGAAAACAATTTCTAAGAACATCTTCAAACTTACAAAGGTTGCATGGTACTTTGAAGTTTTGCAAGAGGAAGGGAAGGAGAAGCATAGGATGTCAGGGCAAGGTAGTGAAAAAATGGTATTTTGCTCCTCTGCTGATTAGTCGAGCAGCTCTCTCTGGCCTTTTGCACATAAATTCCCTTCCTCTGCACCAAGTTCCTTTATGTGGGGATGACTGCACCTCAATGACGCCCCTGCTGATCTCTCACTCCTTTCTCAGCATGAGGCTCCGTGACAATATGCTGTAGCCATTTTGACCACCACGGAACCCCCAAAACCAAACCAACAAAAAAGGGGCAAATCATTGGGGTGATTTCACACACCAAATCATTGTCACACAACCTACAAGACCTTAGAAGAGGTCTGGCTGCAATGTGCTGTCCTTCAAGACGGAGAGGGAACAAGAAAACTGAATAAGAACTCCTTCAACCCTACAAAGGTTGCACGGCTACATGTATGCTTTGGAAGAGGAAGGGAAAGAGGAGCATAGAATGTCAGGGTAAGGAAAAAGAAAATTCGCACTCTGCTGACTGCTCTAGCAGCTCTCTCTAGCATTTTTCATATTAATTCCCTTCCTCTGCACACACTCCCTTTACATGCAGATGACCACGGCCTCTCAGACAGCCCTAGTGATTTCTCACTCCTTTCTCAGCATGAGGCTCCGTGACGGGACGCTGCAGCCATCTTGACGACCATCACCAAACCCTCGAAACTAAATGAACAAAAAAGCGACAAATCATTACAGTGATTTGACACAGCAAGTCACTGTCGTGCAGCCTACCAGGCCTTCATAGACGTCTGGTTGCAAAGTGCTGTACCTCAAGACTGAGGAGGAACAAGGAAACAATGACGATGAACTTTTTCAGACCTACAATGGTATCAAAGTTACTAGGACGCTTTTGAAGAGGAAGGGAAAGAGGAGCATAGGATGTCAGGGTAAGGTAATAGAAAAATGGCACTTCGCTCCTCTGCTGACTTGTCAAGCAGTTCTCTGGCATTTTCCATCCCGTCCTCTGCACAGAGTCCCTTCACATGCAGATGACCGCGGCCCATCTGACGGCCCTGTTGATCTCTCGCTCCTTTCTAAGCATGTGGGTCTCTGATGGGATTCTGTAGCCATCTCACCGACCACCAACGAACCAACAAAAGAAGGGGCATATAATTAGGGAGATATGACACACACCAAGTCACTGTCACGCAGCCTACCAGACCTTAAAAGAGGTCTGGTTGCAAAGTGCCATACCTCAAGACAGAAGGGAAACAAGAAAACAATGTCTTAGAACTCCTTCAAACTTACAAAGGTTGCACGGTTGCTTGGACGCTTTGGAAGAGGAAGGGAAGAGGAGCATAGAATGTCAGGGTAAGGTAATAGCAATATGGCACTCTGCTCCTCTGCTGGCTTGTCTAGCAGCTCTCCTCTGGCATTTTCTATATTAATTCCTTTCCTCTGCACCAATTTCCTTCACATGCAGATGACTGCAGCCTCTCTGACAGTCCTGTTGATCTGTCCTGTTGATGAGGCTACGTGACGGGATGCTGTAGCCATTTTGACAACTATCACCGAACCCACAAAAAATGGGAAATCAGAGTGGTTTCACACATAAAGTCATGGTCGCACAGCTTACAAGACCTCATAAGAGGTATGGTTGCCAAGTGCCGTACCTCAAGACTGAGGGAGAAAAAGAAAACGGACTAAGAATTCTTTCAACCCTACAAAGGTTGCACGGGTACATATATGCATTGGAAGAGGAAGGGGAGCATAGAATTTCAGGGTAAGGTAATAGCAAAATGACACTCTGCTCCTCTGCTGGCTTGTCTAGCAGCTCTCTCTAGCATTTTTCATATCAATTCCCTTCCCCTGCACCAAGTTCTTTTACATGCAGATGACCGCGGCCTCTCTGAAAGCGCTGTTGATCTCTCACTCTTCTCTCAGCATGAGACTCCATGACGAGATGCTGTAGCCATCTTGACGACCACCACCAAACCAACAAAAGAAGGGGCAAATCATTAGGGCGATATGACACACCAAGTCATTGTCACGCAGCCTACCAGACCTTAAAAGAGGTCCAGTTGCAAAGTGTCATACCTCAAGACAGAAGGGAAACAAGAAAACAGTGACTAAGAATTCCTTCAATCCTACAAAGGTTGCATGGTTAATTGGACGCTTTGGAAGAGGAAGGAAAAGAGGAGCATAGAATGTCAGGGTAAGGTAATAGAAAAATGGCGCTCTGATCCTCTGCTGACTTGTCTAGCAGCTCTCTCAAGCATTTTTCATTATAATTTTCTTCCTCTTCAGCAAGTCCCTGTACGTGCAGATGACCACGGCCTCTCAGATGGCCCTAATGATTTCTCACTCCATTCTCAGCATGAGGCTCCGTGGCGGGATGCTGCAGCCATCTTGACGACCACCACCAAACCCTCGAAACTGAATGAATAAAAAAGTGGCAAATAACAGTGATTTTACACAGCAAGTCACTGTTACACAGCCAACCTGGACTTCAAAGATGTTTGGTTGCAAAGTGCTGTACCTCAAGACTGAGGGGGAACAAGGAAACAATGAAGAAGTTTTTCAGACCTACAAAGTTTGCACGGTTACTAGGACGCTTTACAAGAGGAAGGGAAAGAGGAGCATAGGATATCAGTGTAAGGTAATATAAAAATGGCACTTGGCTCCTCTGCTACTTGTCAAGCAGTTCTCTGGCATTTTCCATCCCATCCTCCGCACAGAGTCCCTTCACATGCAGATGACCGCGGCCTGACGGCCCTGTTGATCTCTCACTTTTTTCTCAGCATGAGGCTCTGTGACGGGATGCAGTAGCCATCTCGCCGCCTCCAACGAATCAACAAAAGGGGCAAATCATTAGGGAGATCTGACACACCAAGTCACTGTCACACAGCCTACAAGACCTTAAAAGAGGTCTGGTTACAAAGTGCTGTACCTGAAGACGGAGGGGGAACAAGAAAACATTGACTAAGAACTCCTTGAATGCTACAAAGGTTGCACAGCTACATGTATGCTTTGGAGGAGGAAGGGGAAGAGGAACATAGAAAGTCAGGGTAAGGTAATAGAAAAGTGGCACTCTGCTCCTCTGCTAGCTTGTCTAGCAGCTCTCTATAGCATTTCCCATATTAATTCCCTTCCTCTGCACCAACTCCCTTTACATGCAGACAACCACGGCCTCTCAGACGGCCCTAATGATTTCTCACTCCTCTCTCAGCATGAGGCTCTGCGACGGGATGCTGTAGCCACCTTGACGACCACCACCAAACCCTCGAAACTGAAAGAACAAAAAAGGGCCAAATCATTACCGTGATTTGACACAGCTAGTCACTGTTCACAGCCTACCTGGCCTTTAAAGATGTCTGGTTGCAAAGTGCTGCACCTCAAAATTGAGGGGGAACAAGAAAACAATGTCTTAGAACTCCTTCAAACTTACAAAGGTTGCACGGTTGCTTGAACACTTTCGAAGAGGAAGAGAAAGAGGAGCATAAGATGTCAGGGTAAGTTAATGAAAAATTGGCACTTGGCTTCTCGGTTGACTTGTCTAGGAGCTCTCTGGTATTTTCTATATTAATATCCTTCCTCTGCACGAAGTCCCTTCACATACAGATGACCATGGCCTCTCTGACAGCACTGTTGAGCTCACACTCCTCTCTCAGCATGAGACTCCGTGAAGAGATGCTGTAGCCATCTTGACGACTACCACCGAACCAACAAAAAGAGAGAGAAATCTGTGTGATTACAGACTAAGTCACTGTCACACAGCCTACCAGACCTTAAAAGAGGTCTGGTTGCCAAGTGACGTACCTCAAGACGGAGGGAGAACAAGAAAACATTGACTAAGAGCTCCTTCAAACCTACAAAGGTGGCACGGATACTTGGACGGTTTGGAAGAGGAAGGGAAAGAGCAGCATAGGATGTCAGGGCAAAGTAATAGAAAAATGGCAATTTGCTCCTCTGCCGACTTAGCGAGCAGCTCTAGCATTTTCCATACGAATTCCATTCCTCTGCACCAAGTCCCTTTACATGCAGATGACTGCGACCTCTCTGACTACCGTTTTGTCTCATTCCTTTCTCAGCATGAGGCTCCGTGACTGGATGCTGTAGCCATCTTGATGACTACCGCCGAACCAACAAAAAAGGGGCAAATTATTACAGTGATTTCACACACCAAGTTGCTGTCGCACAGCCTAGCAGACGTTAAAAGAAGTCTGGTTGCAAAGTGCAGTGCCTCAAGACTGAGGGGGAACAAGAAAACAATGACAATGAATGAGAACGTCTTCAACCCTACAATGGTTGCACAGTCATTTGCACGCTTTGGAAGAGGAAGAGGAAGGGAAAAAGGAACATAAGATGTCAGGGTAAGTTAATGAAACATTGGCCCTTGGCTTCTCGTTTGACTGTTCTAGGAGTTCTCTGGCATTTTCCATATTAATTCCCTTCCTCTGCACCAAGTCCCTTCACATGCAGATGACCGTGGCCTCTCTGACAGCGCTGTTGATCTCTCACTCTTCTCTCAGCATGAGGCTCCGTGACGAGATGCTGTAGCCATCTTGACGACCACCACTGAACCAACAAAAGAAGGGGCAAATCATTAGGGTGATTTGGCACACCAATTATGACTCTCGGACACCCTACCAGACCTTAAAAGTGGTCTGGTTGCAAAGTGCCGTACCTCAAGACGGAGGGGGAATGAGAAAACATTGACTAAGAGCTCTTTCAAACCTATAAAGGTTGCACAGTTACTTGGACGCTTTGGAAGAGGAAGGGAAAGAGGAGCATAGGATATCTCGGTAACGTAATGTAAAAATGGCAATTTGTTCCTTTACTGACTTGTCTAGTAGCTCTCTGGCATTTTCCATATGGATTCCCTTCCTCTGCACCCTGTCCCTTTACATGGAAATGACTGCGGCCTCTCTGACCGTCCTGTTGATCTCACTCCTTTCTCAGCATGAGGCTCCATGACGGGATGCTGTAGCCATTGTTATAACCCTGCTGGGGATACGTTCTTTGATCCCTCGTTGAGCCCACGAAAAAAAAGGGATGTCTCTGGAAACCTGCCAGGGGAACTTCCCCACGCTCTTCATGAGGGGGGGAGATGATCTTCCCTTTGTCTGGTTCGTCACGGAGACGAGACCAACAATGAATAAGACGATGGAAGGAAAAGGAGACCGGTGCCTTCCTTTAATAGGCGTCTCTGACCAGAGCCATCCCGACCGGAGAGAGCCCGCCGAGGTTCTAACCATGGCGCCGTACCTGTGATTGGATGGACACGTGTAGCTTCCGGCGAAGTAGCAGCGGACCTCCGAATCCTCCTCGCCCACTCCTATAGTGCTCTGCGTGCTATCTGCTGTGTCACTCTTCCAATCTGTGCCACTTTTGGAATTGGCCACCATGTGGTGAGAGGGCGGAGCCTAAGTGTATTTAACAGGTGACTTGAGTGAGAACGATCGCTCTGGGCCCCGACGAAAAGGCTCATCCATTAGCTCGACGCTATGAACTTTTAATTTGTGACTGTTTGCTTTTTCTAAATTATGTAAATAAGTTTCTTCAAAGTGCCAATAAACCCGCTTGTTTTTCGTTTTCACAGCCTTCAAGTTCCATCTTTCCTGAGCCCTAAGGCTTTGGACACGCTACCCGACAAAGCCCGGGTTCGAGTGAACCCCTGTGCCACGACACCATCTTACTGACCCCTACCGAACCCTTGAAACCGTACCAATAAATAAAGGGGCAAATAATTATGGTGATTTGACACACCACATCACTGTCGCAAAGCCTAGCAAATCATTATGGTCATTTGACACATCAGGTCATTGTCGCATAACACAGCAATTCATTAGAGTGATATGATGCACCACGTAGCAAATCATTAGGGTCATTTGACACCAAATCGCGGTCACACAGATTAGCAAACATAGCTTGCCGTTGCAAGCTCTCACAGGCAAACATGTTTATACATCCATAAGCACTGCTGTCTTACATTTCACAGTTCCAAGAAGAGAGTAAAAATAAAAAGCTAACACTTCAATAGATTATCGCAAGCACACAATCTCTCACATCAGCAGAACCCAACACGTGAATACACAATCAATTTTCTTTTTAAAAAACTTCGTTAATGCCTGGACTTCTACACAGCCACTTCAAACACTGACATACCTCTAACACAATTACTTGCTCCCCAAAAAGGAACCAAACTGCATGTTTCCAAACAGCCACTGCACAACCCGCCAGTACCACTGCACAGCACTGCAACAATGCGTAACGGCACTTGCTTACAACTCTCCTCCCGATGCTTCTTTCTTCACCCTCTCTCTCAATCTACCTTCTCGTACAATTTAGCACTCACCTATATTTATATATTTATAAGTATAGGTGTAGTGCTCTCCGGACAGATCATACTGTTGCACTACACTCAAACAAAAAAAGGAAATGCAAAAGAAAAAGCAGGCTTACATTACCCCTAATTTAAAAGCTTGCAAAGAGTGTTCCCCGTAGTCAGTGCCTGCCACAAACACTTGCACAGCTGCACACGAAGCATACCACACCACAGCAGCCTTTGGCAGGGCAAGCTTTCATGAGCACACTTTTTACATCCACAAGCACTGCTGTCCTACATTACTGAGTTCAGAAAAGAGAATTAAAAAAAACATGCTAAAGCAGGGACAGCACGCACTTGGAGATCAACTTGTACAGTCATTCCTGTCCCTGGTATGTATGTCCGTTGAATGGAATGGCTAAGCACACCCAGACCACTGCGGCCTGTTCCAGCTGCTGGCCCCTCATTTAGAGAAAAGGCAAAAAACAAAAAAAAACTACCAGCAATGGCATCTCAAGATCTGAACTCTTGAGCAAAGTGCATGAGGGAAGGCGGAAGAACATAATAGACAAAAACAAAGGGTTAAAGTGAAAAAAAAGGAGGGGAAAGAGACGGGGGAGGGGCAAATAACACCACCTTCCACACTATTTCATGCAGCATTTGTGGCATAACTAAAAAATATGTTACCAACAACAAAAAAGGGGCAAATCATTATGATGATTTTTACACATCAAGTCACTGTCGCACAGCCTACCATACCTTAAATGAGGTCTGGTTGCAAAGTGCGGTACCTCAAGACAGAGGGGGAAGAATAAAATAATGACTAATAACTCCTTCAAAACAACAAAGGTTGCACAGTTACAGAATAAAATGCATAGGAGGAAGAACTTCGTTTCGCCCGTGCTTTCGTGCGCTGCGGAATTATATCCAAAATCGCATAGGAGAGTCACAAGTCCCAGTCAGGTTGATCGCGCGAGACAAAATGCGACAGGAACCCGGTCACGGTTAGGTTTAGTCGCTCTACCGCTCCGTTGCAAGAAAGATGGTATGGTGCTGTCTGCTTCTTATTTATCTTAAGCAGCATGCATACTCTCCTCATTAGCTGCGACACGAAGTTGGTTTCTTGGTCTGTCAAGAGTTTCCTTGGGGGTCCATGTCGGAGCCCGATCTGTTCGACAAACGCCCTAGCAACCGTGTCTGCCGTTTGATCTGGGATTGCCACCGCTTCCGCGTATTTTGACCGGGTGATCTACAACTACTAGTATGCACCTGTTTCCGGAAGTGGCCGTTGGAAACCGGCCGACTATGTCCATACTAGACCGCTCAATAGGAGCCGAAACCGCAGGGAACGTCTGAGTTGGTGCTGGCCTGCGACCCTAGGGTGTTTTTCTCTCTATACAGAATGACACTGCGCAGTATTCCCTAAAATCCTGTCGCATGCCACTCCAGAAGTAGAACTTTTCAACCCGCTTGCGCGTTTTCGCTACGCCAAAATGGCCGGCGCAGGACGCGTCGTGGAACGCGCGAAGAACCCTTTCTGTCCACGAACCAGGTATGACGACCCTCTGGCTTGTGGTTGTCTCTAGTCTCTTTCCTCGTTGGCCGCGTCCGCCGGCAGAGGGTTCCGTCTTTGCCAACGAAGTAGCTAATTGTTCAGGGTCAGATAGCTTTCCCTCTAGGCTTTCGATGAATCGAGTAAGGTCAGGATCTTTGCGCTGCTCTTCGCACAGCTCGGCCGGGTGAATTACAGGGGCAAAATCGTGGACAGCTGAGACGTTGGCTTGGCGACTCAGCGCGTCAGCCTTCATGTGTGCTCTGCCCGACTTATGTTCGACCTCGAAGGAATATTCTTTCAGCTGTAGATTCCATCTAGCCAGCCGCGAGCTGTGGTCTCTGACACTCATCACCCATTTCAGAGGATGGCAGTCTGTCCCTAGCGTGAACTTGAACTGGCGTTCGTAAATGTAGCACCTGAAGTACTTTACTGCCCAGACGATGCGAGACACTCCCTCTCCGTGGATCCGTACTTCTGTTCTGTGGAGCTCAGCTCTTGGCTAGCAGAAACTACAGAATGTTCTCTAATTTCGATAACCTGAGACAGCACGGCGCCAACCGCGAACTTTGACGCATCTGTGGCCATAACGATAGAAAATTGAAATCTGGGTGGCGCAACAGCGGTGCACTGAGTAGCTTTCTTTTTAGAGCCCCAAAGGCAACCTCTGCATTCTTTTACCAGCGAAAATCAACATTCTTGGCGGTTAAAGGGGGCATGACATGGTCGTTCTTCATATTTCAGTTGTGTGCTTCAGTAACTAATACAAAAGCTTATGATTCAGTTTCCAAAATTTGGCGGCCCTGGACGCGCTCTATATTCCAAAAAATGCGATCGAAATTGAGAACGGGAAACTCCTCCCACCGGCAGCGACCGCCATATTGAATGCTACCGTGACGTCACCAGGGCATGCACGGAGCAACGTCGTCTGCTCTCGTTGCTGCAATGTGCGCAGCGAAGTCCCATCGCCCCATGCGCTTTCGCGGGCGATCGAAGTAGCAGTCGTCCCCCATATATGAGTGAGTGGCGCCGCAAAAGCGTTAATAACAGTAACGCAGTTATTCTTCGGTATAGGTATAGGGTCCGGTTACACTAGGCCGACGGGGCGGCGATCGACGGTCGGTTGGCTGGTCGGTATGCAAATGCCGTCGCTGACGCACCGGTCTGTCACGCTAGACCGGCGACGACGCCAGCACGGCCAACGACCCCGTATCGCAGTAGTGTAAAGGGTGAACCTAGTGAGAACTGGCAGAGTGTGGTGGGGGGACTAGATGGTATGACATTAAGAATTAAGAATTTTAAAACTTATTGGACCTCGTGCCAGCCATGGCGACATACGCTATGTGCGTACACCAGCGAAGATGTGCTTTCAATTGGTGCCTGCGCATAGAATCGATCGGCGAGGCAAGCGACACGGGCAGAAAACGCCGCACGACGGTGCCGCTCGTCGCTCGCCGCCGTCGCCTGGGCTTGTGCGGCCGAGTGAAACTTCACGTCCGGTTTCTCCGGGTCAGGCCGGACACCGTTTGGTGAAGCAATGTGCCCGAGATATTTAACCTCATTTTTGGGGGGAATTGGCACTTTGAAGGCTTAAGCTTGTGGCCCGCTCCTCGCATTCGAACTATAACCTTTTTCGATGTCACGTAAGTGCATCTCAAAGTTGTCTCTGTATATATATCATGTCATCCATATACACAAAGCACAACTTTCCCAGAAGGCTCGCCAGTATAATATCAGCGGTCCTCTGCCAGACAGCAGGACAATTGCATCCTATTCCACTCATACTGCCCTGCTGGCGTATTGAATGCCGTTTTCTCGGCATCTGCCGGATCCATTGCTATCTGCCAAAATCTCTCATGCCAGATCCACCACCGTGAAGTACCTGACAGAGCCCAGCTAAAAAAGCGCCTCCTGTATATTGGTGATGGGGTACGGGTCGATCCGAGTTATTGCATTTAGCTTGCGATAATCCACTGTCAGTTGGTAGGAGCCATCTGGCTTCTCCACCAGTAGGGCCGGTGCCCCCCATGGCGACTTTGAGTGTTCGACTATGCCGCGATCAATCAGATTCTGCACCTGCCGCTCCATCTTCTCGCGTTGGAGAAAAGAATTCGGTACGCACGTCGGTAAACGGGCGCCGAAGCGCCGGTTTCTATCCTGTGTTTTACAACACCACAGCAGCCCAAATGCAAGTTGGTCGCAGCGAACACCTCTGAATATTCGTTCAGCAGGGCAGTCAGCGTTGTCTTCTGCTTGCACTTTACGTGAGAAAGATCGAACAAAGCACCTAGTGTGACCGAAGGGCCAGCACGCCCTACAGCAGCGAGTACTGTTTCGGTGGGCTCGCGTCTCTCAATCGCAGTTGTAAAGAAAGGTTATGTTTTGCTTCTGGAGGCCAGTGGCTGCTGGCTGCAATTAATCACCCGAAGAGGCACTCTGTGGTCACCACTAACAGTCACGAGACTGCCTTAATCAGGCCATTGCAAGATAGTCGACCGGCTCAAGCACTCCCACGGTGCCGCTCTGTATACTGCTGAAGGAACATAAGCGCACAAAACGTAATCCGACCACGGAAGGAGGATCGTCTCATTTACCAGCTTTACGGAAACTCGCGAGAACACCTTCTCCACCGATCCCACGATCTGTCGGATATCAGTATCGGTAATGTAAACTCCAGCCATTTTAGTTTTTGCAAACGGAACTTTTTTGTCTTCCGCATGGACCGCTTCTTCTAAGAATGAGACCTCTACCTTTGCCCTTCTCAAAAAATCCTGTCCTATAAGGTACCCGAAACTCCTTTTGGCAGAGACACTGTGTCCGAGCATATGTAGCAGGGGTGATCTAACGCAATTCCGCCGAGACTGAAATGTTACCGGTAGGCACCGCTTATGCCAAGAGGATCCTCCGTTATGCGTATACAAACCTGGGTCCATATTTCTAGTTTGTGTCATAATAAAAAGCGTCATAATCTGGCGTAGCGGCAACACCTGATTGGTCGAAACGCCGGAAGCGGGTGTGGGGGTTCGGATGCAGCGAAAAGAGTCGAAGAAACAGGACCGGTGACATCAAACACACAACGGACCATGCGCTGCGGCAACCGCAACAGAGTGACATCATGTCGCCGCTCACAGTCGCAACCGAACCGACATTCGCTTCCGGCGTTTCGACCAATCAGGTGTGGCCGCTGCGGCAGATTATGACGCTTTTCATTATGACGCAAACTCGGAATACGGCCCCTAGTTGCAACACTGCCAGACGCTTCCAACACCTCGCGATCTTCTTTCCTTCGAAGCGTGCCAAAAGCGCTTTTTTTAAGAGGTCACCTTTGACCCTGTATATATGAGCTATTCCAGGCAGCAACCATTTATCCTGCAGCGCACAACAGGGCAAGCCTCGTCGGCAACACAAACCACCACCACTTCATTATCCCCTGTTCCCTCCACACGCTCCTCAGGCTGGGAGGGCTTCCTAGTTTTTTGACACAGCACGTGGAGCCTCTGTACAGTCTTGCTTGGGATGGGTCTCAACTGCTTCATTTTGCGGCTCCCCTCGGCGCACGTTTGGGCAGAACCTTGCAATGTGTCCGCGACTCTGGCAAGCTAAGCACACGATTTCCTCAAAATCACTCATGCCGCGCCTGAAGATTTATGGCCATGTCCGGTTTCGAACGAATGGACGCTGCTTAGTCCTTGCTTTATCCTCGCGTTCCACCAGTTGTGCTAGCAACTAGATGGACACATCCTAGGCGTACGCGTGGAGCGCCTACGCGCACAGGCGTACGCTGCAGCCTGTCTGCGCAAGCGCGAGCGGGGCGCAGATATCTGTACATCTCCGCGATATCTGTACATATCCGCGACTGAGCACGGACGCTCGCGCGCGCGTCGGAAGCGGGGTCCGGTTCACAACAATCGGAGGACCGCGGGGCTCTCGGGGACTTTTTTTGTCATGGTATGGAGCTTTTTCAGCCCCCCCCCCCTTTCCTTCGCGCTTCACATCGTCCTTTCAGCCCCCCCCCCCCAAACCACTTTTCAACGTTTTCCCGTTTCTTCATGCTTGAAATTCTTTCAGTCTGCTCGAGAGGGTGAACGAGCCAGCACCAGGAGCATGGAGGCGCATGTCCCTTTCCGACGCCCGTCGCGGCGCGGCGCGCAGGCGCTCTGCACATACGCGAGGAGGACAGCCAAATCACGACGTCGCGAGGGACAGCTGAAAATTTTGCCTCGCTGCTCCTGCCACACCTGTATCAACCGTTGCGAACGTCAGACTTGCGGCTCGGCGCGCAGTTCGTTTCTTGTTCCCCTGCGCTGACTGCGTCCCCGAGCTGACCTCGTGGAGGCAGGAAGCGTTTGTGCTTGCTGAAGAAAAGCTCCCTCACTCCCGTGGATGGTTGGCGCCTCACCCTCACGTCCTAGCTCTAACAGAGCTTTAGTTTCACGTACGTAGAGGCTTCACGTACGTAGAGCTCTTATGGGTGACCAGTGCGCATGCGAAGAACGCAAAGGGTATGCGCGAGTCTCACGTACGCGCCGTGAGATTCGGATTTTTACGTTGCGGTCTTTGCGTTGCTTGCGTACGTAGCGTTGACAAACATGGCGGCGCCGTGCCCGCCCGCTTCACAGCGATAACAGCTTCGTCGCTAATCCCTCGACGCGATATCGTGTTCTAAACTGTTGTATTCGCCATCGATTAGCGACCCGAGACTGGTTTTGGTTGAGATATGTGTCCGGTCCTTTCTTGTCCCGCGCTGCGTGAAGGCTTTTCTTTTGCTGCTGCGCCTGCCTTCAGAGGATTACAGACGAACCATGGCAAACCCGGCAGCTTGTGCCCGTCGTGTGTAGGGGGAGGTGATGGCTGGGGTGGTTCGGCATGCTTCTTTCTCTGCCTGCCCCTTGCTCTGTTTTCCACAACCGTACACGGAAGCTGAACTGCGGCTTGCTAGCTTGCCTAATGCGCGTGACAATAATAAATACGTGGATCACCAACTATAGTCGGGTACAACTCAAGAACGAAGCAGCATATTCCCCTCAAAAGCAGTCCTCCAGCCAAGTGCGTCGACCGAACAGCATTCTGCGGCTATGCAGCCAAGGCTAAGATATTGTTACGTGGTCCAGGC
Organism: Amblyomma americanum; assembly: GCF_052857255.1. NCBI lineage: Eukaryota > Metazoa > Arthropoda > Arachnida > Ixodida > Ixodidae > Amblyomma > Amblyomma americanum. The sequence goes on from NC_135497.1 coordinate 162,175,830, forward strand.
GGGAACGACGCGAGAACGCCCGGGCACAGCACACAGGTCAAGAGCACAAGGCGGCCCGCACAGTGCACCAGGCACAGAGCACCGAATCCCAGAGCACGCGCGCCTCCAAGAGTCTTCATTCATCTCTTCTTCTATCCGTTGCATGGCCCCCGGTCGCAAAAAAAAAAAACACCGTCTCGGTGGAAATTAGCGCGGGGCAAGGGATTGCGACACGTAGGGCTTGAGGCGAGAGACGTGGACAACGTCACTCTGAGATGCACCGGAGGTGGTCTCCGGAAAGGCCGGGGCAATCTCGTAGGTGACGGCGGTGACCTGGCGGAGCACACGGTATGGGCCAACATAGCGGGACATTAGTTTTTCGCAAAGCCCGACACGGCGTGTGGGCGACCAAAGCAAGACGAGGGCTCCAGAGGAAAAAGTTACCATGCGGTGGCGGCGGTCGTAGTAGTCCTGCTGTGAAACCTGCGAGGCTTGTAGGCGGGAGCGAGCCAGCTGGCGGGCGTGGTCGGCGCGGGCAATAGCGTCGTGGGCATATTCAGAAGGCGGGGAAGGAGATGTCGGAAGCAGCGTGTCCAAAGGTAATTGGGGTTCACGACCGTACAACAGATAGAACGGGGAGTAACCGGCAGTGTCATGGCGAGAAGAATTGTAAGCGAAGGTCACGTATGGAAGGGCAATATCCCAGTCCCGATGGTCCGGGGAAACGTACATTGCGAGCATATCCGTGAGAGTGCGGTTGAGGCGCTCTGTAAGACCGTTGGTTTGGGGATGATAGGCGGTGGTCAGCTTATTTTCTGTTGAGCAGGAACGGAGAATGTCGTCGACAACTTTAGAGAGAAAGCAACGGCCGCGGTCGGTGAGAAGTTGGCGGGGTGCACCATGACGGAGGATGAGGTCGTAGAGGAGAAAATCGGCCACGTCGGTAGCAGTACTGGTGGGGAGGGCCCGCGTGATGGCATAGCGAGTAGCATAATCTGTCGCAACGGCAATCCATTCGTTTCCAGAGGTGGACTCCGGAAACGGGCCCAAAAGATCCAAGCCAACACGATAGAATGGTTCAGGGGGCACATCAACAGGCTGGAGCAAACCCGCGGAGAGCGTGGCGGGACGTTTCCGGCGCTGGCACTGGTCGCAGGCACGAACATAGCGGCGGACGGACTGGTAGAGACGGGGCCAAAAGAAGCGACGACGCACGCGGGCGTAAGTACGCGAGACACCCAGATGTCCAGCAGTGGGGAGGTCATGGAGCTCGTGGAGGACGTCGTTGCGCAGATGCTTCGGGACAACGAGCAGTAGGTCTGGGCCGGCCGGGTTCAGGCTTCTGCGGTAGAGTGTGTCATGATGAAGTACAAACCGGCGCAGGGCAGGGTCAGATGGAGAGGTTCTGAGGCGGAAAATAATAGAGCGGAGCTCGATATCTCGTCGCTGCTCATCGCCAAGGTGAGTAAGAGCAGAGAGCGAGAAGAGGTCAGCGGCGGTGTCCTGCGGAGGCGACGGCGGAGGGCAGCACTCATCACTGATACATGAGCACCGGTGTCAATCAGGGCGCGCACAGGAACACGGTCGATAGTGACGTTCAGAAGATTAGGTCGAGTGGTCGAGAGAGGATTTGTAGTCCGGGTCGTTGATGCAGCGTCACCTCCGGGAGCTGCATCACTTAGTTTTCCAATTGGGAGCGGCTGCGAGAAGGCGACTGGGGGGAACGAGAGCGGCGGCCCTGCGGGGACGCAGAGCGGGAGAATCGGCGTGGAGGGGGTACGGCTGGTGCAGACGGTTCGGGCGGGGCACGGGTCGAGAAGTTGTGGGATGAGGCGGGACTGTAGAAGGAGGGGAAGACGTTGCGGGGCGTTGAAGACCATGGACTACGGCAATGACGGGCGATGTGGCCAATGCGAGAGCACCGGAAGCAAATGGGACGGTCGTCCGCCGTGCGCCAGTCATTGGGATTGCGGGAACGGGGCAGAGAATAATAGGTGCGACGAAAAGCACAGGGAGGGGACTGGGGGGTGTCCGGGCTTCTGATGGCGCACACTGCTGGAGCGAGGTTCAGATGAGCGAGTTCCTGCCGCACGACGGCCTGAATCAGCGACACAGCGGGCAGGGTTGTATCAGGGACGGAGGGCGGGGTATCACAGGTGCGAGGGCCTCCAGTTCACGTCGGACGATCCGGGTGAAGGCGCGCTCACACTGGCGGGAAGCTTCCCGCGCCGGCACAGCGTCAACGTCGACACTGCCTCGCAGCTCCGCGGAATGACGCTCACACTACGCGCGTTTTCTCGCTGCGGTTGTCTTGGAATGTGGAGAGAGGAGGCGCTGAGGGAGGACCCGAACGAGCAGAAAGAGAAGGGGATAGTCCCGTGACACTAGAGAAGACTGGAAAGCGCACCCTGCTAGCTCCCCTCCCGTCGCCCTGGCAAAGCAGCCGCCGAGTGCCCCGGCCGGCCGGGGCCGGCCGGCCGGACGCGCGCAGCCTCCGCCGCCGCCGAAGGGGTCACTGAGCTGGGACCGACGTCACGGTTCACGGTCGGCGCCCATTGGCTGTCCTTAATCACCGGCACGGGAAAAATAGGTACCGAACCCATCGCTCCGCGGGACGGGAGAGCAGGCTGTCCGCGGGAGAAAAACCGGCTTGGGCGGGAAGCGGCACGCGGGAAACGCCCGGCGTTGCGCGTTTTCCCGCTAATGTGAGCGCCCCTTGACTGAATCGGTGACGGCAGGGGCGTCCGAGGGCGTGCGGGATTGTGATCGGTGGTCCTCACAGGAAGATGTCGCGGCCGTGTTGGGAAGGCGAGAAAACGACGGCGAAATGCGGCGGCCTTTGACTTGCTCAAATCGACGGCACTCGTTTATGATGGAGTCAATTGAGGTACAGTCTTTGCAAACAAGCAAGTGGAACGCATCGTCGGCAATGCCTTTGAGCACGTGGCCCACTTTATCGGTCTCACTCATTGCGGCGTCGACCTTGTGACAAAGCGCCAAGATGTCCTGAATGTAGGCCACGTAGCTCTCGGTAGAAGACTGCTCGAATAGCCAGCTGTTTCTTGGCGGCGAGCTGGCGGTCATCAGGTCTACCGAATAGCGTCTTCAACTTTTCCTTAAAGGTGTCCCAACTTGTTAGCTCTTCCTCGTGGGTCTCGTACCATACGTGCGCCGTGCCATTGAGGTAAAAGATGACGTTCGCGAGCATTAGCGTAGGGTCCCACCTGTTGTAGTTGCTGACACGCTCGTAAAGGTTAATCCAGTCTTCGACGTCGGAGCCATCTGTGCCGGAAAACGTGCCGGGGTCGCGAGGTGGAGCCATGATGACGAAAGGAGGGGTAGTGGGGCTCCTTGACCGGCCGGGTGGAGCCATGGTGGTAGTCCCGGCCTGACGAGTACTACGAAGCTGCGTGGTGTGCGCAGCGTAAAATCCGCACCTCCACCAAAGATGTTACGCCCGGGCACAGCACACCCGGGCACAGCACACAGGTCAAGAGCACAAGGCGGCCCGCACAGAGCACCAGGCACAGACCACCGAATCCCAGAGCACGCGCGCCTCTAAGAGTCTTCATTCATCTCTTCTTCTATCCGTTGCAATATAGAGGGAAGAAGGCCCTTTTGTCCTTGTCGTCGCGAGTGGGGCTTCCTTTATTCAGGCTAAGGTTGTAGAAGGGTGAAGGGAAAAAGTTAGAGAGCCGGGACAATGAGGGTACCGTCTTAATCCAAACGGCATCAGAGGTGGGGTGATCTTTATTCGGAATAAGGATGCGCGGCACGGAAACAAATGACCGTTTCCTTCCCTCTCTTGTTTAGCTTTGGCTGCATAGCCACAGAAAGCTGTACGGTCGACGATACTGTCTGGAAGGCCTCCTTTGAGGGTATTTGCCACTTCGTTCTTGAGTTGTAGATATATTACTGTGGGCAAAGAAACAAAGAAAAATAATGCCCGCATCGCCTAAGGCACAACGTCGACACAGTGCAAACTTGGGAGAGTTATTGATACATTCTCGACATAATTGCACAGCGCAAATTACTAAGTGCAAAGGGAAAGCGGACGCCAAAAAATAGGAAAGGTGTGATATGCAAATTATTTGTTTTGTTTATGTCCCATGCATATATATTTCTGGCGTTTTTTTTTTCATTGAACCTTATAGTTGAAGTCGGTGCCTTTATTATGTCCTTTCTTCTGCCCTCGTCTTTTGCGCGTGAAATCTCTTCGTCACTGTTAATGCATAATAATATTAGTAGTAGTCGGAACTCCTGGTATATTTTTTTATTTGCAAATACTGTTGGCCGTGGGGCCGTTACAGTGGTGGGGCGTGACACTTGAGGAGTAACAGGTTTCCTTTTCATTATACAGAAATGCAAAAATACTAAGTCATCGCCATCTACACAATAATATTTCTTGCAGCGTAATGTCCCCCCCCCCCTTTTTTTACAGAAGTAGTGTACAGTTATTTCAAACCGCAAAGGAAAACTTTTCTACACTCCCGGCTTTCATCTTAGGCGAGATGTAATCACGAAGTGGTTAGAGTGTAACCTGCCAACTCTAAGATTAGAGTGTAACCTGCCAACTCTAGCGCTCAAAAAAATTTTTTGATATCAAATGATATTACATCTATGATAATACAACTATAACAAAACCAGCCTGACAACTTCAGTCAACGCTCGACGGATGCCTGCCCAACAGAAACTAGGGTTGGTAAAGAACAAGGTATAGAGAAGTGTGCAATTGTCAATTTCTGTTTACCCTTCAGATGATAGATAGATAAAGAGGAGGAGGGAAAGGCAGGGATTTTAACCAGAAAGGGGTTCCGGTTGGCTACCCTGCACTGGGAAGGTGGATTTAGGGGACTAAAAGGAGAAAGACAGAAGGGGAAAAAGGCATAACACACACACACACACACGCACAACGCTGTCACAATTTCTCACTCAATCCAGTCGCTCTCAAGTAGGCAAAGAGTGCCTTGTATGCCTTGAGGGCAGTCAACTGCTGTGGCCACAGCGGTCGACCCTTTACCCTTCAGATGAATCGACATTGAGCAAAAGACGTGAAATTGCTGCCGAGAGGGTTAGCACCGAAGGGTGTCGGAATGTGTTCACCTCAGAAAAAAAATATTCGTCGTACATGCGGCGTCATTTTGTAACCAATTCCGATCAACCGAGACAGAATTTTGCCAAGGTTCACAAAAATGCAGTATAGATGCACATCATTCACGAGGCGGAGTCAGACTAAACATTGTACGAAAAGGGGGGGGGGGGGGGGCGATGTGCAGGAAGGAACGTTGCCAAAAAAGGGGTCGGCTACAAAGGGATAGTTCTGTAGGTACTTAGGGCGTCCCCCTCCCCTCTCCCGCTTGGACCCTCAGCTGCGTGCTCTTATGTTAGACGTACGTCTTTCTTGCATCCAGTTTACATCATTAGGTTGCTCATTGCCTCTAGAATTTTCCGTCGCGTGCTGAAATGTATATCTTACTCACCTTGCGTCGATTTACCCCGATTTGGGTTGGATCAAAGATAGAAAAAGCACACGCGCGTGTGTGCGTGTTCGCGCGCGCGTACCTGGTAATTGAAGGAACAGCCGTTGTCAGGCCACTATAACATGCTTGTAATCATTTTTCGATATTTTTTTCTCGCGGTATTTTATTCGACACTGAAACGCGATGTCGAGAGTGGCACGCTATGGAAGAACGTTGACAGCTGCTCCACTGTCTTGCTTAAGCTTCCCGTGATAATGCGCGCACTAAAAGCAGAGTGCATGCCTTGGTAGTCTTCGAACCAATATATTGGGTGGACTACTGTTTCATTAGTTGAATGTAACCAGAGTGTTTTGCATTTATCGCACACGGAACACGCAAGAAACGTGTGTACTTTCGTGTTGAGTCCGCCCCTTTGGTTTCATGGGTTGGTAGCAAATGCATTCACACATTCGCACCAAAATAATTGGCTTCCGATTTTTACTCCATACAACACCGCCCATGGCTTGCGAAGCAATTTTTTCTGTAAAATACTAAATGATTAGACGCATCGACCAGATCGCATTGTGTTGATCTGGAGTGTGCCAATTTTTCAATGAATTTGTCCACCCAAATGCAGTACAGCGGCTATGCATGCCGTATGCGGACAAACAAACGAACATCCGCCTAAGCTCTCGCATCTCAAGCCTTGCGAGAATGGTCAGATGACACCTTCCAGAACACAGCAAGGCGACACGCTAGAGCAAGCTTCAAATGAAAGCGGAAAAAAATGGGCGCTGACACGACGGATGGATCTGGCACCCGGATGGCACGAAACCGTTCTTGGTTGAGATACGGGCCCGATTCATTCTCGAAACGCACCGCCTGACGACCTCTTCGGTCGCTACACGATAGAGATGAAACAGGCGTCAAGAAGCAAGACGTTTCCAACCTGTGCCTTTTGTACCTGGCGCTACCAGTGTAACCCCGCCTGCAGGCCAGCCGCGCAACACTTGGCTAAGCTGGAAAGGAAAGGAGGCGGTCCCTTTGTTCCAGTTCCGGGGAAGGGGACTTCGCAGCGCTATAGTCGGTTACAACTAAAGAAACGAAGCGGCACATGCAACTCAGAGGGAGCCCTCCAGCCAATCACGTCGATATCTGTGGCTATACATGCAGCCAAGTCTGCGAAAGAGAGGGAAGGAGACGGCGCTTTTGTCCCCGTGTCGTCGAGAGTGGAATGTTCTTTGTTCGGGATAAGTCGGCGCGTAGCCTTATCATAACACAAAAATAAAGGAAAAGATTTTTGCCGCCCCGGCATCTGCCATCGTCTCTAGGAGCACCTAAGCTGGGGCAGCAGAAAGGAAAGGGACAGCGAGCTGACAGGTAGGAGGGAAATAAAAATGTGAAAAGACAGGGAGAAAGGAGAGGGTCTATTGTCTCAGATGCACTGGCCACTGCAGGAGGTTGGGGGGGGGGGGGGGGGGGGCGCTCACCTTTCGCACATGTCCGCGCTGAGAGCGTCTTTTGCGCAAAAGCGCTGAATGTTCGGGGTGGGGTCCTGTTCGGCATCAGTCGGTCGTGGCGGCTTCAGTCTCCACCGGGGCTGTCGCGGCGCACCGGTGGAGACCGAACAGAAAACAGTTCGGTCGACGCGCTTGGTTGGGCGGCCTCCTTTGATGGGGCATGTGCAGCTTCGTTCTTGAGTTGCACCCGACTTATAGGTCCGTTCGATTCACCCGCACCACATGAACTGGTTCTCGCGGCGCTGCACCTCACATGGATTCATTTCAGCGGTGGAACATGGCACCCTCTGAACCACGGCATTCGCTTGAAAAAAGTGCGAGCCTAGTTCAGGAAAACTGCGCACCTTCTCGGTGGTTAGTGCCGAAATAGTACAGCTGCAGCCGCCATGGAGACAGATGATGGTTTTCGCGTTGTGATAACGGCGGAGACAAGTAATTCTACTCGTAGACAATCTAGAACGCTGCTCGGGTTCTCTAAAGAAAGGGCTACGCGTATTGACAGCACTGTAAAAAGCAAAGACGTCACGAGGCGCACATGCACGCATCGAGGCTGGTTCATGGCAACATTTTATTGTGATGTGCTGTTTGAATATTTCTTCACGAGATACGAGATGTTGGCAGCCGTTGATGTGGGCTGTAAACAGTTGACTGCAATTCACTGGCGTCGCCAAGGCTAGCAGACGACCAGGCCTGCACTCAACCATCCGCTTTGGAAGCAGACAGTGACAAACTGCGCTACAACTCGCGGAACCGCCGCAGAACTTTGCCGAACTGGAGGAGCGCGAGCAGGCGAATCGAGCGCTCTCTAATTTCCCCTCCACACCTCTAAAGCCGGAAGAACGAACAACCAACGACACGAAGCAAAAGCCTGTCTCTTTCCCTTTCCTGTCTATTTAGCAATGCCAAAGCTGTCCTCGAAAAATAAGACGACGCCCAGAATGCGTTTCGTAGCGTCAGGTCAAAAAGCAATCCAGCAAAGCCACATGGCGAAATTGCTTAGAAGTTCAGCACATGTTCAACACAGTACAGGGGAGAAAAATGAAGGACAACGTGCAAGCATCGTAGAGACATCAGACGTTTTAGCATACCGGAGACGTACTACCGGCTGCGCACGCGCAGTGGCTCCGCCTCACCCCAACAATGCCACTGCGCATGCGCAAGAGGGGTCCGGTAAACCGGTATACTTCCAATTTACACATCCTTAGCAAAATGTTCCCGAACCAATACAGGGACATCTGCCCATGGTGCGGTGCAACACCCACCCTATACCATGTTACTTGGGAATGTGACAGAAATAAAGCATTCCATGGCTCAGAAAATCCGAGTGCGGAGCAGTGGGGAGAGTCCAATCCTCCAGGATTGGTCATCCATTCCAGCGAGCGGCCAAACTCAGCGGTGCCCTGGAATAGGGGCGCCGACCTCTGCAAGACGGAGGGAGACATCTGCTTGAAGATGAAGACCTCTGTCTGACCGAAAGACCTTGTTAGAGCAATAAAGTGGTGGTGGTGGTGGTTTTATTAAAAATAATAGTAAAAAGGAAGGAAAGATTTCTGCTAGCCCCGGCATCTGCCATCGATACTGAAGCACCTGAGCTGGGGCAGCGGAAATAAAGGACAGCAGGCAGAATGGAGAAATGAAATGAAAGAGGTGAGGGGACCCTGTCCTATCCTATCTCCGGTAGTCTCGTGAACACCTCCCGATTTTAGCTAATTTTAGCTGTTTGGCAGCGCCATCCTCGTCATTTTTCTGAACTGTGACCATTTAGTACATGTGTAATAATGTAGATGGCGCTACTTACTACATTTATCTAACATTTATTGCATATGCGTTATTGCTATTATTGTTTGTATTTTGTGGACATTGTAGTTGGTAATTGTTACAAGTTGATTAAAAGAATGAGAGCCCGATATTTTAAGAGTGTATTTACCAGAAAAAAAGAAGCCGCGGAACGTTTCAAGAGCTTGTGCCCTTCATAAACACAACGAGAAAGGTAGCTAAAATCAACTTAACAGTGCACATTCCCCAAAAGCCGTAGAGCAAAGACGATGCTTAGCCATATGGAGCGAAGTTTCTTCACGCGAAAGTTCAGAATTGCCAAGTGCTGGTTACCTCAACAGTATAGCACTTCGTTTTCAACTTTTTCGAAAAAAACGCTAACTTTGATCAGGAATAACTTTTAAATTAAATGAGGCAGATGAATGATATTTTCAGATAGGAAGGACGATTACACGATCACAAACTGTACAAAAAGTCGCCGCAGGATAATGCATATCTCAAAATTTATTGCAGATTACATTGTTCTGTTTTCTATGTTTGTCAAACATGCGACGTGGTCAATAAACTAACCCTACACATATTTCTAAATGCTTAACCATTAGCACCAGATCTCAAAGTATCTCGAAAGATTTTACTCTAGGTGCAATAGATTTTTCGGAACTTTGCATTTCCTCAAACAAGTTCAGCTCAAATTGCCATTTTTCATCTTTGCGTTTTCTTTTACAGTTGAAACAAATTTGCAGCTATCGTTAAACCACATGCATCTTTTCAAAGCAAAGGAAATTAGCTTTTTGGAAATATCTGAACCATATTTATGAAGCTAACGAGCGAGGTACAGTCGACGTACAATTATCACCAAAAATATTTTCCGTTCACTGTCAGCTAGTCGGACAGCCACGTTAATGACGCTGTTTGTGAAGTGTGAACACTGTACCCTCGATATTGCTGGAACTCTTGCTCTGTGAATTCCACATAGCGAAAGAAGAAAGGCTGCGACGCATAACGAGGCGCCTTTAAACGGGAGAATAGAGATGGCGGAGGAGTGTTTCCGAACTGGCTCCTTGGGGAAAGCATTTTGCATATTGAGTTGCAACCCTTCGACTCCACGTTGTTTAGACCAGGGGAAGGTCTTTCGGAAAGCCCATGTGCGTTCGGAACCGCGCTGAGCAATGTGCGAACAAGGATACATATTTATCTTGTTAGGTGAGGATAAATGCTCGAAAATGCGGCGTTTTCGCAAAATTAAAGAAACGGATTGGCCGGGTCACGTGTATGCAAACGGGTTGACTCATTCCCACGTACAGGTGTGTAACAGAGCGGCTTCGTGGCTAACAAAACTAGGAAGTGTGTAGCCGTGCATATCCGCCATCACCCCCAATAACCCTTGCCCTACGGCAGGGAAACGTGACTGCCTTGAAGATAAACGATTTATCAAGCATGAAATGTCTCTTTTTATGAGGAAATGACCTGATGTCTGATAGAAACGGTCGTGTTTCCTCAAGGTGTCGGTTGGACGGATGGATGGATGGATGGATACGGCTGAACCCTTTAAATCGGGCGGTGGCTCAAGCCACCTAGCCATGACTTATGAAATTTTACTCTTCTCTTGATTTTAGCAACCAATCAGATAACCTTCGCTTGGTTATTTCTACCCGCTTAAAATCTACTTTCCCTTCACTGTCCTTAAACCTCAATGCCTTGGATAAATTAGCCCCGCTGCTTTCCACTGTAGGGTGAAGCCCTTTACAGAAAAGTATCAAGTGTTCAGCCGTTTCCTCCTCCTCTCCGCACACAATGCACAAAGTGTCTATCTCCTGGTACCTGACTCCATACGTCTTAGTCCGCAAAACTCCAGTCCTGGCCTCAAACAACAAAGAGCTTCCCCTACAATTATCATAGATATTTTCTTTGGCAATTACCTGCTTAAAAATCCTGTATGTTCCCAGTGTTGATTTCATCAGCATCCCCGTTTTCCAACAGCTCTCTCTGTTTCTTTAACATTTTTCTTAACCGATAACTGCTGATTTGCCACCCCCCCCCCCCCCCCCCCCCCAACTGCTGTCCAGATATTTGCTTGTCAATTTTCTAGTTCGCTTTCTCCATTTCGTGTCAACACTCTTTATATACAGGTATCTGAAAACTTCCCTAGCCCACTGCTTTTCCTCCATCTTTCTCAATCGTTCCTCAAATGCTATCTTACTGCTAGCTTCTCTGCTCTCAAACAACGCCCATCCCATACCACCCTGTACCCCCTGATTTGGTGTATTGCCATGTGCTCCCAAAGCTAGCCTCCCTACTCCCCGTTGTTTAATTTCTAACCTTGCTTGAACATCTGGTCTCATGCACAGGACCGCATTACCGAAAGTCAGGCTAGGAACCATCACCCCTTTCCAGATCCCTCTTACCACTTGATACCTATTGTAATTCCAGCGTCCTATTTTTCATGACAGCTGCATTCCTACTAGCTTTATTCATTACGTATTTTTCATGCTCTGTCAGATACTCAGCACCGTTATTTATCCACACCCCAAGATACTTGTTGCAGTGTCGGAGGAAAACCGCGCCCCTGGTGGTGTTTGCGGCTGAGCGGGCAACCCAAGTTTTTAGGCAGACTGGGCTAGTTGGTTTTGCATATTAATGGAATGGCAACGCACAAGCAAAAACAGACAGCTTGTGCACTGCCATTCCATTAATTAGTTCAGTCGAACACGCAAATTCTTTTAGATAACTATGCCCGCATTCTATACAGTTAGTAGAGCGTCGCTTCTTTGGCAGGCCTTCTCGCTTAGTAGTGTTTTCCCCTCAATGATCACATTTAGCTTTAGCACTGAGCGATACCGCACGTCGCTTTTTTGCTCCATGTATCTCTAGCTGAGCGTTAACGCGCCGCGGCGCTTTATGCCTCGCAAATTTCGTCGTCGAAAAAAAAACAAAAACGTCTCAGTCTTTAAAGCTACTTCAGCGTCCCGATATTTTATTATTTTTTTACACAATGACCTTAATGAGCTTCTGAACACAGTTTTAGCACTGAACTTCTTCTAGCTCCCACAATCAGCAGACTGAAGCAAAATCTTCCGAAATTCGTTTGATGCCGCGGCCGGCAACATTGTTTTCCTTGTTTTTAATGTATTTTTAAATAAACCACTACTACTACTCAGAAAACACAAAGAAACTTTGCAACCAAGTGCGCAGAGAGGGATTGTAACCGACCCCGCCACAAATAGGCATTCTTTGTTTCGTACGCTTCGTAACACTTCATAGCGCCTTCGTAGCCCCAGCCATGGTATCCCGCGCTATGATAAGTACTTGCTGGAAGAAGTTACCTATACCGGTTAGTTCTCCGGTTAACAGGGGTCGTGCAGTGAAAGCGTACGAGTGATTAACGGTAAAGTAAGACTCATCTTTGTCACCCACAGCAGCCTTTATGTAGCCGTAAAAAAAAGGCGAGAACCCGACCTAGACATCCGTAAGTAGGACCGCATTGCAGCGCGCTAAGAAGGGAAGGCTATAAGGTACTCTGAGCCTGGTGCACAGAGCAAGATTCATAAGCAGCAGAATATGACCGCCCGTAAAGCAGCGAAAGCAGTCAGACTTCAAGCGCGCTGCCAAACTGAAAGAGAAGCGGCTGATGGTGCCGGCTCCTGAAGATCCAAAAGCTGCCAATGGCCAGCATGAACAAGTCACTCGGGCGATTAATCTGGTGGAGCATCCCGAAACCGTACACTCTAAACATGAATAAGCCTATATGGGAGTAAGAAAGGTGTAAGCTGTCCTTTGCCAAGTCACTCCAAGATATTGCGATAGAGGGCAGCTTACTCCGTATTCGTGTTTAGAGTGTAAAGACCAAGCCGATACCCGAGAGCAGATACCACAATATATGAAGCGCCTTGGAATGTGCCACATCATTCTTGCAACTTCTTTCATGCTTATGTCAAACACTCGGCAATGAGACGACTATTTCTCTTTTTTTTTGCTTTTATTTTCTACGCATAAAACGACCATCAAGGTTTAAAGATATTTGGAGTGGCATATGTTCTTGCAATGAATGTATTTTACTCGTTCACACTATATTGGTGGAAAACTAGACCAAAACTAAATGCAGGTGGAAAAGTCAACCAAGCAAAGAAACTAAACATGGCGGTTAAAATTTTATTTCACCTTAAAAGGGACGCTATAACATTGATACATCACGCATCCTCACTTTTTTCACTGTAAACGCACTTGACGGGGTTCAGTATCGAAGTACTCGAACTCGAACTTCTTGGATTCCGAAAATGATTTTATGGACTTAACCTTTTGATCTCACCATTCCAAATCATGAACAGCTCCTGCCATCTTGCCATTCCCAGCAGTTGCACATCGGACCATCCTCCCACGGCAAAAAAAAAATCGCTGCTGTTAACCCCCGTATTATCACCTGTAATTGTCGGAATAACGCTTCCTAATGCCAACATGCCTGCTACGAGCGACAGCTGCGGAGTGGGAGCTCCTTCGGATACAGACATTTTATCCGCTCAAGCCTCTCAAGTGAGGGTCAAAAGTACCACAATCAGACCCGTGATTTCCCTTGGATTATAATTTTGAACTCATGAATGTCGGAACATTCAGAGAACCTTTGTTTTTGAGGTCCCACTTCAGACACCACGTGTGATGACCCCACATACAGCGCGGGTCCACACGGGATGGAGAGAGAAAGAGACACCTCTAGACTCAGTAAAAACATAACAAATATACTGAAGAATTACACGTTAACAAATACATGATGCAGAGGCTGTTGTGTCCAAGCTTAGATGTCGCTGCGAAGGAACGGAGGGACTGCGGAGTAGATGTTGTTGATCGCTCAGGCTTCTCTCGTCAGCAACTGCCTGGCTTTTCATCGTTTTTCTTTCCGTCAGTTCGGACAATCCCTTTTTCCAGGAAGCATTGTCTCCTTGGCCCTCCTCTCATCAGTGCCGGCGACTGTAGCTATCACTCCCCCCCTTCCGCGTTTCTTACGAGGACGTGCACTGCAGTCAGTACAAGCGATTCACAAAGTTCAAGCACATTCGGGTTCCCACAAAGGGAAGGTGTCACAGGAGAGAGCAGCCTTCCAAGACCTCGCACTGCAGTCCCACAGTTCAAGGGCGTCCAGTGTCCCACAAAAGGAAGACGTTGCCGAAGATAGTCACCTTCCGAGAACGTGCAACGCACTGTCACATAGTCATGGATGACCACCCGATCCAACAGACAGACAAAATGAGCGTATTAGGCCTGCGGTTACAAAAAGGAGGAAAACACAGTCACACATCTCACTAATGTAACGAAACAAGTTTGCAAAATAATAATCAGGATAACAAACAAAACAAGGGGGATCAAGGAACAAGACATAATATGAATAGTGACAGCGCTCATCAGCCCAACCATTATAAAAAATCAACCAAGAGCAAAAATCAACTAAAAATCAACCAAAATCAACCAAGCCTGATTCGCGAATTTCACACGCAGAAGAGCGGCTGTAGCACCAGCAGTCAGCTCAGACTTGTACCGCGATATTCAAGGGATCCCCTGAATCAGGGAGCCACTGCACATGCAGAGATCGACCTCGACGGATGGATGGAAGGTAGGAGCATCCCCTTTGAAACGGGGTGATGGCAGTTGCCACCATGATCGGCTTTTTTCCCTTTATTTTTGTTTAACTGTGTTGTATGTAGATATTCAAACTCGCCATTTTCTTTAAATGCGTCTTCCTACACTTCTTATGTCAGCTGTTTACTTTTGAGCCACTAATTGCTTTTTGCTAATATCCACCACAGATTTATTTACATCACCATTGTTATCTCTAAACCCTACGGCCTCAGGAAGAGCGACTGTGCCTGCATCGACATCAAGATGGATACCATCACATTTCAGTATGAGGTGTTCTATTGTTTGTACATAGCTGCGCGTTCCAAGACACCCTGACCTAGCTTTAAAGAGCAGGGCACTGCCTCTTGAGTTATCATACAACGCTTCCTTCCTGATCTGCCTTTTCCAGTATCGATATTGTTCTACACTATGCTTCTCTTGCATTGAATTTATCCAATTTTTGCCTTCCACGTTTTTAACCTGTCGTTTAACGCTCTTTCCTTCTCCGTGCTCACGTCTGGCATACTTACTGGTGAGCTTCCTAGTTCTTTTTGCCAATTTGAGTCAACACTCTTCCTTTATAGGAATTTAAATACCTTAGCTGCCCACCTGTTATAGTCCAATTTCCTCAGCGTTTTTCATATAATATTTTACTCTGATCTTCTCGTGCTTCGAACGACGCCCAGGCCATATCCCCCTGTACTGCCTCATTTGTGGTTTTCCCGTGGGCACCTATAATAGGGTACAACTTAAAAAAAACAGCAGTTGTTAACACTGGGCCATGGTCTGCGGCGTACTGTATTACTCCGCTAGCCAGCAACAAAAGTAAACAAAATCATCATTTTAACATCAGACTTTATTAAACAAGCCAGGTAAGAAAATTATAGATCTTATAACATTTTTACCATGATTACCTTATTGTTTAGGTGACAAGAGAAGTTTTAACAACGGTCTACGTTTTTGTCGTGGAGGAATTCTGTGCATCGGTCCTAAATGTGGGCGGAGCTTCACTGCAGACTTAGGTCGTATACGACTATAGAGCTAATCTTTCAACACATTTCTGATTTACTTCTAATCGAGACTGAACTTCTGCCCTTAAGCATAGAACCGCATTCCCGAAAGTAAGCGGACAGTACTATTATTCCTTTCCAAATACCTCTCAGTACTTCATATTTGTTGTACCCCCATAATGCCCTGTTTCATTATCCCGGCATATCTTTGCCCTTTTGCTATAAGAGAATGCTCGTGCTTTTCCGTGTACATCTGCCCTTCATTTACCTATACCCCGAGATATTTGTATTCGGCCACTCGGAATATTTCATAGCCTTGTATTGTAAGCACCTGATCAGTTGTATTGTTGAAAATCATCACACCTGACTTAGTTGCGCTAAAACTGAAACCTAGAGCGTCTCCTTCATCTCCATAGCAATTAACCAGAGTTTGCAAATCTTCCTGGCTATCTGGTAACAGTACAATATCGTCCGCATACATTAAATCTGGCAGTCGTTGCTAACCATCCTTTCCACCCAATCTATATGACAGATTATAACCTAGATTGCTTCCTTGTAGCCTTCTTTTCATATTTATCATATAAAGCATGAATAATCAGCTGTGATAGAGGACAACCTTGCCTTAATCATTTGTGTACCTCGACCTGGTGTCGTACTCTCAATCCCTTTCCACGTTACTGCAATTTTATTTTCTCAATATATTTCCTGTAGAAAATCAACTACCTCGTGATTGATACCTTAATCTTTTAGTATGTTTCACAGGAGTTCCCTGTTCATGTTGTCGTATGCACCGCTTATGTCCAGGAAGGCTAAATACAGAGGTCTGTTTTCTGCCTTAGCTATTTCTATGCATTGGGTAAGCACGAACAGGCTATCATCTAATCGCCTACCCTTTCTGAACCCGTTCTGAAATTCTCCGAGTATTCTGTTACTTTCTACCCATGACTGCATTTTGAATTTCACCACCTGCATCACCAGCCTGTATATAACTGATGTTAGCGTAATCAGTCAGAAGGATTATAAGTTCATCTTATCGCCTTTCCCTTTATAAATCAAGTTCATTTTACTCTGTTTCCAGCTGCGGGCCATTTGCTTATTTGTTATGACTGCCTTCAATGCTTTTATCAGCATTTCCTTGCCTCTCGGGTCAGGTTCATTAATCAGCTTGATTGGAATTTCGTCTATCCCTGCGGATGTGCATTTTGGAATAGTTGCTTCCGCCTTTTTCCAGTTAAGACTGGTCAGTTCTAAGCTTTCTATTATGCTGTCCAGTGTTGCTCCCTCATTTGGGGAGATTACCCTATCGTCGATCCTAAATGACTCAGCTATAACAGATGCAATGTAGTTCACTTTAAACATTTTCCCTCAGCATCTTGAATTCGTTTCTGCTTTCTTTGATTCGTTTTACCCAGCCAGCTTATATGGTTCCAGAATTTTCTTGGCCCCCTTTTAGTTCCATC
This sequence comes from Amblyomma americanum, assembly GCF_052857255.1. Lineage (NCBI taxonomy): Eukaryota > Metazoa > Arthropoda > Arachnida > Ixodida > Ixodidae > Amblyomma > Amblyomma americanum. The sequence continues at coordinate 162,192,638 of NC_135497.1, forward strand.
GCGAACTGCAGCCAGCCAGCGATCAGAGGACTGCTTTATTTTAGCCTGGACGAGGACCTGCACTTGCTGTTTCTTTTGTCGATAAGATTCCCATTGTTGGCCTATTTCCTCTTCAGATAACTACGCCCTCTTTGCCTCTCTGCGTTCCCTTGAAGCCAACCGTCGTTGTTCGATAGCCTCCCTAATTTCCTTATTCCACCAACTTCGTGGCTTCCCCATTCCTCTCCAGTGGTTTACTCCTTTTACTTGTTTTATTTTTGTACTAATGAGTAATTGTGACTCATTATAAACCCACTTTTCCATGGGGCGTTTCTCTATTGCTTCCTCTATGCCGGCTTCTATCAGCACTATTTGTACTCTTTTTGACTTCTCTGCATTTCTATTTTGAGCAGGGCTCCGAACTGTAGACTGATACGCTTATGATCACTTCCCACGCTGTACTTCCCCTCTTCGTCTATTTCTATTAATGCAAGCTTGCTGTAGATCCCCTGCGACATTAAGCAGTAGTCAATGGTCGTCTCCTTGTTACGGGATTCCCACATGATTTGTCCCTCACACTTAGCTTCTCTATTTACAATACCTAGGTTGTGTCGCTCACAGAAGTCTAGCATCAACTTCCCGTTACAATCTGTGTATCCATCCAGATCCTCGATGTGGCCATTCATGTCCCCCAACAGAATAATATCGGCGCCTTCTCCAAACTGCTTTATATCGCCATTGAGACACTTAACTAGATCCTTGTTTTCTTGTCTGCATTTCTCCCGTCCCTAAATAGACTACTCCTAACCATGTCGTTTTACCGGCAAATGTACCCGATACCCAGACATGTTCTTTGTAAGTTGACTTTATTCTTTGCCAATTTGTTCCTTGATGTATCAGCATACCTACCCCTCCTACACTTCCTCTCTGTTGTTGTTCTGTTGCTCCCTTCCCAGACGTAGCCATCAATAAACGGTAGATTTTCTAGATACCTGAAATGTGCCTTGCATAGCGCGTACACACCTTCTTCTTCATCCTTTAACTGCTGTTCTATTTCTAACCATTTCGCTCTTTCTACTGCCTTGCATGTTTATGTACTAAACCTGGTGTTAAATTTCTTTTTAGTAGTTTTCTTCCTGGACCTAGTAGTGGTCATTTTGTTCATAGTGGCTCAGCCTTCATCGTTACACTTTCTACTTCAATTCCACCTACACCTACACCCCGAGCCGCCGTGGACCCCCATCATAAAAAAGCTACTGCCCGGCCTGCTAGGCACCAGCCGATCTACGCTCCTAGCCTTCCACTAAAATGGATGCCATCTCTTGTAAAGCATCTGCCAAAGTCTGCTCTATGCACTTTCCTATTTATGTCTGCCACTTCAAAGCCCTTCTCCTGGCTTAACTTCCTTATCTATTGATTAACAGCCACAACGTAATTGGCAACACCTTGCCATTCCGTCCTTGCACCTCCGGCACTGTGCACACCACGATCTGCACTTGCTGTGCTATCACCTTTATATCGTCAACTTCATTACTTCTCTCCTCTAGTTCTGCGGCTTCACCAGGACATCATTTAGCCCCGCCGCTACCACTACCAAATTTCACTCTGCAACATTCTCAGAAAGTTTTCTTTTTGTCTTTCTCAGTACTGCATCCATTGTCCTGCCTGGGAATGCCCCGACTGCTACCCGCTTACCCCCCTTTACATGCACCATTATAATTCTTTTGCACTTGCTCCTAATTGAGTCACCAATGATAAGTACTAGGGTATTTTCTCGCTCCCTCCTAACTTCTGGATTTTGCTGCTTTTTATCAATGACTATGACCTCATTCCTTGTGGTTAGCTTGTTTCCGTTCTCTCCATCGCCTCCAGACTTCCAAGCTGCCATGTGTGTGCAGCTGTTCCTGCCTGAACCTGCCTGACGAGCTGCCGCGGTGGCTCAGTAGTTATGGTGCTCGGCTGCTGACCCAAAAGACGTGGGTTCGATCCCAGCCGCGGCGGTCGAATTTCGATGGAGGCGAAATTCTAGAGGCCCGTGTACTCTGCGATGTCAGTGCACGTTAAAGAACCCCCCCGTGGTCAAAATTTGCACAGCCCTTCACTACGGCGTCCCTCATAGCCTCAGTCGCTTTGGGACATTAAACCCTAATAAACCAAACCAAACCTGAACCTGCCAGGTATACTTTCCTATTGCTGTCCATGCCAGTGCAGGACCCATCCACGTGGCTGGCACTGGAATGTCCGCCATTGCAGCTTCGCAAGGCGGCGCCAGCCATTTTTGCGTCAACAGCTGACTAGGCTGTTCTTGAAGTTTGCGCTTCTCTGCTCTCTCTACCTGTAGCTCTCTTTCTAGAGCATCCATACATAATGCTAGGTTTGTGTTCGCTTGGTCAGCCCTGTCCAGGCATGCACTTAATACGCAGCATTTGCACATAAAATCCGCCCCTTCGGCCTCCTCTACAGATTCGAACCGCGTTTCCGTCAAATTCACCGACGCCTCACACTCCTTGCATTTAACCTTCAGTTGCATGAGCATCTTAGCAGCACTCGATTATTGCTACCATAAAATGCTAGAATATCAACAGCCTAAAAAAACCACTTGCAAGCACTTCCTCAAATAAAATTCTGCCTACCGCAAAAGCCGATCACCTAGAAAAGGAATAACTACCTGTCTAAACTAGTTAGCTCAGCAATGAGCGCTGCAAATCTATAGCTGCAGGCCAGAAAAGATCTGGCCGTTAGGTCATTGACCTGCTCTTTTGCGAGCAGTTCACCTAACTAGCCTTAATTTCTAAAGACTAGCCTAACTAAAACTAGCCTAGATATAAACTATCAAAATATTAGAGCAAATAACTCGTATATATTTGACGTAGTCACGGCGCTCTTGCAGTCGTCAGTCCGTTCACTCCCGGTCACCATGTGTAATTCGAAGAGCACCGAAACATGCGTCCGCCTGAGGAGGCCACAAGGCGCCATGCGGCAGCCAGTTGTTTGCACCATAAGGATCAATCAGTGTGGGAGCACTGGCGGCACGTGGAAGTGCATCACACTATTATATATCTACCCACTGATGCACGCCGCCATGCTGGTTACTGTGCATGCGCACCGCGGGTAGCGCGGCCTCAGACACCTCGCAGTATCGATCTGAGTGCCACGCTTACGCCTGCTTGAGTCTTTTGTCTTGAGCATGCATAGACCGGCTCTGGCATACGCGCGAGTGCAGGCACGTGGTGCGCATTCGGGGCTTTGATTGCGTGCACACTGCGGTGTCATCCCAGAGGAGGCACGTTGAACCGAAACCACATGAAGAAGGAATTCTGGAATCGTTATTTGCTCGAGACAAATAGTTCAAGATTTCGAATACCAAACATTCGGATAAAGTTGAATATCGAATACTTTACTATTCAGCCGAATATTGGAATTTATAGAATATTCGCACAGGCTACACAGAATCCAACCGATACCACTTAAAGCTGACATTGCAAAATGACAATCTACCAGTGAGCACAAGGATGTAAATGCAAGGGCAAGGGCATGACAACACGGTTACGTCAGACATGGGCAGGGTCCAGTTGACCCCAATAATATTGAGCTTGGTTTGATTGAATTATGTTGTATACAGCACCCTTGTATAATGGCAAAAAGGTCCGCTGAAACTTGCTCAAGGTGCGAAGGTGTACAGTCAATAAGGAATAAAAAATCGTCAACATATCTAAAAACTTTTACCACACATGAAGCGGCAAGTTGATCTTGAAGAATGCTATCCAAGTGTGCAAGGTATAGGTCGCTGAGTACAGGGGCCAAGCAGGACCCAATGCACACTCCGTTTTTGAATATGAGGGGTGCCCTGCCAATTAATTAAGGTGGAGTGGAGATAGAACAACTAAGATAAACTAAGTGCCATTTGCAAAAGAACCCTGCCCGCCGAACAGCGTCCCCCTTATCCGCAGTGTAACATTCCTGTGGGAAGCAGTACGTGGGACAGTCCGGTAGGTGCCTCAACGAAAGGTTTCGTGAACACAACAACATGAAGTCGTTAACGGGCAGCAACGTGGCCGTGCACTGCAAGGAGTGCGGGTGCGTGCCATTTCTGGATAAATGCTCTGTCGCTGCCAGAAGCAGAGATAAATTAACAAGAGAAATCTTTGAAGCTACACAGATAGCTACTTTGCGTGATCTGTGGGTCCACGAGCCTTCTATATTCTTATCGAAACATGAATTGAGATTCCTAGGTTTACAATAACCTTTATCTTCTTATGCTTTTTTTTTCCTTAGAATTTTTTCCTTAGAATTTTTTCCGCTTCCCAGCCTTGGTGCATGCGCTCGGTCGTTAGGCTCAGGTCCCGGTCAATACGGTTTTGTGTTTTTCCTTTAGTCGGAAGTTAGCGCTCGTGCTGTGTGTTGTCTTCGTCCGTCGTCTTGTTTTCGCGCTGCTTTTCTCATGGATTACCTTTACTTATCATGCGTTCCTATTTGTGTTCCGATGTCAACCGTTCCGTATTATATTGAGGTGTCTCAAATTTTTACTGATCATGTATAGTGCCTTGTTTCCCCATTTTTGCGTGTCCCCCTTTAAATTTGATCTTGATGTTTTGCCGCCCCCCTTACACAATGCCCTACGGGCCTGTAAGGTATTTCAAATAAATAAATAAGAGTATCTTGGAGTCTTCGGTTTCATATGGACCTGACCCAGCCAGCTTGCGCTTTCCATGTATTCGAAGATCGACCAGATACTCCAACCATCGACAGCATAGCTGGTTGTCTTCAGCGTGTTGCCACTTGTCACGTTTCACCTTCACAGTCTAGCTTTCTTTCCTTCTTTTAGGATCTCTCGGATATGCAAACATTCTCTAGCCATTTTGGGAGTGCTTTGTGCACGCAACACCCCGGCATGTCATCCCCGTCTTGCGGCCAAGAATAATTGCAATCGACAGGAAGCAGGCCGCCGCACGTACAACTGACGCAGGAGGGACAGGGAGTGGGCACAAATATGGTGACCACCCTCGCTGAGGCGGCACTACAATGCGGCAGTGACACTTTCAAATGATGCCCTCACCCTCTACGGAGGGGCGGATGCATGCGCCCCCATCCACCGCTCGGGGGAGCGACTGAGCGGACGACTCCAGCGTTCTGACTGGCGTACTCGTCACTGTTGCCCGTGCGGCAGCACAGGCGTGTGCCTATTATGTGCTGTGGCAAAACATGGATATCTCTTGCCATACGAATACCCACACATTGATATTGTGGATCACCAGAGACATGCTTAGCTGCGAGGTTTTTCGTAGAAGGTAAAACCGCGATCGGCTTGATAGCCATGGATCTAGGCATGGCCCACCTTGACATCCGCGAACGACGTCACAAAAAACTTTGCAACACCGCAGGCGAGGTTCTGAAGCATCGTTGCGGAAAACGATTAACGTTTGCGCTACTTCCACTTCAGAAAGTGAAAAAAAAGGCATCACACCGCGATCGTGAGTGACACACCTCATTCGATTGCTAGTTGGTTAGACTCCACTGAAGACTAAGATTTTTGCCCCCTAATATATGAAGAGTGCCCCCATTTAAAGTTACGCTATACCCAAACAAGCAATAACGATTTCAGAACGGTAACGCGATTCGTATTGCGAATTCTCGGAGCCTGGGACTAGAACAAGCTAGGTTAGCAGTACATATTTGATGGTTTCTAATTATAACAGGGAAATTCACATAGCTGAGACCAGGTACAGGTTAAACCATCATTTTTCACACTAGCACATTAGTCTATTACAAGTATTACTAACTGCCATTAATTTGTAGCTTTTCATTAATGCATGCACACTATAGTTCTCTATAAACGATGGCTGTCACTATCATGTAAACAGGCTTCCTTGCTGTCTCCCCACTTAACTGTTACTGCAAAAGACACTTGTCTATTCATCGACATAAGAAGTGCGAGTATGAATTATGCATGCTTTAAAAATTCCATTTTAACACACTGATGTCGAATACGAACACAAATACAAGAGAAAATAATGACATTCCCAGTATTCCAATGTAAAATCAGTTGCAACTGAGCAGTTCTGAGCAGTATTATGACATTCCAAGTATTCCAAAGTAAAATCAGTCGCAACTGAGCAGTTCTGCATTTCACAGAAGAGTGACCATGTAAAAATATAGATTTCTTTCGATTATGTTGTTCAGTCCATTAGAAAAGCCAAAATTTAAACAGCACAGTGTGGTGACAAAGGGGCTAAGCCATGTATCACTGTGCTGAAATGCGTGTGCTGTGCTGTGTTTATTGCACAGTTACAGCGGGCCACCAGTTTTAATTTTTAGCAGCCATTCCTGAGCTCATATTGCAATGAGAATTGCACAAGCTGGAATGCAGCAGTGCAAACAAGCCTGGAGAGTTGTGCTGAGAGCCAGTCAATGGAACACATGCAGAGACAAGCTGGCATGTTGTTTGTACAACTCCAAAAAGTTGTAAAAGTGCTCATGTGAATGAATCAAAGTGGTGGCTTAATAGTTAGTGAAAGGCCATACATGCCTTTTACCTTCAATGTAAACATAACACGAACTGGGAGTTGGTAAAGTGGCTTACATCTCCTGGAAGGCTTCTGGTTGAGGCTCGGAAAGAACACTTCATATATTCAGGGAAACAAGATACATTGACCGTGTACAGTGGTTATCTCAAGCAGAATTTGTAGAAATATATTTACAGGGCGAAAGCTATGTTGTCACAAAATACAATGAAATAAAAAATAAGCATTTAAGTGTGTGTAGAGCATAAATGTATATATTCTCTCGTAAAGCTTTGACTTTTTTCTGACCAGAAAAAAAAAAAAAGGGATCGTAACAGTGATTCTGGTTCCCAAAACAGCATATAAAAGAGAGCATTGTCTGCACAGCTTGTCATGTATAAAATTTTCGGAACATGCTAGCTTTGCTTATTAACAACATCTTCTGCAAAGTAAAGCTTTATTCATTACCAGTTTGGTTTTCAAACTGCCGAAGTTCCCTTTAGGCATACCTTATGTTAAAATGACTGTCGTTAAACTAAGCTGGTTGAAGACCTTTGCTTAATTTTCTGCTTCATACAGGGAGTGCATGTGAATTTAAACCATGCTAGAAGAGCTGCATGTATTAGGCAAACAAATGTCTTGTTTTGTGGCATCCTTTTTCAAAATAATGCACCAAAGTGATAATGCGAGTTCTCCCCAGTAAATTTGAATTCATGCACATTCGCCCCAAACCCAAGTGCATATTCAATATTGCCCTCTCTCTACACAGCCACCCCGAATTTGTAAAGGTCACGCCCTTAAGGTCTGCCTCAAAATCCTCTGCACATGGTCCAATAAAAGTTTACCACCACCCTTTGCGTTATCCGCGCGCCTGCGGGCCGGTCTCTTGCCAGTCTCGAGCGGAGCCATGCTGCCATCCTTCGGCGCGGAATACGTTGTAAACAGTGAGGGCATTAGATACGAGAGCAGGGGTTTGTTGCGGAACCTTGTCTCTGATATTAAGTGCTGATATTAACCCCTTCGATCCTTTCTGGCCTCCCACGCCTGGCCCAGGTTCTAGCTGTCAAGGCGCGAGCGGGTGCAGCGTACACACCACACATTGCGAGTCGATGGCCTTGAACCAGGTCAACTGCCCTGCTAACATCGATTTACCGCACCTCATTTTAACCTGCCCCGGCACGGCGAGCCTCTGCACCCGCTACACCTCTGACCTACACATTAAAACATACGAAAACTCGACTTGCCAGTGTGTATGCATCTTTAGGCCTCAGACCAACCTTGTCATAATGAACGAACGAATGAATGAACACACCGCAAGTCTCCCTCGTTCCCTTTTGTTAAGTATTAGCGCTATTACATCCTTTCCGTAAGCATGAATCACCGCATGACATTCGCCTACACTTAGTACTTAAGCTAACTTATAAACTGAATTCATTCCGTGCAGTTTCGGTATCGGCAGCTGAAAAGCTGTTGCGAGGCCAGAAGTGAGCACCAGATAGCGTGAGGCATCCGAAAACCACAGAGAAGTTATTTGTTCACTTGCTGCCTTTTCAGCTGCTGGAGCGATTTAGCATAAGAGTTTAGATTAAAACGGCAAAACAGCGGTTATACTGCAGTTTTGCATGTCTCATATGATCTCATACTTGTGATGACACAACCATCCTCAGTCAAGTGAGACCGAAACTACAGAGGAAAAAAACATCGATTTAGCAAGGTTAAAAGAAAATGGTTTTTGAGGAAAGGAAATGACACAGTAACTGTCTCACATCTCAGTGGACACTCAAACAGCCTCACAAGGGAAGGGACGAAGGCAGGAGTGTATGAAGAGAAAGAGGTGTAGTGGAAGGCTCCAGAATAGTTGCGACCACCCGCAGATCTTTCACGTGCACTGACATCGCACAGCACACTGGCGCCTTTGCGTTTCGACTCCATCGAAACGCAGCCGAGTTCGAAACCGAGAACTCCGGCTCAGTAGCCGAGCACCCTAACCGGCGAGCCACTGCGGCGGGTAGCGTGGTTAGGCCAAAAGCGAATTACGTTCGCTAGCACTTATGTTTTGGTTCGAGGCTTGGTTTTCAATGTCAAGTAGGCTTTAGACAAAGATCGGCGAAATGGGTGAGTGAGGGGCCTAAGTGCTAGTGCAACAAAATTCATTTACACTTTATTGAGCGCTTCCTAATTCCACGTGGTGATCCATGTCTACAGTGAAGCTCTGCCCACATTCGGGGCCGCCGCGCAGAATGTCTCCACGACAAAAAAGCAGTCCGTTGTCAAAACTTTTCGTTACCTGAACATGAAGCTAATCACAAGAAAAAATTTCCCTCTAGAATTTTGACACCTGGCTTATTTAATAAAGTCAAATGTTAAAAAGCCAATTTCGTTCCCTGCTGTGATTGGCCAATGGAGTAATACAGGCTGCCGCAGACCGTGGCGCAGTGTTACCAACTGCTGTCATTTTAAATTGTATCCTAATAGTAGGATACAACTTAAAGTAAGATACAAATTTTCCCTTCTGTGTTTTCTTGTTTCAAACGATGCGTTTGACACTAATACTCATGGATCACCCCGTGATATTCACCTACGACGGCTAAATAATTTGTAATTGAATTTGTTCTTGGTGCTGTTTTGGTTTGATCAACCGAACGATGGCTGTGACGGATAGTTGGTCTTTATCACATGAGGCAGGAAAAAAAACCAGCAATACTAAAACTGCTAATACGCCGTTTGTTGTCATTTCAGCACTTGAAGCAGGCTGGTTTGTGTTGAAGTTAATGAATTATATTGCCGGTTTTTCATGCCTCACATGACCTAAAGTCCGACTACACGTCACAGACATTGTTCGGTTGATGAAACTGAAACAGCATGAGAGAAGAAATTCAATTATAAATTATTTAGCGGTGGCAGGCGAATATCATGCGGTGACCAATGTATTGTCTAATGCATGATTTGAAAGAGAAAACATGCAACTAAAATTAATGTCTATAGTCCTTTTTTTGTTCCAAGAACTATGAGGTTTACAACTTAATTCAACAGATCAAAATCAAACCAATTAAATGCAGTATTAAATATGATCATCGTTAACGCATTATGTCTTATTATCAAATTTTATTTGCAAAATCAAGGTTTTTTAGATAATATCTGACCTTTGAAAGATATGCTTGTATGGGTTTCTCCCGGGGTCTTCGCGTGCATCACTTCGCAGACACGGACAATGTTTTCTTTCACCATCGCCAAATGCTAACCAACCATTAGGAGTTATGGCAAAATTGGTCATTCTCTACTTTACATTCATAGATCGCGGGATGTTGTCCTGCCATTCCTGGAGCATGATTAAGTGATGCGCTACCTGTTTCAAAAACAGCCGCCTAGGCTGCCCTGCTCTTCCTAAGCAACCCCTCACGACCAATTAATCCTGCCAAGGTAAGCAGGTTGCAATGACGTCACAAGACTTGTGACCTAGGTGGCAGGTGAGCAAACTGCTTTTCACTCACTACGCCGCCGCCGACGTCAGATTTTTTACAGAACGGGAGCTTTCATGCTATAGAGTTAAATATGAAGCAGTGGGAAGCACTGATGCGTGCAAGCGGTGGTCTGTGCAAGCGGCGGTCTGTAAATTGGGCTGCAGAGGCTGTCAGGCCCCAAGAATTTCCATCCGCCTGACCCTGTCACCCTGTGGAGAGCCTGTGTCTCCCTCTATTTCAACGTGGACTATCTTCACCATTGTGTGTCAGGACAGCATTGGCTGGGCAAGGAGGAAAGTCTCCCTGAGAGGAGAACCGGAAGCAGCGACGGCAGTGCCACCTTGAAGGTTAACGCGAAATTCCGCGGAGCCGGTGAGGGTCTCTTCGGGATCCGGCCAGCATCATGAGCGACTGCAGCCACACGCTCTCGTCCCGCGGAGTGGAAGTGTGGGGTGGAAGACTGTCCTCCGATATTCCCACAACCCTTACCTTCTGAATACATGAACAAATTCTTCAACCACCCCACCACTACAAGGCCGAGCAGCACATCCTTGGACCGCGTGGTCCATTTTCGCGTCATTTTCGGCCCTTGGTAATGTGGTTTGAAAAACAGATTTCTGCCACATTCACTTCTGCTAGAAATGCAGTCATGCTTTTATGGCTCTCTGTCAACATACCACTAGAAAAACACCATTTTACGGGACCGATATTTTTGCTGCAGTTGTCCAAATTTAATATTCCAGCATCCTGCGCATTTACGACACGTGCTTCCGGCAAGGTTTGAAAGATTACACACACGGAAAAATCTCATCAGAGCGCAAATCTATGCTGAAATGGGGCTGCATTTAACCAACCTCCGAACCACTACGCCTAGCCTACAATCTGCGCACGCAGTTTTTCAAGGTGTTTACCACAGAACGAGGTTGCCCTATGGCAGCCCTTCTTAGTAAAAATACATCCCAAAATACCCAGAAGGGTACCCTGATAACATAGAGCTTAATTACGCAGGTTTTTTTTTTTTAAATGCTGCCACACAATACTGTATAAGACTTCGCGGTCATTCGATGCTTTTTGCTTTCCACATGGCTTGTCGCAGCGTCTTCTGTTGTTGCGGCTGCTTCCTGAAAAATGCGAACCAGGGTGTGCACGCGTCACCCAGAGCAGGCATAATTCAAGTTACCATTTTGCCTAGCTTCAGATTTGTGCTACCAATACAAAGTCTACACCTCGATGCTGCCATTACAGTGAACCTCCATTGGCTCAAACTCTCATACCTCGAAATATCGCCAAGGCATAAAGTTTTAAATAAAGGCTGTGCATTGATCACTGGTCATCTCGAAATTTTTTGACCAGTGAAAACTCGAAAAGGCAATCAACTAGCACTTAGCGCAGCCCGTGGCTGCTAAGCGCGTCTGATGCCCTTGGCTCTGTACTACGCAGCTGGTAGCTTGGAGAATTCGCAGCAAAGGCGAAAAGGGGGTTCGTGAAGTTCATGTCTCCGGGTGACAGTAGCACGAACCGAGAACCGTCAAGCGTGAAGGAAGCAGTGCCTCGACACCCCCACCTTTCGGGTAGCGGTCTCAGCAGCGACGATAGCAGCGGCCACTGCCTGTGTCGCGCTGTCTACGCAACCGCGTTTTTTGTCAGCTGAGAGTCTGAAGGCAACAAAACACCCATAATTGATGCTAACAGTCATGACGAGGCTGTTTCCATCGTTCGAGTGAAGTCGGCATTCATGCCACTCTCGCTTGCCTCTACTGTTCATGCTGCCCCGAGCCTCCATTCTCAACCCGACACATCTTCAACCTTCAGCAATAGAGGGTAAACCCGTAAAGATGCGATTACTCTCGTCCTCCTGTGTTCCCCTCTACCAAACTCCTGTGCAACCTGCTCAAGCCACATGATCACCACTGTCCATGAAAGAGTTACTTTGCCTTTATTCCTTACTTCTGAAGATACCAATGCACCTCAGACCTTTTCTTCCCTGCTTCTCACAGACGCATACAAAAAAAGGAAAGTTGTTGCACTGCCATGCGGCTACCTAAGTTAACACACGAGGCACCTTCTACTTTATCTTAGGCGTGCACCTTGTTCAGTGATTCAACAAATTAAATGCAGAAAAAAAAGGGCATAGTAAAAATGGTCAATATTTTATTTTTTTTTTAAGTTAAACAAGCACTCCTAAACAACAACCATTCCATAAACCCGCACGCAGTCCAACTAAAAGAAATCACGTTCGCTCAATTATCGCAAGCAGAATCCAACGTGTGTATACGCAACCAATTTTCTTTTTACAAAACTTGTGTAATGCCTGAACTTCTACAGAACAACTGCAAACACTGCCACATCTCACATACAATTATTTGCTCTCCAAAGAGGAACCAAACTGCATGCTTCCAGACAGCGCCAAATACCATTGCACAGCACTGCAATAGTGAATAACGGCACTTATTTTTTTCAAGTAAGGGAACTCTAGGCTACTGCAGGCTAACCTATAACACTCCTCTTTGCCTTCCCTCTCAATCTTCCTTCTCGTACATTTTAGCACTCACCAATATATATATATATATATATATATATATATATATATATATATATATATATATATATATATATATATATATATATATATATATATATATATATATATATAGGTGTGTATAAATTCTCTCTGGACAGATCATAGCGTTGCACTACACTTGAACTGAACTAAAAGAGGAAATACAAGGAAAAATGCAGGCTATTTACATTATCCCTAATTAAAAGCTTGCAAAGAGTGTTCCCCATAATCGACACCTGCCACAAACACTTGCACAGCTAACACACAAAGCATACCACACCACAACAGCCTTCGGCAGAAGGTGGTGCAGATAAAACACTCATACACCAGTAGCTTTCCAAAACTTCTTTAAAATAGCTTGTAAGGGCAAGCTCTCATGGGCATACTTTTATACATCCACAAGCACTGCTGTCCTACATTTCTCATTTCCATTAAGAGAAAAAAAAAAAAAAACAGGCCAAAGCAGGGACACCAAGGACTTGAAGACCAACTTGTACAGTCATTCCTGTCCCTGGTATGTATGTCCGTTGGATGGAATGGCTAAGCACACCCAGAGCACTGCGGCCTGCTCCTGCTGCTGGCCCCTCATTGTGAGAGAAGGCAAAAAACTACCAGCAGTGGCATCTCAAGATCTGAACTCTAGAGCAAAGTGCACGAGGGAAGGCCGGAGAACATAATAGACAAAAATAAAGGGTTAAAGTGAAAAAAAATGGGGGGGGGCAAATAACGCCACCTTCCACACTATTTCATGCAGCATTTGTGGTATAACTAAATATGTTACCAACAACAAAAAGGGGCAAATTACTAGGGTGATTTGACACACCAAGTCACTGTCGCACAGCCTACCAGACCTTAAAAGAGGTCTGGTTGCAAAGTGCTGCACCTCAAGACGGAGGGGAAAGAAGAAAACAATGACTAATAACTCCTTCAAACCTACAAAGGTTGCACGGTTACTTGGGCGCTTTGGAAGAGGAAGGGAAAGAGGAGCATAGGGATGTAAGGGTAACGTAATGGAAAAATGGCACTTGGCTCCTCTCCTGACTTGTCTAGCAGCTCTCTCTGGCATTTTCCACATTAATTCCCTTCCTCTGCACCAAGTCCCTTTATATGCAGACGTGGCCTCTGTGACGGCCCTCTTGATCTCTCACTCCATTCTCAGCATGAGGCTCCATTACTGGATGCTGTAGCCATCTTGCCAGCCACCACCGAACCCTTAGGAAAGAGCACTGCAATGAGATACCTGCCAAAGAGAACACAGAAACTGCCCTAAATTTTAACAGAAGGTGAAGCACAAAAAATGGTACCTGCTATAATTACATGCTCACAAATGTAAGCACCAATATCGAAGTAATCATTTCAGATAAGCTGCCTTAGTGCTATTAAAATGTTACTAATAAGGCTAACATTACTCAGAGGAAATGATTATATAACAATTGCGTCCAACTTAAAACGCGCACCACCTGCTACCTAATGGTTGGGCGCCGGCTACGGTGGCTTCCCCACATCGCAGACACATCGCGTGGAAAGCGGCACGTCAGAGCGAAACCTATCACCGTTTTCACCACCTCTGCGACAGCCGACATGAGCGCAGCATTGTTACTGCAAGCTTACAACCACCTGCACTGCTGCTTCAAGAGCGCTGTCAACGGATGCCAGAGGCGTGAACACGTGCTTACTGCCGGACTGCAATCCTACGTGCCGCTGTTGGTGAGAGCGAGATAAAAGTGTGAACCTTGGCGCGAACATTTGCCGCATCAGCACGAGTCACTTGTGCAGTGAAGCGAAGCCTTCCGCCTGCCCTCCGAACGGGCACAGTTTGGCACAGTTCGATATGTATCTGTTTCATGGCCAACCGCGTTTAATATAAAAAGTAGAAACTGCATGAGTTTGCCAAAAACATTTTCGAAGAGTTTGATAGAGCCAATAATTCGTAATATCCGTGTTCATTATATCGAGTTTGACTGTATCTCTCCTCAATAAATTAGGATACTGGCTGAAGAAACTCTAGAAGCGGCAGCCACAGTGATGACAAGACATACATCCTCCATGAGATGTCTATTTACAAGCTGTTTCCTGAACCACTGAATAAAGAGCCAATAATCGCCAGCTACATGGACCACAGCGCACAGGTGTTCAGAGAGCATATACATAAGCAGGTATATATTGACAGCTGTTATTACACCTGTGAGGAAGTCATTAAGAGGAGATGCTAGTCTTAAAATGAAAATTTTTACCATTAGATAATTACAGTGGAACCCAGATTATGGGTCTCCTATTCACGTAACGACCCGCATTTCACGAAGAATTGGCACAGGCCTGGTGAATCTCCCATACGGCTAATGCATTAAAAGCCTCGATTATAATGAAAAATATGCACGCCCCGCTTCGTTTGACGACTGGCAGCAACCATCCGGAATGGAAGATGCTGGCAGTACACTTTATTGGCAGACATGACGTGAACCAAGCTGGTTCCAGTTGCTCCACAGTTCAAAAGCATAAAAATAAAACAAACTGCAAGCAGTTGCCACTCAGCTGCATCATACTGAAAAAGTTTATGCCGATCTCGCAAGGGCTTAACATTGAAAAAGAAGGCCCGTAAAATAAAATTAAGAGCATTTAATACCCATGCTTCATGAGTGTGTTCAAATGGCATCCGAGTCTTATGGCATTCAAGACTTGGAATGACATTCAGACTCTACAGACTCCCGAGTTGTCAGTTTGTACAATGATGTGGTGACGATGTTGGCGGTCACACTAGACTGACAACACCAGCATGACCAACAGTAGCACATCACTGTAGTGTGAAATGCTTTTCAGGCCAACGACACCGACAAATCCGACTGGCGTGCGCCCGCCGATCGGCAGATGAGTGAAAATTTTAAGCTGATGAGGCGATGCTGTGACTATATCCGTGCTTGTCTCTGCCATACCCATATTAGAAATAAGCAAAACGAGCGACTAGATTTCACATGTGCGCACTTCAACACTCAGCAGCGATAAATGTCTTTAAATTTTCAAATTAAACGATGACGGCCCTCATTTTGCGACGAGTGAGCCTAGCAAGTGCGCAGGGTTAGTGTGTACGATTTCAATGGTTGATGAGAGCGAATTCTAAAGTTTTAGCGAATGCAAATGGCCATTGAGTGTAGCTTTGACTAACCTCACTTGCAAACGGCTATTGCTTATATCGAAGGCACATATACAATGAGCGAGAAGCTCCGGTTTGACCCAGTCTGTTGGTCAGTGCTTTGGGCAGCCAGTAGCAGTCATAGCCGCGCTTGTGCACAAAAAAATAGGCCGTTTCAATTAGTGAAGTACTGGTCACATCAGAGAAAGCGGGGACAAATAGCGAGAAGCACCGGTCCTACACCTATCGAGTGTTTCCCAGGTGGGTGATGGCATCAGTGCTTCTTATAGAGTTATTGCACAGCATAAACAAGCATGGGCTCAACCAATACAAAACAGGAGATTATTCAACATAAGTGCAGATTGCATTTTATGTGATGCAAATGAACACTAGCTGTTTGTACACAGCGATGCAAACAGTACTCGAGTGCAGTCGCCATCAATGCACTCCAAGGTAAATTTCGTGCTTAGTACGTGGTAAATGGTGTACTATTTATTATATTGAAGAACTTGCTTAGTGAGTACATGAGCTATCTGCTAAATAAGCAGAAGTTATCGGAATCAACAACTATAGACCTGAAGCAGTCATGCGGCGCAGCTGTGATCAGGGTGAAGCTACGGAGGCTGCTATTGGTCGGTGTGAGCTGTGTTCACGTTTGGAAGGCACTCCAAAATCACAAATGTCTCCACGGTGCTCCACCGACTCGAATGACATTCGGTTTGCAAGCATTCGTAAGCCTGTGTAGCAAGGGTATAAACCTTTGAACAATTTTTTTTTGCTTGCATTTTGGGCCAATCTGTCCCACTAATAAAAACTATAATTTTTCGTACTGCATAGCCAAATTTTACATTAAAAGTAATCTCTGGACCCTAATTTTGAGACGGACAAGACTATGTACTTATAATGGTCAGTTGTTAGGTTTTTATAGCAAATAAGTTCGTTAATTATCAAAACGCAAAAACAAAAAAAAGTTGAATTTAAATGGCGAGATTTCAAGGAAAAGCGGTCAAAGAACAATGTTGCCTTCCTCTTATCTGGCGCGAGGGGCTTTTCTGGGTCATGTAAGCCGAAAACTGAACAAATTATCAGCAATATTAAAATGATAGTTTTCCCAAACTGACACTGTTTGTGATGCGGACTAGAGGACTGCATGGGCTCGGGTCGGCCCAAAAGACAGGGCTGCGCCAGAAAATGTACTGTTTTGCAGAGCCTGGGCCCATATACAAGGAGCTGCATAAGGCTTTTGATTCATTATTGCAGGGTTAAGTACATTTGGGGTGTTCTAGCAGCGACATGGATGAAATAGAGCCATGGTGTTTGTGGGAAAAAAAAACAACAACTCTGTGCTTACTTATTTTTGACATCTGCGACAGTTACACGTTCCTCTCATGAGAAAAATTACACGTAATAGTTTATCAATAAATCAGTTATTAATATGGCTTATTAATAAACCGCTTTTTTGATGACGTGGAATGCGAGAAAGCGCATTTGCAGAGCAACTTTAATCAGCATCACTCGCTATCTTATGTCCAAGTAATTTCGGACAAGCTGGCTTCGCCGTGTTGGACTATACAAGAGAAGTTAAAGAAAATACGCAAAATGCAGTATTGGGCTGCACTACAGCGGCGTTAAAAAGCTTTGCAACAGTGGACTCTCAGCTAATTTGCATCCATGCGCTCACCTACTGAAGTACACAGCACCGTTGACTTTGCTGTTTCAGCTCTCAGAGGCACACGCCGCAAGATTTGCCAGCCGTCACTCCACGTCTGCTCCGTTTTGTGTTACCGCTAATGACTGGACGCTTGAAGTCTCATAAGAATCGCTAGAGAAGGGCCTTCATTCCAATGCTCGACGGGCAGCAGTCTGTTCCAAGATAGTTGACCATCTGCCTTCGCCGCCCAAGAACGCATCTCTACGCAAGGAGGAAGCTGTTGCGGTGGCCGAGTGATTAAGGCGCTCATGTACAGAGCCAGAGTACACGGATTAAAACCTGACCGCGGCGGCTGCGTTTCGATGGAGGCGAAACGGAAAAGGCGCCAGAGTGCTGTGAGATGTCGATGCACGTTAAAGATCCCTATGTGGTCGAAATTATTCCGGAGCCCCCTACTATGGCACCTCTTTCTTACTTCTTCTTACACTACCTACCTTATGCCGCGCCGCCCCTTACGGCGCAGTTCGGGTGTCCACCGAGATATGTGATAGTTACTGTACCATTTCCTTTTCTCAAAGCCAATTACGCTAGGAGAAACGCCATTGGAGAAGAACATATTTGTTTAGGGCGCTTCAGGTCTTCAGTACACATACCACACAACAAACAGGCACTTATATTACTTTTCGTTTCCACAGACACACGCCCAATGCGGCCATGATTCAACCCATAAAAATGTGTTCATTAAACACAAGGAAATGTCCTGTGGCTTTGAGGATGTTTTGATGACTGATTGAAAATGTTGAACTAGAGAAAAGTTTACTGTGTGTTTATGCAACCTTTTTGATTGGGTTCTCGGATGTTCAGGGAAACATATTCACAGACAAGTTCACTGTTCAAAAAGCTGAGCGGGTGAACCTGCCCTACAATCTCTTCTTTTTGAGTTTACCAAAAAAGTTTATTCTAGCCTTGTTATTGCAATTTGAAAGCCTTTGCCGGCCACTTCTTTGTGTAGCAGAGAGACTACTTGCACTCAGTGAACAATTTACTCCTTCAGCTGCTGCAGGAATGGGAATAGGCCCGCGGGCACTGGCCAGGCCAGGCCTTACGTCAAGTTTGGTTGACTGAGCTCGGGCTCAATAAAGTGATAATATAGAGGGCCCAGGCTTGAAGCCGCGGGCCTGTTCCGAGCTGTAGCTAAAGCCTGAGATCAAGTGTACAAGCTTCAATTCTTCACTTCACAGTGAGAACCCCTGTGTAATACGGTAACACGAACTACCTTTGCAGGCTGAGGTGCTTAAAACTGGTTTGCCCTCTAAGGCGCACAGCAGGGTTTGCGGAGCTCCTCCAAGTGCGCACCCCTGAAGAAGTCAGACACAGCACCGGGGGTCATCTGTACCCATTTCTACCGGTCAGAGTCCGGCAGTGGGTTTCGAACGAATCACCCCGCCCCAGCCGAAGCAGACGCCCAGACCACTGATATGCATATTACTTATAATGGGCTACGCGCTTATCAATAAATAAAAAGAATAACAGCAACAATTAAAAGGCTAACTATTCAACATAAGTTAACCAGCCTACTTGTTAGCACGTCTTAGCTGTATACTGATGAGCTACACCACTGACAATGCGATGCCCAAAAAGTGGTCCTCCAAATCAAAAAGCCCATTTTTAAAAATTGCAGAACATCTCAGGTGAAACGGCCAGTCTTCTTTCGCACAAAAATTTTATAGAAATTGTGTCACTGTGATAAAGAAGAGCAAAAGAAGGCGTTCAGCATAATTACTAACCTTGCACATAAACTAGAGACGCTAAAAAAGAGGGGTGAAAAACGCCACTGGGTGACATTGAAGGGAACTTGAAAAAAACTATATATATATATATATATATATATATATATATATATATATATATATATATATATATATATATATTTCTCGTACAAGAAGTACCATCTTGGCTCGCTTTAAACCTTCAAGTCTCTCTGCGTTGAACGCATTAGTTTTGTTTTTGGGAAAGTGCAAAGCACTCTGCGCAAGCGAGATATAGCACGCTTCACAATCCTAGCTGGTGTGTGCTTCGAAGTAGTGGAGCACTAGCAGCACATTATTCTTCAGCTGCGTAGGGGGTGGTGTTTAGTCTCTAGTTGGAACTGCAATTTTGTTATTCCTGAATACCCCGCCGTTTTTTCATTGCTTGAAAGTGTTCCCAATGATTAACTGGTAGACCAGCAGCAATCGAAACTACATGTAGGTTGTCTGCTGGTGTGCATCAATTCATATGTAAGCCTAGTACGGTAGCGGACAGGTAATTCGGACTTGTAGAATATTTCGGACCTCGATGAGGCACCGTCAGTCACCCCATAGAAGCGCATATATATTCGCGACGGATATTTCGGATTTAAAAGTCCGCAAGTTCAATTTTTCGGACTAATTTCAGTCGCCTGTGGCCAAGATCATCTATTTTATCGGCTTTTCGCCGGCGCAAAAGGCGCCATCTTGGATTCAGGTGGATTTACGCTGCAGTTGGATTGGCTTGACATACTTTCGGTACCTCATTTTTGCCAGTAGAGGTCCCTATGATCTCTGACACTGCTAGGGTGCCTCGATGGGCCAGCGCTGCTTTCAGGGTGAAGGCACCGCTCTCGGCGGGGACATGTTGGGTCTCACTCTCCCGTTCGGCTGCACTGAGCGGAATGCGGCGGCGCGCCGTTTCGAAGAGAAAACCGTAGCTACCGTGTAGAATTCAGGAAATTTGGTATTCTACCGAGACAGAGTGGCACCAGAGATTGTTTGAACAGTGAATCAGAGGTAGTTGCTTTAAAGTATACTATCGCACCTAATCTGCCGAGGAAGTCAGCACCTTATGAACAGTCGGTGCACTCATGCGTGTTGGTTTTCTTCTGTAGCGTTCATTTTGAGCTCTGTTCCTTCATAATAGCATTCTTACAACTTGCCTAGCATATTCCACTGCAATCTCTTGGCCCGGATACTCTACATTTCGATTACTTTTCCGACAATCAGGATTACTTATTTCGAGCTGCAGTAGCATATTCGCCAAACATAGCCATTAAACAGCTTCTCGTTCGCAATGAAATCAATGCGAGAAGAAGCATTTTATGACTGCTAATTTCAATAACTATGAGGATGCAAAGATAAGTTGTGCATTATTCCTCTGCCCAAAGCAGAAATTGTTCTAAAAAGCAAGCGTTTCGCATGCCTTACCTCGCATACTTTAGGGTCAACTGTTGGTCCAGCCATCTGGTTTCACCTACGGTTGGCAATTTTTTCAGCGTGTGCTGTCACGAGCAAAGCCAAATAGCTGGTCCACTTTAAGAGTGTGGGCAGGACACCCGGGAACACAGCAGTCCCTCATAGCTCTATCTCTGACTGCTGCATCACACAACAGGAGCTCACTTCAAGCAAAGGGGCGTAGCCTGTTCCCACCTCGATTTTGCAAGTTTTGTGCGTTCTGCGCTGCCTTTCTTCTTCCGACTAGAGGTACCCCATTGTCGTTACGTGTCGCGGCCTTTCTTCTCCCGATCACAGCCGCCTTGGTACACATCGCACGTTCTGCACCACGCTGTCAGAAGTGGCATATTTTGTTTAACAGACCACAAGCATTTGCACTGATGACGTATGCCAAGATAGCTGAAAGGCGAGTGTGAAAACATGCTAGACCCATCAGAATTTTCCGGGTGGCTTCACAACCTGATCACAAAGAAGAAGTTTCCCAATAAGGCAGCCGTATTTTTTGGGCGCGCTTACGGCTAAGCGAGTCTGTGAAGCTCTTGTCGCAGCAATTTGTTCAGTTTATTATTTGTTTTATGTTAATGCCACGAAAGCATTACTACCACTACCCTCTCTCTACTTCTTTGCGCCAGCTCACTACGAATATCATGGCGCCAAACCTATCTTTTGCGCGTCAGTAAGCAAAGAAGCCACGGCTGCTAGACGCGAACGAAAGGCAGCTTTTTTCCCCAGTAATGCTTTCCTTTCCTTCATTTTCGTATCTCTATTAAAGAAACCACAACTGGGGGAAAAAAGACTCTTTTGATTACCGTCATGCAGCCACCTCAGTAAAATTCGTCACGCGTGTTTCTGGACAGCCATATCTTATAGATTAGTTTTTTCTTTTGCCTCTTTTGATGACAGCAGCTGCAGGGATGAAAGCCCACATCTTCCTGCGCGCTTTATTTCAAATGTGGTTTTACAACCAGCCCAGACTCATTTCTTAATCAGAGATCTATGGCCTTGCCTGCCTACTATCGATTGAGGCAACAAGCCAGCGTCTCTTGGCAACTGGAGCAGACGGTTCCGCGGAAGCGAGTAAGGCGGCCTGTGCTGCTCCGACTCCTCTTTGTTAGTTTAGCCTGGCAGAGACAATGGGAATCCAAATAAGTAGTTATCAGGGGCTGATTTTGTGAGGTCTCTGTGAATTAGTTGCGTTTGATGATTTTTCTTCATGTTTTGAAAGGAAAAGTAAATCGTTTAGTTAAATTTGCCCTCGAATAAAACGACTTAGTGAATACAAATTAGGAAAACATCGTCGCATCGCATCTTTAGTCTACATGTAGTCAACACCATCCAAAGAGAAACGCAACCATCTGAATCATTTTGCTGCGGCACAAGCCACTGGGAAAAGCAGTTCAGAAAATATCGCCATTTGGTTTAAGACGTGTCCTCAGCTTTTCAGAAAACTCCAGAGCAGTGAGGCAACAGATTGCTTGGAAGAGAAATTTGACATTCATACATGGAATTTTTCACATAAGGTGCAGCAGAAAGAGGCACTTCACAGAATGTTGGAAAAGTGGATGTTAACTACGCAAAAATATTATATTTGGCAGGTGATGCATGCTCCGTGCTGCTTGTATACAAGATGAACTTGGGGCCTAGTGAATAGCCTTTACTGTTCAAACCGACAAAGGCAGCATAATTCTATGTAATTCGGTGACCCTTATATAGTCCATATTATCACTACCGAGGAAAACCAAATAACTGCTGTCCTTTTAAAGTGCAGCCGTTGGCTGGGAAACACAGCTGTCCATCATAACTTTTCGATTATTGTGTAGTCGGAGCGAGTGCATCATGCATAAAATACGCTCAAAACTGCAAAAACACTACTGCCGCCAGTGAAACAAGTATGTACTGTCTATTTCCAGATGAGTAGCATTATTACAGTCGCCACACGACCGCACAGAAACCGTGCCAGACGCATAGCGCACTGCACGCAACTGGCGCTTGAGACCCAACATGCCGCTGCGAGGGGGAAACGGCAGCGCAGGGTAGTGCAAAGGGTGTCCCCACCCTGAAAGCGGAGGCAAGCGAGCACGGGCATCCAGGCACCCTATGACACTTCGAGGTGGAAGTCGGATTGTCATCGCCATCAACTTTGTGTTGCACACTCGGTGTGGTGCACACTCGGCTTGTGGACAACATGGGCCCGCCGGTGCCGCTGGGTCCGTTAAAGAAGCGTGGAAAGTATTCAACTAAATGCCGTGAGTTTGCTGTCTAGTGTGTACAGTGTAAGCACAACTTTGGTGCAAATACAGGCACAAATCGTCGCCAGCAAGAGAAATTTTCCGCAAGGTAAAAATCAGTGACTTTTTATAGCCGACTTCATCTCAATAAAGTGATTTTTTTGTACTTCACCGATTTTTCGGACTGTTCGATTATTCGGGCCATTTTTCGGGTGCCTTCGAGTACGAAAAATCGGTCGGTGACTGTATGTAGGTAATGGTGAACGATAGCATTCATTTTTCATTCTAAAAACTAGAAGTATAGATCTCAAAAACGAGAAATGCAGAAACCTATCACACATGACAGAATGAGCAGAGCTTAAAATGTCCAGGCAAAATCTCGCACATGCTAAATTAAATACATTGTTTACTCGAACTGCTTGTGATCTTGCTGTCATCTGAAGACCACTCTACAAAACTATAAAGAAGGTTTTGGCAGAACCATACAAACTAGGTCAAAACGTACCCTGTGCTTGTCTGCACGCACTGAAGTGAAACTCGTAAAGCAGGTTAAATTTAACCTCTTGCACCTCGAATGCTGCATAAAATCCTTCATGCTGCATGAACTCAATTGCACTGAAATTGAAATTTCAGCCAATATGTTCGCTGCCATTCCAAACTTACTGAAACAAAGGACACCCACGCAAAAATTTTCTTCATGTGCTTACCTTTCACTGCCATACGGAGGTTGGGAAATTGTTCACTTCAGCTTGCTCCAGTACTTGAGCCCCATTGATGCTGTAGGATATTCTAATTCGCATTCTCAATGGATTCTACAATACAGAGCAACAGGGACACAAGACATATAAGACACAATCAGGAATGCCAATTGAGAAATAAATGCAGGGGTGGGACAGCCAAAGTAGGTTTTGGAACAGCTCTTGGAGCAGAAAAATAAGCGTTCTGGAGCACCTGTGGAGAACAAATATGTCGAGCGCAAATACGTCAACACTGATTAACATGAACTCGCATGTCCCACCCCTGTAAATGTAGGCAACACATTAAAAAACACTAGGGCAACAAGAAAACTTTTGCAGCATATGTGGGATTAAATACATAGGCCCAAAATCAAACACTGGGCTCCTGTAAAAATTTACCACAAGACAGACTTCACCAGTAAATTCAGACCACTAGATTCATCTTCACCAGCCCAGTGAGTGCAAATTAAGAAAACAAGAGCAGGAGATTGCATAGTCTGCCTTAATACCTCAGACACCTTAAGAGCCATTTGCGGTGTTAGAACAAAGTTCTCTTTCAACTAGTACTTCCTTTATTTGTACAAGGTTATCAAAAACAGAGCCTTTATTATATACATATAAGAAAAAACTATAAAAATTCAAGGAACATTATTTACACTAAGCAAAAAAAATATGTACCTACCTTTTGAGGGCTTGTCACCTTGATAGTTTGTTTCACACATCCTGAACTGTTGGCTTGTACTACAGAGCCATCTGGTGGCAGCATCTGCAGCTGGAATGTCTGCATACAATAAAGGCATGCCACTATTATCAATGCCCATTACATAACTAAAAGAGGCTGTGTGATTTTGCAGCATTTGCACACGTGATGGAGTGCCACTGATAAACATGGACACACAGAATAGGAAGCAAACATGGTGAATGCTCAACAAAAGTAGCCATGCAGATAAGAAGATAGGGGAGGTTCTAAGTGTCAGTTACTGACTGTGTATTACAAAAAGTGTTGCTGAAGTTAGGTGCTTCTTCTGCAAAGGAGCATAAGCATAGCTGTACTAAATGACCTTGCAGATGTGGCAACAGCACCTGAGCCAAAAAAAAGAGCCACGAGGAGCGCTTCATGCTCCTGCTGTTGGCAACCTTGGTGCCAGGTGGACATCAACTGTTGCAGTGCAGAGAGAAGTTATTGCAGAAATTATGGGTCAAGTACAGTCCCCAACAAAGGTACATTACCTCCAGCAATAATGATGAATTCCTGCCTATACGAGCAATCGTGGTTTGCGAATGGTCGCGAAAATGGCAGGAAAAATCGGGCATTCCCAAAAATTGCATTCAGCAAAAATACCTTTAAATTCTAATTGCCAATGGCTAGGGCAGGGGTTCTCAAACTTTTCTGCCCCAAGGAAATCCAACAGCCTTCAATATGTGCCAATGTTGACGATGATGAATTTTTATGATGCATGGGCAGCTTTGGTCAAAAAACACCATGGCACAAGGTATTTTCATCTATAAAGGTGGGGTCAACCACAAATTTTCTAAGCATTTCACTTCAGATAAGCTGAGCGCCAGGCCAGGGAAAAGCTTGTATCCATTGTATCCCCGGTGGGTATCTGGCGGCACGAGGGTCTAATCCAGTACCTTCCGCATTCAATAGGGGTACTTAAATCCCTAGGCCACCGCTACTGTGAAATAGGTGCGAATATTAACTGATGCCAGGTCCGAGGCATCCGAATAAACAAGCTGCTGATGTCAGACTTTTATGAATGTTTGGTGGGGCTCTGGCGGCAATCCAAAATCATCGAATTTCCGAATTACCAGGGTTTGATTTAACGACATTTTACTGTAGCCCCTGTGGTAGCTTCTTTTTAGCTTATAAGCATGTACAGATATGCTGACATTCATCCCGTGCTACTGCTGACAGCATACCTCTTTTTGTAAATAGTGCAGAAAAGACCAGGACGACACAACAGACGGGACTAGAGCCAGCCCCGTCTGTTGTGTCAGTCCCGTCTGTTGTGTCGTCCTTTTCTTTTTTCAAAAAGCCTTTGTTTACAAGAAACTCAAACCATCTAGCACAAGCCAAGCATTTGTTGCAGTATACTTCTCCCATGTTCCCGTCAACTACACAGCAACAACGCTTTACTGTTATGTGCTGCACCACACTACAACACAATCAACAAATCATTAAGTGATCAGGAAGAAACTGAAGAGGCTAACGCTGCAGGACAAAGAGAGAATAATGTGAATTACAGGACAAGCACGAGCTGATGCCAGTCTAACTGAAATAAAAGGTGAGAAAAATGAACTTTAGCATGAAATGCAATGACCAGAACAGATTACTGGCCAATTCAGAGGGACAGACCAGACATCAAAGAAGGGAAGTTCAGCTAGAGGTGACAAAAACTCAGGTGAAGTGAACAGATTAGAAAGTTTACTGGGACAGGGCAGTCGCAGCTGGTATGAGAGGGGTAATTTGAGTGCACCAGGAGAAACCTCTGCCTAGCTGCAGCTGAAAATGATGGTATCTTAACCAATGGGGACAGGAATACATGACTCTGCCTGGCAATGTCAACCACAGCAAATAAAACGAGAGAGTCTCAAGTTCTCTATTCCCAAGAAAAAATCTCACCTTTTCTGTCAACAACGTAAATAATCATAAACCAAGCGCACAGTGCACTACGTAGAAAACTGGCAGCCTGCCTCCAACTTACTTTTGGGACAGCTGCCTGGAACAGGAAATCCGTCATGGGGCAGGAGGACAGGTTGATGGCTGTCAGGTGAATCACTGCTGTCTGTGGGCTTGAAGGCTCCTTCTCGAAAGTGAAGTCTAACTTGAGGCCATCTTTCTCAAACACTGTCATTGGTGGAATGCCTGCAAGTGTTATATATGCATACCATATCTGCATAAGACACACAAGAAAGATCACAACTATTGCAGAGCAGAGACAGAACAGAGTGCAGCTCGTTTAAATCCTGCAAACAGGAAAATGAAAGCCATATAACTTGACTGGCAGCTCTTCCAGTGTTTTGACCTCTTGCCATTTTTCATTACATTTTGATTGTGCTTGCTGCATCGTTGAAAATAAAATGCTACCAATGGTTGAAAATAAAATGCTACCAATGGCCAGCTAAAATACAGATTTTTATAAATTCACGAGACATTTATGCTGTCATTAAGGCAATGACAGCAAGAGTAGTGAGGTTTTTGTGCAACTGCTGCAGAAGCTATCGTTGCATTCATCACACATCTGAACGCAAAACCAGTGCCACACATGCTCAAAAAACCGAATGATTGCCAGGAGCGAGAACAGCATTTGTTAAGGCAGACAATGTAAAAACTCGCAGCGAGTCCCGCCGCTGCACTTAGCGGGTCACAGACCTCACCAAGGAAACAAAACTTCGTGAACCTGCCCAAGGGAGGATTCAAGATCATTTTCGAACTGACGAACCACAATCTGAGGGTGAATGACTAAATCTAGCTACTACATTCAAGCCCTGTTGAAGAAGAGTAAAATCACATACATCAGTGACATGCTCGTTGCAGCTAAAGACACTTCCAACATAATGATGGGTCATACCCCGCATGGTGCCAAGGCAGAGGCACTACGGTAGGCAAGAAAACTTATCCGCGGAGGCAATACCTACGAGTTTTACGTATTCTGCTCAACATCGGAGGGCACGGTAAGAGGAGTGGTCCACGGCATCAACGCCTGAACCGCACAAGAAACTCATGACCAACATCCAAGCAGCCACCCAAGGAGTCAGGGAGGTCTACACAAGGATGCTGGGCAAGTTTGACACTGCAATGATCGCCTTCAAGGGCTCACTACCACCCACAACGGTCATCCTTGTAGAGTGGGCACCCCTATGATGATTATGGATTTTTATGGCGCAAGGGCAGCTATGGCCAAAGAGCGCCATGTCACAAGGTATTTTTTCTTTTTCTCAAGGTGGGGTCAGAGACCCATTTCCCAAGCATTTCACCCTAAATAAGCCGAGCACCAGACCAGGGGAAAGCTTGTACCCATTGTATCACCGGTGGGTACCCGGCGGCACTGGGGATCGAACCCCGCACCTCCCGCATACGAGGCGGATGCTCAACCACTTGGCCACCGCTGCGGTCTTGGGCACCCCTATGAGCTAACCAAGCAAGAAAGCTTCAGATGCCACACGCAGGGTCGTTAAACGGACGTTTACACGGAGTCAAAAGCCCTGCCACAATGCCCCTGGTGCAAACGTACGAACATTGAATGACATGTATGTCGCAACCCCCTCCAAGTGTGAGTGGTGTGGTGGAGCTCACGTAACCGGGGAGATCGGATGCAAGAAAAGACTCAAAACTATACCCAAAAAAAAGAATGCGCTAGCCAGCAAAGCTACCCATTGACAGAGGTGGTTCGAACGAGGAGGAGGGAACCACATTGCTGTACCCAAGTCCAAGACTCAGTAAAGCTTTAGGCCACCATACAGGGGCGAGGATTACCTGAGCCTACCGGATGCTGGCTATGGCGGGGGCACGAAGATTGCAAAGGGAGAGCTGGTTCAGAAGTACTAAGTACTTCTCCCACTGCTCTTGACCAAACAATACAAGCCAGGATAGAGGCCACAGAGGCCACTAACTAGGAGCTTACGGAGAAAAACAAAAGACCAAAAAAGGCAACACTTGCTAGGAAAAAAACACAATGAAGCAAACGCTGTGTACATGAAAAAGACAGCACAACGAATCAAAATGCTGTGTGCATGAACACGCATGAGTCACGCCGGTGCATGCTGCCACTGTGCCCCGAACAGGCTGCAGAGCACAAGTCTCACACAACTGAGCAACATGACGCCAGCAATGCAACAGATAGCAAACAGACAAAACATCACACACGAAAGAATACAGGAACTATCACAGACAAAACAAGAGGGGACCTGAACCTAAAAGCCTTTGAGGAGACTCCAAGATCTTTATGGGACAGACGTAGGCACCCACAACTTTCAATTGTGACAAGCAAAACATACTACTAAAAATATGGCAACGGAATTGCCGTGGGTTTAAGAGGAAGGCCAACTTTAACATCTGCATTATGAGACAGAAAAAAAAAACAGCAGAAACCTTAGCGCTACAAGAAACAAACACACACCTCCCAAGATGGCAAGTGTCTAAGTAGTCACAGATGAAATTCAAGAATGTCACAACAATGTGCTACAAAGACACCACAATTAACGAGATAAGGACCAATGAAGAGGCCATAGAACACATTTTTATTGAAATCATCCCAAAGAAAACGGGCGAGTGTAGCGTATACCTCCCAAACGTGTACTCACCCCCAGATTTCCCAGAGCCAACTTCTCTGCACTAATGGGAGAAGTAGCAACAAAAGCTAAGAGAAGCACCTAGTGATAGTGGGGGGCTTCACCATCGCCCACAGAAACTGAGAGTACAAGACTGACTCTGCTAAGGGAAAGTCCCTCTTAAACAACATAGATAGGCACAACCTTGACCTTCCTACTAACCCCCGCTACCCCACCAGAGGAGTAAACAGCATCTCCAAGGACACATGCCCTAACCTCGCACTAGTCTGAAACATAGAAGAATACGTACGGACCCATACCGACCAAAATTTATGCAGGGACGACTACGTTATCCAAACACAGGTGAACTTATTAAAGTACAGCAGGCCCCCATGTAACGCTAATATCACCAACTGGCACAGGCTTAGAGAGCAAACAACAGAAAACCAAGAGATCACCAACTTAAAAGAATGGGCAGAAGAGATCAAAAAAACCAAAAAAGACAACGCAAACGAAGTCCCAACCATGGAAAACTTCCAAATTACAAACTAACTCCACCTATGGGATGCATGTAGGTGGCTAACCAACGGATGGAAAACACAGAAGCTTGAGAAACTCGCCCAGAATTGCACAAATCAACAAAGTAATCGGAAAACATGCCCTTAAGCTTCTCCGCAATTAGTGCCACCAACTCTCCGAAGCTCTAAATGAAAACCTTGGCAGCAACAAAACATGGGCACTGTTAAGACACCTTAGTCACCCAACGAACTCAGTGAGAAAACACAGCAAGACACAGGAGAGCATAACACGACAGTTCCAAGGGACAGACCAGGAAGTCATCAATCACTTTTGGTCCAGATACGTGGGAGACACATATACACCCTCATGCCTGAAACAATACACAGGAGAGGACAATCTGAAGCAAGAAGCACAGATGTCAAACGAGGTAAATGCAACGGCCAGATCATTGGTCACGAATAGAGCGCCAGGCAGAGATCGGATCACCAGCACGACAATTATAAACAAACGACAAGCACATACAGAGACTAACGGACCTCATCAACGAACAGTGAGAACAAGACTCACGGAGATTATTACTACCCCCAAACCAGGCAAAACACCTTGCCTGGATAATCTACGACCTACCTCACTAACCTTTCGTCTCCGAAAGCACAATTATAAACAAACGACACGCACATACACAGACTAACGAATTTCGTCAACAAACAGTGAGAATGGAGACTCTCAGAGATTATTACTACCCCCACACAAGGCAAAACACTTCGCCAGGATAATCTATGACCCACCTCACTAACCTCTTGCCTCCGAAGGCTTTACAAAAAAAGTAGCCAAGACAAGGCCCAGTAACTATATAGAAGGCAATCTATTTCTGACCATGACATTCTGCTTCAGGCCCAAGTTATCCACACAAGACAACTTTCTGCAGCTAAAAGAGACTGCCATTAAGAGAATGTTGGCAAAGAATGCATTGGTAGATGCGGCCATACGAAGAGAAAAGACAATGTAAACTGGGACCAAAAACGCAATTTATTGGATGTGCACAAGCACGTGACACAAATAGCCATTCAATAAGCACACAAAAACACAAACAAGCAAATAGCCAATCCATCAATCAAAAACAAAACCAATGAATACAATAAATAGAGCAAAAAGAATTTTGTATACTTTTAATGCTAATAAGAAAATTTTGAAAAACATTCAAGGAATCACAAAAATTTCACATTCCAAAATACAGAAACTTATACACGCCGAATATGCACATTCTTTTTGAAGAAAATCATAAGCCACGAGACATTGAATGTGCGCAGACATTGCATATCATTCATTTACTCTTCTTCCTGTCAGGAAATATATACAGGCGAGGTGCGATAAACATTGTACTTAACTTCGCCAACCAATTCATAAAGTGCTAATTTTTAACCTTTTGAGGGTTTTCGCCATACATGCATGGCAGCAGTTTTTTGTCCCACCAGGTCTTTGCCGTACAAAAAATGTTTCAACGCTCTGTTTGAAATTTCGAGTCATAATGACAATGCATGCTCACTGGGAGGTGCTGCCACCTCCTAGGATTTACATGAAGTGTTTGAAATTTGATTGTGCTCCCTTCTTGCTTCAGCGTGTCACTTGGTCTGCGGTGACGCCCTTTCGTGGCTTCAGTTTTGCCGCTTTATCGCAACGAAGGTGTGCGAAACTTCACTTTTATCTTTAATGTCACTTCCTTGCAGGGGCCGCGAAGTTGATTTCCATTTTTATGGCGCTCCTCTTAGCTTGTTTACCACCGATGCTCACGAGGTATTCTTGCTCTCCTTGTTTACTGAGTTTCCTTCGTGCTCTTCAGGTGCATGGCAAAGCGGCGATGTGGCCGAACGCACTGCCTGTTCTCTTGACACCAACAGCGATGACTCTTCCAACTCTGAATTTGCTCCGTTCACCGAGTCTGATTCGGAAGACAGTTTTTCTTCACAAGACGACAGCCCTCTGAAATACTATTCAACATTTTGCAGTTCTGAGAGATGCTGACATCAGAATACTGTCCCTGTTTTTTTTCTCTACAATTTCTTAGACTTTACGCATTTTATACATTCAAAATCCTCAATAAAGTAATATGGCCATCTGGAAAAGTTC
The DNA here is from genome assembly GCF_052857255.1 of Amblyomma americanum. Lineage (NCBI taxonomy): Eukaryota > Metazoa > Arthropoda > Arachnida > Ixodida > Ixodidae > Amblyomma > Amblyomma americanum. The sequence continues at coordinate 162,224,049 of NC_135497.1, forward strand.
TTAAAAAAAGAATTCAACCCTCAAAGAGTTACTTGCGCGATGCTTTCAAGAAAAAAGACCTTCCACAATCTTGCATATTGCATAACAAATGAATACAGTAATATGAGGAGGAGGACAATGTCTAATATAATGCTGCATTCAAAAAAATTGTTAGAACAGCTTTAATTACTTACAGCAAAAGTAGTTAGTAATTTGTTGCTTATTAGAAAGGATTGCACAGCAAAAATAACTGTTAGCTAATGTATCTTTCTGTAAGGTTCCATGCACGTGCATGCATAAGGGAATAAAAAAAATTGTAACCCATTGGCTTATAGTACTCGACACAAAGCTGTATGAACAACATTATACATTTGTGAATAAAACGATGTACTTGACATTGACAGCACATATAGATATATCATGTCGTTGTGTGGCACTTCTTGGCCTCAGTTGTCGTAAAGTGCACTAAGATGTGAAAAAAAAAAAGAGAAACGAAACAGAACGCTACGACGCCGCTCATCAACATCGTCGGTTTGTTTACATTTGACCGCCGGGCATTCTGCGGACCTCTCAGTTTTACTCCCGAATAAAATTAGCTTGTGAACTGCCTATAAAATTTCTCCATTAAATTAAAAAGATATGCTTGTGTATTTAGAGTTTTCATATGTTGTTTTTAACGTATGGTGAGTGCGAGGTTGTTCTCAATGGCCCTTAGGATTCCAATGGCCATTCGTGAACCTCCATTGAGTCGATGTCCATCGAGTTCAATGGTCACTGAAAACCACCGTGTGGCACTGGCTGATCCCTATTGAGTCCAATGTCCATTGACTCAATTGACATTGAAACTGCCCATGTGACAAGGGTATAAGTTCATCGTCAGGTGAAGGGTCGACGAAGAGTTCCTCGTGCGAAATACAAAGCATCCATGCTTCTGTCGTGACTAATACTATGGTGGGATGAAGAAAAAGAATTGAAATAAAAAAGGTGTCCTGGCTAGAGGACACCTAGGAGAACAACGTTCTGCGTCGGGCTGAAACTGGCGTTCCAAGGCATATGGGGTACGCCTTTCGATGGCTGTTTCTCTGCTTTCAGCCAGCGGGCTGACCGACCGCTCTGAGGCGCCACCATATTAATATACAGGCGTGAAAGACTATACTGTAAGCGTACGGAGCTTCGCACTTACATACATAGATGTGTAGACAACCATGTATGCAAAATACATTTTCCACGTGGGTCACTCAGCGCTGATACCAACCGAACGAACGCGGCTAACCTAAACGTGAAGTAGCGTTCAGCAGACTAAAATATGCACTTTCAGTCGTGCAAGCAATTTCATCTTTGTAGGAGGTAAGGTTGCCACTGTCTGTCGCGTGGGTGTACCGCCGTAATGCTGCCGCTGTCCAGGCGGACTAAATTCGCAGACTTGCGAGTCTACGCTGTAACTGCTCACGGCATTTACAGTCAGAAAATGGCATTGTGCGTTTGAAACGCAGGCCTTCTTTTTTTGTCTACTAGCCTCCACCTTCTAAGAAAGTGGTGTAGAAAGTGCAGTTCTCGTACTACACTACGCATAAAAGAAATGCGTTCGTGTGGTGGGCGGAGCTACACTTATTCTACACTGGCAAAAAAAACAAAAAAAAACGGAGCCATGCTACACAGGCTACACTAGTGTAGCCAGTGTAGATAAAAAAAATGACCCTAATGAAGCATCAAATTTCTCAAAGTCCACTATGGCTACTCGGCCTCCCCGAGCACCAAGTCAAAATGGAGCGGTCAAGCGTCTCCCACCTGCAAAAATCACTGACGTTCAATATGGCCCCTCGGCCTCCCCAAGCTTCCAACCAGTTCACGAGTCAACTTTCAACATGGCTGCTCACCATCCCCGAACTTCAAGCAACAATGGAGGGCAAGTGTCTCCCTCCCAAGTATACGATTCAGTAGGGCTCAACTGCACCATCAAGCAAATAGCGTCACACGCTATTTTGCTTTTGCAACGAATGAGAAAAGCTTAACCACACAATCCTATTTGCTGTTTGCTTCTGTTGCTACCATATACGATGCATTTATAGCAGATGTCAACCATCAAAGTCATATATAAAAATCTCATCGAAACAGTTCCTGTCACTTGTCTGCGAAGTCACCACCGAAAGGCAATTACATTAAAGAAGATGAGATAAAGCTCAACACTTCAGCATCCGCCAGGCACTCCAGGACCAGCGACTTCCTCGAGAGCAGCCTGAGCCACTGTGAAACGAAGTAGAAAAGCTAAAATCGGCACTGCAAGAAAAATTTCACCAACTACTAATGGCACCACATGCCAGAAGCTTGTTTCTAACTATGGGAAGAGCCGGTTTCACTTTGGACAATTGATTTTTCAGATCACGTACGGGACTCACACTTTGTTTGATCTATCCCATCCTTGCATCGCCATTGTAGTATCGGCCGAGGCGGCCGCACGAAGAGACAAGACTCAACATAAAGTGCGGCCAAAAAACGCAATTTATTGGATGCGCACAAGTATTTATACACAACAAGCACGTGACACAAACAGCCGATTGGACGCGCACAAGTATTTATACAAAACACCCACCTGACAAAAAACAGCTGATCAACAAGTACATATAAACACAAACAAGCAAATAGCCAATCCATCAATTCGAAATCAAAACCAATGGATACAACAAAGAACAAAAGGATCATACTAGCCATAGATCTGGACGAAGCGTTTGACAACGTGAGTCACAAAGCGATACTCTGGGAACTCTCTGCAACAAACTGCGGAAGAAATACTTTTGAGAACGTTTAGGCATTCCTAACAGACAGAAGAGCCAGCATCGAGATTAACAACATCCGATCAGAAACAAGAAACAGCTCTAACATGAGCACACTGCAAGGTTCCATTGTCTCTACACTACTCTTTAACATAGCCATGGTAAGGGCAGCGAGAAGACTCTGGAATACCAAATAAACGCATGTAAGGGCTGCACTTTTTTTTTCCAAATTCGAGGGCCAATTTTTGGGGTGCAGCCCTTATATGCGATGTGCAAAAACAATTTTTCTTGTAAAGTAGAAACGCCAATCAGGGAATGGATGGCATTTCTTCATTTCAATCATCACTCGCGGAGTCTTCAGACTCCGAGCTGGAGCTGTGCTCTGGTGCATATCCCACAAGAAGTTGTACAGCATGTCCGTTGCCAACGCATTACGAATACCACAACTACTGCGGACTAACATGCTACCACAACTCCCGCGCCTTTGACAGCCACAAAAAGTTGGAGCTCGTGATACTGATGCCGATATGGATTGATCATAAAGGAAGGAAAGGCCTCCTTCCATGAGGTAGTGGGAGCTCGTGGTGGAGATAAATTTGAAAATGATGGTGGGCGGCCCCTGGAAGCTCCTGTGCGCGTGCGTAAACTCTGCGGTCAAGCTTACGTGGCTCGCAGCCGGAGCTGATCGCGGAGGCTGCGGCGTGAGCATTTCGAAGGCTTCTCCCATGTGGGTCGTGGAAAGTTTGGGGTGCGGCCCTTACACGGATCTTGTTTTTTTTTTTTTTTAAGGTCTCCTCAATTTGGCTACACTTTCTACACTGGTTCACAAAAGTTACATGCAAGTGCAGCGCCAGTTCTGGAAGTGCAAGTGTAGCTAGACACCAGTGCTCTCAGTGCAGCGGCCAAATCGAGTGTGAAAGTGCAGAAGCGTGCAAGCCTTCGTCCCTTCGTCTGCTGCGACCATTCCTCCATGCTTGTTACGCTTGCTAGGGTGTTTGCGCATGGTATGACATGTGCGCAGCATATTTTTTTCTTGTGGTAAGCGCCGTGCGGTGTGGAAAATGGAGCATCTGGTGGCAGCAGCAATGGAGCTCGTTGACTCGGACAGTGATGATGAATTTAACACTACCCTTTCTGTTCACTTGTGCGAAGTGGCGCGGGTCGAGCGTCATCGAGTGAACGGCTACACTGAACTGGTGAAAACAAAGTACTTCGACTTTGAATTTAAGGAACTGTTTAGACTTTCGCGTAAAATCTTTGAGGACTTGTGGAAGTGATTTCAACTGTCACCATATTATCCTAAAAGTGTTTCGGGTCGTCCTCAGATCACAGCAGAGAAATGTTGCCTGATTACTTTGTGCTACCCTGTAGCTCAAACAAGTATGTATTCAGTTGTTGATAGATTCGACGTATCCGAGTCATTGGTTGTGCTGTGCACACAAAGGGTGCTAAATTTTCAGCACTCAATCAGCGAGGAGGTAATATGCTGGACAAGCGCTGCCGACACAGCTCGCAGTAAAATGGCCTTCCTGTCGAAAAGCAGGGAGAAAGGCCCCTGCAATACCGTCGGATGCATCGATGGCTGTCATGTCGAAATACTGAAGCCTGAGGAATCAACTGCATCATACATCTATAGGAAGAAATTTCCATCGATAATACTTCAAGGTGTATGCAACAACCAAAACAAGTTTCTGGATGTATATAGTGGATTCTCCGGTTCAACACACGATGCTCGGGTTTTGCGGAAAAGCACATTCTTTGAGGAAGCTGCGACCAAATGCGGAGACTCTTATCTACTCAGAGATTCCGTGTATTCCCTATTGCCTTGGCTTTTAACGCTATACAAGGACAATGGCTCGTTTTCCTGCATGCAAGAAAAGATTCAACAAGTTTCACAGCCAACAGAGAGTTGCCACTGAGAACACCTTCGGGCTTCTGAAGCAACGTTGCAGACGACTATACCTTCTCGATGCAAACACAATCATGCAGTGTTGTCGTATAGACATGGGAGCATGTGTACTTCATAACATGTGCAATTATGAGAGGGACTTCATTGCAGACCTTGCAGAACTGCCTGCTCATGATGATGTTGGCAATGATGAAGAGCCGAGCGAGAGTGACGCAAATGCAAGTCCACTGTAAAATCAAAGGACGCTAATAGCTCAGCACCAGTGCTGACCGAAAAAGAATGCACACAGCAGCAATGTGAGCTTGAACTCGATGCTCATTTATTATTCGCCTCAGCAACTTGCACTAGATGCTCCAGGAGACGCATTTTCTTCTCGTGCTGCTTCCTCTTTTCTGCCATCGCTTCTTGCAGCCCCTTTATGAGACTGCCAATTGCAGTCCTATCCTGCCGGCTACATCGCCTAGCTGGTGTTGCTTCGGTGCTGCAGGAGGGTGTGGGTGGTTCCTCCTCTTCAACATCAGCAGGCCCATTGTCAGGCAACATGTTCTCTTCTTCCTTATTACTTTGATTTATAAGGTTTCATTAATTTCAACATAGCAAAACTGTTCGTTCCATGCTATAACTATACAAAAGTAGTGGCAAAGAAATTTGCTGTTGGGTAGCTTGGCTTTTCGCCATTCCTGTATGAAGAGCAACACACATAGCGTATTTAAGAGCCGGAGAGGTCACTACAAAGCGAAGTGAAAAATTAATTACAGATTCAAGAAGGTCTTATTTATCTGAATTGTACAATATTAAGAATTCATTAATTAAAAGATGACTTCTCTCTACAGGCCTCCACGACAGACACATATGCATGCGAGCATGCGAAAGCAAATTAGAACCACAACTAAAACATGCCAGTTAACATTATGTGGGCATAATAAGATGACACAATTTTAAAATATTGCATCCTAGAAAAAAAAAAAGCGTTGAATTGTTAACTTGCGCAACCATTCTTCCTGGTGCAAGCAATGCCACAGGGCTAATGTGGTGCTCTTTCTCCAGTACCTCGGAGAGTTCTCTGGCAAGAAAATACAATGTCAAAGGTTATCTTCTGAGAATAGCTACTTGAAGAAACAACTAAAATGTCTGCTGTCCATGCTGTTCGTACAAGCAGGTTGCTCGCGAATGGCCAGACGAACCATTCTTTTAGATTTTTTTATATGCTCTCTCCATCGTCTTCCATTTATTTTCCACCTGCAGTAGTGTGAGGTGGCAGCCAAATTCAGTTTATTTGCTGCGCAAGTCTCTCCCACATGGTCTTTTTTTGTAATGAGAAAACAAGATTTTGCCAAGCATTAGTACCTCACTATTATATACGTTTTTGCATAATGATAGCATCAAATAGGGCAGCATCAGTTACAGCATGTTCGAAGCTTATACCATGGACCTGTGTGCTTTTGTGTAACTTTTAATAACAATATAACAAGCAATGAATGACGTCCTTCTAGAAGTAGATAGTAAACATAATCATTGCCAGTACGCCGAGCCATAGCTTATGGTTTTGAAAACATTCTGCGTTCTAAGTTTAAGCAACAAAATCAGAAAGGTTAATGACACAAAGAGTGCCAATGGTGCGCTGCAGAAATGAGACATATGCACTATCTGGTGTATAAGCACGCGTCATTACGGAATTTCACACTACGCAACTTACCTAAATGCTATCCCTCGCTTCCTAGTACTTGGTAATCTGGAACCTCGACTTGCTGTCGCTCCATGATTCATGTTAACCGTCGCCGGACGGTGGCGGCAAATAGCAACATGAAGGCACAGGCGACGGCGTGGGCTGCCAGACTGGCAGCGGCGTGGGTTGCAGAAGAGGCGACGGCACGAGCCGACTGCCACCCGCAACGACAGCCGGTACCGTGGGTGGAGGGAGGTGTGCTTGGCTCTGCCACATGCAGCACACTGATGCGAAGGCCGCTTAGGCAAATAAAATAACTTGCAACACATCACAAACGCCGACATAGCCCACGTGCTTAACCAGTAATAGTACTCACCTTTCATTTCGTAAAGGAATGCACCATCGCTTTGCATCTGTGTGCCGTACTCGTCAAGCATGGCATATACTGGTGTTTCGACACCGTTAATAAACACCAGCATGGCTGCGGAAATGTCTGCTATGGGCTTACACGAAGTGAACTCGCCGTAATGGTTGTGCAGAAGTGTAGAAGAACTCGTGTAGCGCTTGGCCAAATTGAGTGCCAAAGTGCAAGTGTGTGAGTGTAGCACTGCCTACACTAGTGTAGAAAGTGTAGCCAAATCGAGGAGACCTTTAACATTTCCTTCGCGAAAACAGGGTACAGCCCGTACATGAGTGCGGCCCTTACACGCGTTTGTACGGTATACAAGCCGTAGAATGCGCCATCTTTGCAAACGACATACCGGTATGAACCAAGCAGGGGCCGTATTTTGAGTTTGTGTCATAACAGAAAGATCTGCCGCAGCAGCCACACTTGATTGGTCGTTAACGCCAGAAGTGAATGTCAGTTCGGTTGTGATTGTGAGTGGCGGCAGGATGTCACAGTGTTGTGGTTGCCGTAGCGAAACTTCCAGCGGCGCTATTGCTCTTTGCCGAGAAATGGAACGCGACCAATGCGACAGAAGAAGGCACTTCAAGAATCGCAAGATGCTGCTGTTAGGTTTCTGCAGCAATTAAATAAAAGGGAAGAGCTAAAAAAAATATTCCTGCTGCATTTTTCATATATGCATCGGGACATTTCGCAGACGAAGTTTTCATAGGTTCGCCATATGGTACGAAGTACACGCATGCAGACTGATGTCTGAAAACTAACTTTCAAGCTAACTCGCAAGCTCAATGCAGAGCCACATCACCACAGCTATCGAGGAACCTAAAGGACACTTAAAAAACACCTCTGGCATGTCAACTTCGTCGGTGTAGAAGCGCGTCGCTGGCAACTGACCATCCGTGCACATGAGCGGTTTCACGCCGCCAGGCATTACACATGACCATGATGGAGGACGCTTCAACAGCTAACAGAGAGTTGTAGAATAGGAAATGCACGTTTGCGTGCAGTAACGCAAGCATTTTGCGGGACACTATGGCATATGCTACATCATTCAATGTATGCAGACGAGATAACTCCGGTGATAGTGGCGTCATCCGGTTTAAATGAAGATAATTTCTCAAACAAACCGGTGCGCGTTAGGCCTACGAGCTACCAAATCGTCCAACGAAATAAAAAACAGGCCAAATTTATTGTCCATCAAATTTGTTATAGGCAAGAAAAGACGAAGCGAAAGCCCCGTACGCAGTTTATAGCCAGTTCACGAGCCAAAAAAAGCAGTAACACTGACGAGTTCACTTCAAAGCAAGAGGCTGCGCTTCAGAGCACATCGCCATGTTGTGTTTGACGTCACCGTCCGGTTTCTTCACCCTTTTTGCTGCATTTAAACCACCACATCCGCTTACGGCATTTTGACCAATCAGGTGTGGCCTCTAGCGGCAGATTATGACGCTTTTTATTACCACACAAACTCGAAATATGGACCCAGGGCTCTACTGGGGAAATGAAGAACGGCTATAACTAGCTGTGTAAGAATAGAAAAAAATCGTCCACTCTAGTACTGCTCACTGGAAAAGTTGGAATCCATACGAACACATTCCCCCGGATACAAACCAGCAGACATTGACATAGTCATGGATGACCACCCAATTCAACAGACAGACAAAATGAGAGTACTAGGCCCGTGGTTACAAAAAGGAGGAAAGCACGATCACACCTCTAACTAATGTAACTAAACAAGTTTGCAAAATGATAATCAGGATAACAAACAAAAGAAGGGGGATCAAGACATAATGCGGATAGTGACAGCGCTCACCCTCACGAGCCCATATAAAAAAATGAACCAAAACCAAAAATCAACCAAGCCTGATTCCAGAGTTTCACACGCAGAAGAACGGCTGCAGCACCAGCAGTCGGCTCAGACTCGTTCCGCTGAATTAAAGGGATCCTCTGATTAGAGATTTAGCATAGCGCAATCTGCAGCTCTTTCCGGAGGGAGCCATTGCACATGCCCAGGTCGACCTGAGGACGCCACAAGGTGCCATGCACCGGCCAGTTGTTTGCACCATAAGGACCAATCAGTGTGGGAGCACTGGTGGCACGTGGAAGCGCATCACACTATGATAGATCTACCCACTGATGGATGCCGCCATGCCGGTTACGGTGCATGTGCAATGCGGTTGGCACGGCCGCAGACACCTCGCAGTATCGACCTGGGTGCCGCACTTAAGCCAGCTCGAATCTTTTGCCTCAAGCATGCATAGATCGGCTCCGGCATACATGTGGGAGTGCAGGCTAACGGTGCGCACTTGGGGCTTTGATTGCGTACACACCGCGGTACCATCCCAGAAGAGGTACGCTGAACCGAAACCATACGCAGCAAGAATTCTAGAATCGTTATTCGCTCGAGACGAATACTCCCAAGATTTCAAATACCAAACATGCGGATCAAATCAAACATTGAATACTTTACTATTTCGACCAAAAATTCGAAACTATAGAATATTCACGCAGGCCTACAGACAATCCAACTGATACCATTTAAAGCTGTCATTGCGAAATGACAATCTACCAGACAGCACAAGAATGTGAATGCAAGGGCAAGGGCATGACAACACGGCTAAGTCAGACATGGACGGGGTCCAGTCGACCCCAGTAATATAGAGCTTGGTTTGACTGATTTATCCTAAATACAGAACAATTTCTGAACCCTATAAATCTATAATGTGAATGCGCAACAGTGGCTCAGTGGTTATAGCGCTCGAGTGCTGACCCGAAAGGCGTGGGTTCGATCCCAGCCGCAGCAGTAGAATTTTCAATGGAGGCAAAACTCTAGAGCCCGTGTACTGTGCAATGTCAGCACAAGTAAAGAAGCCCAGGTGCAGAAGACAAAAGACTTTGCTTTTGTTTTCAACAGGCCCAATTTTTGCAATTTGCGAGGCATGCATTCTGTGTCGAGTGGATCATGGAACAACAACATAAAAAGACACCATTCAAATCTGCTCACGATATTTCAGTCCCTGTGTTTCTGGAGAAGAGCAATGTTTTTATATATACTTAGTTTCCGAACTGCCATTGCTGAGCAGGGCGCAACTTGTCCCTAAGTAGTGAGGGGACGCTGTGGTCGAAGATTGTGCCAATTTCGCGGTGCGAACGGTTCAGCAGGTTCAGCTTCTCGTCGTCATCTGCGTGCGTGCGGGCTGTACACACAATTCTTTTGTGCAGTGCATGCTGCTGTTTGTCAGTGTCAGCGCGTCGTGGCAGTTGCCAGAGGAGTGGTCGAGACGTTGAGACAAGGAACAACCTCGGCCGCCGCTTGTTCGTCGCTTTTGGCCACCAAGTGCACGGTGCAAATGCAAGTATCCTGTGGCGCGAGAACTCACTGATTCATCATGCGGTACGATGCACTGACGTCCATCCAGCATGCCAACTTGCTTTGTTCCTGGTTGTGCCAGTGGGTACAGGACAAAGAAAAGCGGCAGCCCCCTTTCTGGAAGCAGTTCAACAAATTTTCTGGGAGCATTAGTGATGAAACAACAGCAGGTGACTGTCGGCAGGCAACAAGGTTGAGACCACGGGGGAGCTGGCAGATGTGGTCATCACTGCCGATGTTATAGATAGCCAGGACACCAGTGGTGCTGTGACAAGGACTTGGCTGAGCCTGTGCCCAAGTGTGTCGACGTGCTCTGTTACTGTTGCAAGACTACAAAACACTGTGGCCTCACGGGTTTCGAAAGTAGCAACAAAGATGAAGAAAGAGAAAAAATTCACAGCTTGAAATTGCTTCTATTCATGGGCGGCTTCCATATAAAAATATTTTTTCATCTCAGGGTGTACGTTGTTCAATTCACCAGAAATTTTATAATGAATTCCACATTATATTAAACTCATGTTTTTTTGTAAGTTCAATACAAATTGGCTAACTTGTACATAGAAATTTCGGCAAAAAGATGTTACTAAACGCTACAGCTGTAGAAGACCCAATGTAAACAACGAAAACCTGGCGGGAGCACCAGAGGTGCTACTCTTGTACCTTCAAATGCAGTAAATGTCGAGCAAAGGGAAAGCTGCACAAGTAGGATTGTGTGAATATTTGAACGTAGTAAATATTTAACCATTAATGCAGTATTTGATTTGAGCTTCGAAATGAATAGCAATATCCAAAAATGTCGAATATTCTCGAAGTACAGTCTAGCCCAGTTATAATGAAGTGCGCGGAAATTCAGAAATCGCTTTGCTATATCCGCCGTTTCGGTATATCTGGACTATGGAAAAAAACACAAATACCGGCAAATTTGGTTATTAATGCTGAAAAAAGTCGCCCAGCGTTCCTTGAACATGGTTCGCGAGTGCGGACTTCAGGATCGCGGCCTTTGATGTCATCTAAATGCGAACCAAAGCATCAGCAGAGCTCCAAAATTCCTGAGGTACCTCCGTATAGTGTAAACCGCTGTGATGGCCGCCCCGGAGGTCACTGGCTTAGGGGCACAACAGCATCGTCGCAATCACTGTCGTAGGCGCTGTCCACTGTAGTAGCTTCCATGGCACACTCAGCAATTTCATCTGGCGTCAAGTCGTCTGTGGCAACAAGGTCATCGGCGAAAATGAAGTCCATGTGGCCCAGACCCGGATGCACATGGTCCAACCAGCTAGCGGACTCCCAGAGCTGATCCAGGCAGGCTCTCGTGGCGGCACCATCGGCTGTTGCGGCAATGTCAACCGCGGCAGCTTTGTCCCCGGCAGGCACCACGTCCACGCTGCTGCTTCAGGAGAAGCCGGCTTTCTCGAAGCAGTGGGCAATGGTCAGGCGCTTCACGTCCCACCAGGCTCCGCTTGCAAAGTAGATCGCCTTCACCACAGGGATCTTCATGTCAGCTTCGCTGTCGACAGTGCGAACATCGATAAGGAAGCGCTCGATCATTTGGCACTGGTAGTAGGCCTTAAAGATGGCAATAACCCCTTGGTCCATGGTCTGCAGCTTGGCAGTAATAGTTGGGGGCTGGAACAAAACCTCGACAGTGCTCAAGTGTGCGTTGACTTGATGCACAGTGCAGTTGTCAAGCAACATCAGCACCTTGCACTTCCTTCGGACCACCGCTTTGTCGAAGTCAGCGAGCCACTTGTCAAAAATGTCTCGCGTCACCCATGTCCTCTTGTTGCTAGCGTACGTCACTGGCATAGAGAGCACCTTGGAGAAGCCACGTGGTTTCTTGGCTTTGCCAACGACTAAAAAGTATTGCTTGTCCAAACCACCCATTTTCGCGCAGATCAGCACAATGATCCGGTTTCTGCTGGCTTTTCTTCCCACGCATTTGTCTGTTTTGGCTGCGAGAGTCCTCCATGACAACAATTGGAAGAACATATCCGTTTCATCTGAGTTGCAGATGTCTTTGTCGGAATACACAAGAATTCGATCCAATTCTTGGCAGAGATGGCATCGCGAAGCGTTTTGAAGTAGGTAGACAGTCTTAGCTTTGAACAGCACTATTACCTTCTTGTACCCATATCTCAGCATAGGGGTATGCCTCCCCTGAGCTTCTGCACTCCGTTTTTGCAACAAAAGCATTCTTATTCGCATCAGAAGAGTACTTTAAACCTGCTCTCTCCAAGAACAGGTGCACCCTGTGTGTTTGCACCGCAGCGCATGTGCATGGGAGGAAGAGAGCCCGCTGACATCTCCTCACACCTCGTGCTGGCCCATGCCAACGATGCGGCTCCATCTGGAGGAGCACAACGTGCGCTGCTCCAAGTTTGATCTACGCAACGACCCACCCCAGAAATCCTGGGTACCGCGTCCTCTGATTGGAATACGATGGTGTGCCGCATGCGACATCCCACTTTCGGCGCTTGCACACTGCCTTTGCTGACATCTTTCAACTTTCATATAACACACTACTCGGACTCCGGCAGCAGTACGAACGCGTGCTCTCATGTGCGCAGTGCATTCACGTGACCATATGACAAGCTAATGAAATTTCAGCCACTCTTGTGCACTGAACTCTGAGGGGTGTGTGACTTGCTGCTGCACAAGTCTGGAGTGTGAATTGTGCCCGCAATTTCAGCGTCCAAAACATCTTCCAGCAACCTTTTATATTTAAGATCAGCAGCATGTAACGAATCGCATGGTAAGGGCTTGAGGCTATGATGCTTAGTGCACTTTGACTTGCAGCTGTTCGAACACTGTCTAAGGCAAGTTTGTAAGAATTATTTTTGTTTCACTTTTTATTTCAGTTGCCTTAATAAATTCTGCAAACACAGTCTTTTGGCGTGCACTATTCAACTCTAATGAATTTCCTCTCTTTTTTTGCTTCTAGAGTTCCAGTCAGTCACAAACTATTCGCTTTGATTCGAAAATATTTCCTTGGCTTCAAAACTATTTGAACAGAATAACTATTAGCTTCGTATTCGCATATACCTACTCACAAGCAGCAAAGCACAAGTGCAGCTTCCACAAAAGGTGGCTTTTGGCTCATGCAGGGGGATGCCAAAACGATGTAATGTAATGAATGAAAGGAATTTGCAGCTTGCTTTGAAGACGCTGCAACTAGTTAATTATTCGAGTGGAGTAAAAACTGGTCATAACATGCATAAAACCATCATACCATTTGTGGTAGGTAGAACTGGTGGTCTGCTCACAAAGCCATCAGGAACTACAGGTGCTGTTAGGTTGCCCAGGGATGAAATGAACGTTGTTGCTGGCACTGTAGCAGCTGCACAAAGAAACAAAATTTTCAAGGCAAACCGCTTTTGTTTTGTTTTGTTTTTATTGTCAAATAGTCAAATAACACTGGCATGGTTTCAGCCCCAGAAGGGTGCCATAAGCAAAAGTAGTACCAGTCAGCAGTGGGCAGCTTCCACGGAACTAGACTGCAGGAAATCGTACAGCTACTCTAGAAAAGTAAATCTCGCATGCAGGTGATAATAGAGACTTTTAGCAGAGCAGGCCAGCGGGCAGCGGACAAGAGAGGGCGCCAGTGCGCATGCGCAGAACGCTCAGGCGGCCAGCGGGTTTGCGGCGCTGCCCGCTTGTCTGGTCTTTCCAGCAGAGAGGGCCCAGCTTGTGAGCGTCATCGAGGACTAACATGGCGGCCTCCAGTGTGAACGTTAGAGCATCGGCTTCATCGAGCACGGATGCGGCGCAAGCACGCCGCATCCATGGGAGAGACAAAAAACTCAGATATAGCGAAAAACCCGGATATAACCAAAGACACGGATATAACGAGTCTATGATGTCCTTCTCATTACTGCTTAAGTGCGATTCATGTTCGTTTCAGCGTAACTCCGCTTTTCACCAATAAGTGGGGCTGCACAGTCCTCCGCGCTACTACGCTCATTCGGGCGATTTAGACGCTGCGCTAAAACTCTTTACTCGCGCTACGTTCCGCTGGTGCTCCACTGGGGAACTACCAGTGGAGCGGAACGTAAATACACTCAGCTAAAAGTCTCTATTGCCTCTCTGCTTGTTAATTACGGAGGCGTGCCGATCAGGGAGGCCACACTCCGTGGAGCAGGCCTTCTGTGGAAGCCAAGAGGTGGCTGCACTGACACTCACGGACGCCCCTCATTGGTCTCTCCGTTGGCGCTGTGCGTCTATATCTTTAGCTAGATTGCTTGATTGCCACCTATGCACATTGCACGTCTACCCCATTGCGCGCTTTGTCACTCTGGTTGCAGTGCAGACGTTTCGTTGGCTTCATTCAAACCTCGGGCCCTGGTTGTAATTCGGGATGGTGGACAGGAACACCGTACCCATTTCCACTGTATTCAGCGGTAGAGATGATGAAAGCGGCCTGGGTGGAGGTGACAGCCACTGGCGAGCGGAACTGCTTCTGCAAGGCTGGCTTCGTCGACACAGTGTCTGATGCTGAGCCTCATGCTTTGGAAGATGACCAGCCTGGCGGTGATTTGTGGCAGCGCGTCGTCGACTCCGACATGGGGGGTCATGACATTGGTTGGAATGATTTTATTTCTGTCTGGAATGATTTTATTTCTGTCGATGACAACGCCGACACCGCGGAACCGTGCACAGACGAGAGCATCGTTTCTGAAGTGCGGGACGACAGTGACGCGGAGGAATATGATGAGGATGAAACTACGGAACCAGCACTCATTAGTGTGCCTGTAGCAAGCTACATAGAGAGAACACCAGACAACTTGTCTATGGCAAGGGCCTCGGCGATAGCACGCTTCTGCTTTAAATAAACTGGAAACCTCCCTCATCGGATCTGCACTGCAAAAACAGACATCCATCACGGACTTTATCGAAAAGAAAAATTTTGTGTTTTGATACGCAACTGTCTTTAAAGCCGTGGTCCACTTACTATGAACTTCGGGATATAACGAACAGACACAGCTTGAAGCTCATGTTCGTTATAAGCGGGCACGACTGTACAGCAAGGTTTAACTCTATATGTTTGGTTGGTTTATGAGGTCTAATGTCCCAAATTGACTCAGGGCTATAAGGGACACCGAGAGCTCCGCATAATTTCGACCAGCTGGGGTTCTTTAATGTGCGCTCACATCGCACAGTACACAGGCCTCTAGCATTTCGTTTCCACAGAAATGCGACCGCTACAGCCGGCGTCGAGAACGCGTCTTTCAGGACAGCAGCCAAGCACCATAACCACTGATCCGTCGCGGCAGTGGCTGTATATGTTTCCCGCCTTCGGCAACACAGGTAAACAGGCTTGTCTACGTGGTAATAATAAGTTACTTATGCGCATTTTTTGCCATGACTGACTTACGTGATGGCGCTGGGGCTGAAAGGTCAAGAGCACCCAAGAGGTCTAGCAGGTCACTGCTGCCACTGCCTCCGGTTGTTGGAGGACTGCTAGCTTCTAAGGCTGCCACCGCCACATCCAGCACATCACCTTCACTCTGAGCTGCTGCTGGAGGTGGGCTGGCACTTTCTGCAGGTGATGCCATGCCTCCAAGAAGATCCAGTAATGCACTCTAGAAAAGAAAAATTGTGTCAAGCCCCACTGCTTTATGAGGAATTACGAGGCACAATATCAAGGGCACAACATAGATCTGTTCAATGAAATTTTACCCGACCTTAAAATCTCGTGTTCTTTTCACTTCTTTTTACATCATGCAACCAAAACCAACCTTTTTGTCAGAACTGTAGATATCAAGCCGAAGTCAACAAATCAAACTAACTTTCAGTTTCAGCAGTTGAGTCGAAGTTAAGCTTGCGTGAGGCATGCAAGAACAAAAATATTTCAGCTGCTTCAACCGTACACACTCTGGCGCTTGAGACAGGCTGCACAAGACTGGTAATGAATTATATCGATAAAGCCGCAATTACATCGCAGTTTTCTCATGGCTCATGTGACAAACATAACTTTGACATCATTACCACCACTGAGCCATTGACATCGAAGCAACACAGAAGAAAAAAATTCAACTATAAATTATTTTCAGCACATGACCAAATTCCTTCCAGTAATCCATGCATACTAATTAGGAATGTGCCAGTATTCGAAAATTCCTGAATACTGGCCAACGATTGTATACCGTGCAGACTTTCATAAATTCGACTGTGGCAAAGCCACAATATGTGAGCAAATTATCCAACAATCAAGTTTACAGTTCCAGGAAAAGGACACAAAGGTTCTGTTCCCTTCCTTCAGCCCCCATTTATCTTGTGGACCGATTGCATTCCAAAGCCGCTAGGCTTGACCTCGTGAGAAATTCACCAAGTGGGCTTTTCCACATATCACATGCGCCGCGAACAAGATGGCCGACATCCTGCTTCGTACAATTGCAATGCGAAAGTGCGTTTTTTTTTTTTTTTGCCCATCCATAATATGTTACATACTTAAAGGGACAGTGAGAACTATATCAAAATTTTTTGGTTAGCAAAATCTGATAGTTCGGCATTTCATGGCTTTGTTGCCGCTTGTCCGGGAGCAAAAGATGCATTTATTTCAAAGAAATTTGGATTCGAAGTTGAAAAAGTTTTTCCCGCCGCTCCGATTCAAACTCGGGGAACTCTTACAACGTCATAGGACGGAGTGACGTGAAACGTGACGTAAACGCAGACTCCGTGATTTCTGGCAGCTAGCGGTGTGGTCTAGCAGCAGCCCAAATGAAAGCTACCGCCACCGCACATTGAAGGCATCTATCGGGGGTGGCTACCATCGATTCCTTTACGTTTGCACTGGCGTCTTGCCAGCGTTACGATGGTTCCCGTTCCCGAACCCGACGACGTAGTTCTCGCGAGAACTCCGGCCTGCATTTCAGCGGCTTCAGCCCCACAGAGCGTGCAATGCTTTTGCGGGAGCACGGTTAGGTTAGGCACCGGCGAGCTGTTTCCCTCTTCCGCCGTGAGCAGCCTTTGCTAAATAAATATCATAAACCCAGTACGAGGAGTCGCAAGGGCAAGGACAAGGTCGGCGCTTCGCGCCCATCAGAGGCAGCCCGGGGCTTTGAGGACAATGGATTGTGATTCCTCGAACGTGCTGTTGCACGGTGCAGCAGGCAGCGTCGAGGGGGTTTCCTGCGGTTGCAAGGGCCAGGTAATTTATTTTTTTGCCACTAAAAACGGATGGGTGCTAAGGGCGCTCGCGTTTAAAGTTGGTGGCTTGAAAGGAAAGCTGACGCACGACGCTTCAACGGGTTCGGCGTGTTTCCGGAGGTACGGGGTCCACTGGATTGGGCTCACTCGCCCACTTGCATGAACCTTCAGATGTGTACTGTGAATGGATTAAATTAGCCGAGAGCTAGAATACAACAGCTCTGCTCAACTGCCAAAGCTATTGAATGGAGCCGTAAACAAACGAGTTGGAGGAGAGCAGAGTCACGGTCTCTGCAGGTTCCAAATCTCTTTTTCTTAATTGCCTTGTATCTTGTCTCCCGTCCCTAATAAACGATTTCCATTAAGTAGTTTGAAGTTGACTGGCACAGCCGGGAACATTTCGCTGGGCGAGCGTACAATGACACAAGTGTTCTTTATACTGCTAACTGCCTTGTACGATCACCGACCATCGTGCCATCATAGTTTTTCATCGACCGTGGCGATCATCTGACCAGGCTCGTTCAAAGGTTAACTAGCACTTGAAGCGGCACTTGGAGTTCCTCTGCTGTTCGGTGCTTGTAAATCGAGGCGCGTCAAAAACAAAATCACGGGGCATGCAAAGCTCAAAGACGCGAAGCGCCATAACAAATCGAAACTCTCCTGGCCGCCTGTGGCGCCGCCAAGCATCGGTTTTCTTTGCTTCCAACATTCAGGTTGTCTTTTGTCTGTCTTCCTTGTGTGATAAAAGTGCACTATCGGTCTCAAAACAAAAACTACTTCAATATTGAACCGCGCAACCTTCCTTTGTCAGCCTCAGAGATTCGTGGCATCCATGTAGGAAGGAAAACTCCTCCACAGTGGCGTCTCTTGTCCTATGACGTCATCACGTTTGTAGTTGCGAGATTGGCCTGTGGCGGCGATACCTGTATTTTGGTTCTTGCTATTTTCTACCTTACAAGAGCTTTGTCTTCAGTAAGAATGGCGTTTTTGTGATCAGGAGCTGGTATTCTATCGATACAAGCCAACTTCAATTTCTCCTCAGTGTCCCTTTAATGCCTACACTTATGGCATTCGTGCTGTCGCCTTCATAACTCTCTCAGCATGACTTCCGGCATCTCATTTTGGCCACCTACAAATCCTGCTTGTGGAATTTCGCGTGAGGTTCCTAAGGGGCAAGTCGAGGTTTCGCAACAGGGCAAGCAACCGAGTAAAAATCCCGCCTATTGCATGATGCATTGCAACCCGTGCACCTCTTAAGCAGGCGTAACAGCAGGTGTGACAACGTTTGAAGGGCCCCTGTCGCTAGGCTAAAAAATAGCTGGGCCACGTAGTTACACTTTCCGAGCTTCGCCGCTCGCTCGCGGCAACTGCAGCTGTTGGCTCACGCATTCGCTGGTAGCCCAATGCTAGCTCTGCACCGCTTTCGGACACTGACCAGCGCGTCACTGTTCATTTGTTTTTCTTTAGAAGCAGTTCAATGTCGATGTGCGTTCCCCCTCACTTGCGTTTGTGTTGTTCTTCCAGCACGCCGAAACAGGGCGCTTGACATGAGCTTACAGGTGTTGCGCGAAGGAGCCACTTCATAATGCTTTACCGCAATATCGTCGGTTTATTTTCAAGGCCCGCGGGGCAGCTTATAATTGGTTTTTGGATAATTACGGCATTTCTTCCATTCCCTTGAACTCCGAATGAATGAGGGTTTACTGGCCGTACTCTATTTTTTTGTTGCCAGTCTTGTCATTCTATGGATTTCGTTTTGCATGACCACATTACAGGCTGGATACTGTTATGCTGTCTAATCAAGTAGTATACAAGGTAAGTTGTTGGGCGAGTTGGTTACGATATTCCATGACTACAGCGCAACAAATGGGACATTGAAGAAGGACACAGGCAGAGGCACAACAGAGCGCAACGAAGCAACACAGCGCTGTGTTGTGTCCCTGCCTGTGTCCTTCTATGTCTCGTTCATTGCAATGTAGTCATGGCAGCAGTATACATTTCTATGCACATCATATTTTTTTATACAGTTTTGAGGCAGTCTACTTTTGTTTATTTCAGTTGCAAAGACCATACACTATTTAAAAAAAAATAAGGGCAACAAGGTTTCTTTGGTTATCTTTTCTGGGTTTTTTTTTTTGTACTGAACAGATATTCGATTCTATATTCGAAGCATTTTTTCTTCAAATTCGTATTTGATCCGTATTTGAAAATTCCAATATTCGCAAACCCCTAATAATAATGTCTTACATGCCATTCCAAAGAAGAAAATATGCAACAAAAAATTTTGAATCTCTACTCATTTAACAATTCACCTAAAGAATTAACACTAAACAAAAGAGCAGCAAGGTTGTTATTAAATGATATTATGACACCACTTTAGCCACTTGTCTCAATAATCATGAATTCAAGATTTGCACAAGTGTATGAAGTCAGGTGCACTAGTGTGTGTAGTCATTACAGGACAGCACAATGGATAAGACTACAGGCAGAGGCGCAACACAGTTTCTGTAAGAAAACAGATATTAATGATCGGGAAGATGTATGATGTAAACAATTTTAGGGCTGTCATGTAAAAACCACAAGGCTACATACTTTTAACTGCATCTATTGTTCTTGTCAAGAACAGACTTCTTTACGCACAAGCCATGAAATATTTATGATCATTATGTCAAACTAGGAGGTCAGGGCATCACAGGCACTGAAGTACCAACATGAGCATGCAAGGAAAATGAGCTACAGGTAAATATGTCACCTACAAGAGAACAACTAGAATTATCCAGTTCAGCACACTTTCACTGCCATGACAGAAGCAGTACAGTCTTTCCGGATGTACAAATGCCCTAGTGAGGCAGTCAATAAGTTCAAGTTCTAGATTAGGATGAAATCTGTAACTAAAACAATGGCTTTGCTCAAATATAGCAGCCAACCAATTTCAGACTCATATAACCTTGAGTGATATTTCGGACTTTGCTGGGGAACTGCCTTGCCAACCAATTTCAGACTCATATAACCTTGAGTGATATTTCGAACTTTGCTTCATAGGAACATGTACCATCCATTGCAACTGCAGAGTCTACCGTGCCGTTCATCAAAACAGCGCAGTGGACTGTAAACCTCTGGTTTGGTTTTATGGGGTTTTAACGTCCCAAAGCGACCCACGCTATGAGGAACGCCATAGCAGAGGGCTCCAGATAATTTCGACCACCTGGAGTTCTGCAATGTGCGCTGACATTGTATAGTACACGGGCCTCCAGCGTTTCGTCTCCATCAAAATGCGACCGCTGCGGCCAGGATCGAACCAGAGTCTTTCGGGTCAGCAGCCGAGCACCATAACCACTGAGCCACCACAGCAGCTGGACTGTAAACTTTTGCAATAAATGATACATATTCATGACCAATTTTTCAGACTAAAGAAGTTGCGAATGGGCATGAATCCCGCAGTCAAGCTGCCTTTTTGCTGCCAACGAATGTGTCATTCTGGATTTAATGACCAGATGTATTGGTTTGGACAAGCAGGGCAATTTTTTTTAGACCTGTTCACTATGGTCCCATGCAGTGATGGCAGTGCAAGAAATAGCCTACATAGATAAGTGCATGATCAAGCTGATTGCACTACAGCAGAAGCATTCACTGCGGCCTCAGACGTTGACGCCACCGATGGAATGGGGAGTGATGATGTCAGGAGGGGGGGATACTGGAGCCTCTCGCTACCCACGTGTTACCGCTCCCAGTCTGCCCAACTATCGAGAGCGGACTCACTTTGCTTTACACAGCATCCGTTCACCAAAATTGCACAGGGTACATACAGGGCCCTTCGTTTTCAGGTAAAACCCAATTTTACCCGATTCTTGCACCCAAAGCAGATTTCTTGCCTGAAAAATAAGCCTTTTAGAAAGCTGAAGACATTGCAGAGAAATTAGCAGACATCTTGTTCGTACATCCAGAGGAGTGTTTTCAGTACAATCATTTTAAACTTCTTTAATAATTTCTAATTACGATGCTGCTTATTTCAGGTTAAGTTTGAAGAGTACGGTTTGGTAACGAGAAGCAAACCATAGGCACTGACCATACGTCACATTGGCATCACTGGCATTTGATGTTGTGACGCGGCTGTGTGAGAACTACCTGGATCAGGAATGCTTAATTTTTTTGGACAACTTTTACACTTCAACATCTTTGTTTATCCATCTACTCGAATTCAAGACACTAGCTTGCGGAACAACGTAAAAAGATCAGTTTTCTCAGTGAACTAAAGGACACAAGATGCGAAAAAAAAACAAAACAAGAAGAGATGTTTGGAGCCTGCGGGACAAAATGTGTTGTATCTGCAATGGAAGGATAAGCGGGTTTTCCACATGATGTCGACAGCCCACACAGCAAACAACTATGTTCTTGCGAAACGAAGAAAAAAAGTTGAGAACAAATGGACCGAACTCTCAATCAGAAAGCTGCAACTCACAGATGACTACAATCTGGGCATGTTGGGAGTCGACAAGACTAGCTCGTCGGTGACTACGTCCTCATGAACTGCGTGCGCTGGTGGAAGACCCTGTTCTTCCATTGTATAGACATCGCTGTACTCAACAATTTTATACTGTTTGAAGAGCACTGCCGACAGCATCCAGAGGTGGCAGAATTGTCAAGAATTTCACGCTTCGACCAGTTCACCTTCAGGCTAGAACTGATTGAGCAGCTGCTGGGATTTGATGAGCGACATTCTGTAGACCCCGCAGTTCCTCCGGTTGTTCCACCAGGTGGTGCACCCCAAGGTCTTCAGCACGAGCCAAAAAAATGGAGCGTTATAGGAACTGTAAGCTGTGCTCCGAAAAAGTTGAACAAAAGTTGAAGAAAAGTTTAACAAAAAACAAAATGTCTTCTGCGAGACCTGTGCTACCAATTTGTGTTTCACTACATCGAGAAACTGTTTTGCCCATTGGTATGATACACACCATGCCTAAAGTTTTTTTTTTTTTTTTTTGCCCATCAATAAGTTCTGGACATAAAAAGCTGCAATTTTGTGAAACATTGTACAGATGGGTCCTCAACAAAGTGTATATACTGAAAATTTTTTATATTTTGTGTGTATGAAGAAATGTTATGTTTTTGTATATTTTGTCCAGTGTTGTTGAAAATTTTTGTGTAAATTTTTTTCTATTTTTTTTCCGATAAACATGTTCATTGAGCCTAATACCACTGAAAAGAGAATTTCTTCCTCTCAACAATGATACTATTTACTTGAGTATGAAGCAAGTTCCGTTAAAGGAACAAAAATATTTCCTATACCACCCAAAAACCACTACTTTTCCCATGGGCAGGGAAGTGTTAAAAGGGACACCCATAATGCTGAAAGTAATTTTTGATGATGAAGGTAGTGAGTTATTTTGAGCTTACCAGAAATAACAGAACTCTAATTCAAGATGAAAAGTTGAAAAGTGCTCTAGCTACCTTATTGGCCCCCACAACAACGTGGCCCAAGCTTAGAAGCACACCAATGAGCACATGAAAATCGCCAGCAAGCATTTCACAATGTCTATGATGTTCTCAGCATTACAATATAATACTCTGGTGCAACATTTTACTCTTCTAACCAAGCCATTTGCAATTCTAAAGGTATTAGAATATGTGTTAATGGGATTGATACACCTAAAGTGCATCCTATCATAAAAGTTCCACTGAAATCAGTACATCAATGCAGTCAGTACGGAAGGCCAATTTTCTTGTGAGGGCATGATTTCTTGTAAACAAGGTTTAGGAGGCACAGGGTGGTGCACAGAAGAGGGAAATGAAATAGCATTTATGACCACCATGTACTTGTGCACTTGGGTGCAAAAACAGATTATCTGCTCCCCTTTAAGCAAAAATGTTAAAAGGAAGGCAAGAAGCAAGCCCTAACCGACTCAGCAGGTGGAGCACCAGTGCTTGTGGGGGGTGGACTTCGAGGGTCGCTGAGAGCCTGGTCATCAAGCAGGATCTCCTCCTCTCGAGCCAGGCCATTATCCAGCCCTCCTGAGCTTCCCAGGGATCGGCTTTCCATTGGGGGCATGCGTTCCAGTAGGCTACCCCTGTACAAGCATGGTGTCTTTACACAAAGCTCTTTAGCTGACAGCCAAAAAACACAACTGAACACTTTAGCACACCACTGCTCCCACTGCTACATATGAAACAAATTAAGCACACACATATGCTATAGCACAAGTGCACGTGAAGTTCGTGCTCAGGGACAGCAAACATAACAGTAAGGCACAAATGGTGCAGCAACAAAATAAAGGTAAACATCTGTGGTAGGAATTTGCCTGGTTAAGTAAAACTTAATAGGAAGAAAAATAGTAAATCTGGCTGCGCTCTTGACGTGAGTCTTATATTTATTCGAACCCTTTTTCAGGGATGATAAATGGGTCTTGGGAGTAGCAACTGCTACATGTGGCGATCGGTTGTGACATTGTCATGTGACAAGCCATGAGTGTACGCAGTCAGCGCCACCCAAGGTGACCTGTTGACAGTTTCACCCTTTTATAATAATGCCACTCCAACCAGTAAAACTCTATACAATATTAGTGTCTTTACTATATCAGCTGCTGGTGGTGCCATGGCTCAGAGTATCATGTCTAGTAATTTGACTACTTAATAAACAAAACAATGCGGGTCTAGAAAAACTTTTATAAAAACCTTTCATCGTGCTATAAACATCTCATTAAGTGCTAATGATTTATTTTCAGTCTCATATTTTATGTTACCACATAGTCTTGTAGATGCAATACTGTACTGTGTTTGCATGAATAAAGCAAGGCCATAAATATAATAAGAGAAGGGAGTTTTGAGTCCGTACGAAAATGAAAGCTTTGCGTGAACACGTCGTCGTCCTCCTTGAACTCAGCCTTATTTAAAATGCATTAGTTAAGAAGTGCACACGACACTATAGGTCGCCGAACTCACTGATGAGTCGACTCACTCGGGCTCATTTCAGATCATGATCCGAGTCGTGAGTGAGTCTGGACTCACACTTAGATCATGATTTGAGCCCTGTGTGAGCCTAGACACATGTTCAGATTATGATCCGATTCGTGAGCACAGGCTCACATTCAGATCACGATGTGAGTAGTGAGTACGGGCTCACATTCAGGTCATGATCTAAGTCGCGGTGAGAGTGGGCACCACATTCATATCGTGATCTCAGCCCTATTGAGTCAGGTACATTGTGGGCCTATCAAATCAAAACCGTATTTACACGACTGTAGGTTGACCTATTTTTTTAAATTTAAAAATCTGAAGTGGGGGGGTCGACTTAGAACCGAAACGAAAACACCGCACTATAAGTAAAGGCGAGACAAATGAGATATCGGGAATGCTACAGCATAGTTGCATTTTTGCTGCGCAGCTCCGTCGCATCACTCTTGGCACTGGCCGTGAGCAGCTGCTATGTCAACGCGCAGAACTGGCATACCCTCCCCACGCACGCTGGCGGTGGCGGCTATCGATAAGCAGCAAACCGGCACCCCACATGTGGCTGCTGACTGCGGTTGCTGATAAGCGGCGGCGGCCCAATAACACAATCGCGTCCTACGGGAAGCTCAAGTGTCCAACAAGTTTTCTTTTTGCTTTCAAATGCACGCTCGGCACTCAAGGAAGCGTTGATAGTTGATGGAAGGGCTACTGTTCCAATCGAGGTGGCACCCCCACTTGGAACGGCAGCGGTGACGGGGAGTGTCGGTAGTCGACGGAAGAGCCAACACTATTCACGCGTAGTCTCTCTGCTGGCCGACTACTGCCAGTTGCTTTTCACAAGTTTTTAATGTAGTGCTTTGTCAGTCATCATTTGTGCTCCAGGTCCGGCAAACGACTGGCGCTCGTTCACGGCTACATTCAAGATGGCTGCCATTTTTTACGCCGAAGAAACGAACAGCCGGGCACTGGGCCGCAAGTTCGACACTCACAACGGGTGATACAGGTGTGGCAGCTGCAGAGAGGAAAAAATTTTCAGCTGTTCTATGCGATGTCGTGATGTGGCTGTTTGCGAAGTTCGGGATTTCGTTGGACGACAACGTTAGAACGACGTGCTGTGGGACCGCAGCAGCGATCACGACGGTAGCGCTAGTGAGGATGATCGCGCAAGTGTGCACGAGTAGTCCAGTGATTAACACATTTTCGTTTTGGAATGTGCCCAAGGGCACGCCTGCACGCGGCTGGCGATAAAAGGCGGCCACTGGATAATGCTTTTACATTCAACTATTCAAGGCGAAGCTTAAACAACCTCGGAATTTTTTTGTTTTTTTTCGGAAACGTGATTTGGGGGGTCGGCTTACAATCGTGTAAATACGGTGAGTCCATAATGTGAGGTTGAACAATCCCACGATCCCAAATAAATCCATGATGTTGACTGGGCATGAGTTTGTAACGTTCATAAACTTGAGTTTTGCTGTGCACTCGTAACACTGCATATGCTTTTGGTCGAGATGATGATGTAGCGCAATTTCACTATTTCGCGGTATTTAATTATTACGGCTGCTGCACTCTGTTACATTACTAAAAGACGAGAAAAGTGGATTAGCCAGTGTGCTTCCTCGTCTCATTGGATATTAGCTATGGCTTGCTGCACCGTCGTTGTTCTAGTTCTTCCTTTGCTATTTTTAATTGGTTGCAGAATACATGCAGTGGCCTTAGATCTTTACGTACTGCGAGCAGCAGCTAGAGGCCACTAGGCCTCTGAGCAAGGCCTGGCTACTGGCTAGCTGCAGTCAAGAGCTCATCGCATCCCCGTGTTTTTAACACCTTTTTTGGCATTTTAGGCACGTAACTTGGGCTGTTCGGCATGAAAACGATTCAGCTGTCCGATGTGTGAATTTATAGGAGTCCTGAGTAAAGATGGGCCTGGGTGAGTCATGAGTTGAAATATGCAAGTGAGCCAGAATGAGTGAGCGCATATGAGTGGTGTGTCAAAAGAAGTGAGTCCAGGTGAGTCGCGAGTCGAAATGAATGAGCCCGAATGAGTCGAAATGAGTGAGTCCAGGTGAGTCATGAGTCCAGATAAGTCGCGAGTTGAAATGGGTGAGTGAGCCTAGATGAGTCGTGAGTGAGACGTGAGGCGCTATGGGTGGCTGACCCCGGATGACTGGTGAGTCTGAGTGAGCCCAAGTGAGTTGCGAGCCTAAATGAGTTCGAGCTCATGAGTTTGATTCAGCACAGGCCTCTGAGAGTGTGAGTTTGAGTGAGCCGGTAGGTTGATCAAACTTTTGTGAGCGAGCCTGAGTGTGCATTCGTGATTTTGCCGAGGTATGCCCGGCACGAACGGCAAAACCCCTACGCACTGCCACCGCGCCTCTGCTTCTTCCCACTGCTGCTTTGTGCTTTGCACTGCCCGGCACTGTGACCATCCGCCCTCCCTTTTCCCTCCCCTGCTCCTCACAGTTCTTCTACTGCCTTCCTTTCCTTAGCGGCCCACACCACCTTCTTTCCATGTTCATAGCCACCTTTTCTGTTTGTTTTTTTCCATGTGCACCACACGCTTTGCCTTACTACAATGCCAAGACATTAAAAAATATTTGTTTCTCCTTGCAACAATCATGTCTGGTGGCTAAGCCATATCAAAAGTGCACTGTTTTACTGTCTTCGGTGTTTATTTGTGTTCGGCTCCTGGCCTTGCAATAATGTCATTACATGTGTTACACTGAAATTTCCTACACTGCAAGCATCGCGATGTCATCATTCCACGGGAAATACAAGGACATAGCCAGACGCTGTTGACTACAACCATTTCTTCATTAAAGATGTCTTCCCTATAAACGAAAATGTACAGTTGCCTACTAAGGAAGGCAAATTCGAACCACAATTTCACTATACTATACTCGGTTTTACAATATGCAAGTTTATTCTAGCAGGGTTCTACTGCACTAATCTGGATGTTCCATGATTGCAGAAAACCCTCTTTAGTGTGGCTACTTCCAGCGTCAATAATGCTGCCATTGTCAAAGTTCCACATGTGCAAAACAGTCCACCCGCAAGTGTACGATATTACAGGAAGATCAGTTAGAGAATAAGGAAAAAAAAAAAAGCTGGAAGAGCATTCATGAGAAACTCAATAAAATTGGCCTCTGCATTAGCCTTAATGAAACCAAATACATGCAACCTTGATTGAACTTCCCTTCAACATTGCGTCTATAGTAGGAGGCAACTTAAAAAAACAGCAGTTGGTAACACTGTAAATGGTCTGCGGCATCCTGTATTACTCCGGTGACCAACTACAAAGTCAGATATTTGAAGTTTGTATCAAACAAGCCAGATGCACCAAAATTATTAAGCTTATAATTTTGACTCGCGGTTGGTTTCTCGTTTAGGTAACAAGCAAAGCTTTTACAGTGGTCCACTTTTAATCAGGGAGGAATTATGTTCGGCGCTCCTGAATGTGGGCGGAGGTTCACTGCAGACTTAAGTTGTACCACACTACAGCAGTTGACAAGCTCACAAAAATGGCAATAATACCATGGCACCTTTAAGATGATACAGTAAAACCTCTTTAATTCAGCCCCTGTTAATGAAAAAATGGCCGCTTACTGCTCGCAGTGCATACTGCACGATTAGCGAATGCGGCTTGCAAGTTCGTATCATCTGCAGTGGCACGGAGGAGAGTTCTGAACATACAAAAATCCGTACACTGTACACAATGCGCTCTGGCTGGGGAATTTTACAAATTCGTATCAACCGTGTTCGCAAACTCAATGTGCCATCGCGAGCAGTATTGGTGCTTCCGTACGGTGCCATAGCAATGTGCTGACTGAAAAAACCTTTTCCGTTTCTCTTTGCTCCAGACAGATGTTTGAGCCGCACTGTACGGTAAACACGGTAACTACGGCAAATGCTCCCGTACGGCAAATGTGACTAGGCAAGCCTGGCAATCGTAGCAATGGAAACACGTTGCCGTATTTTCCGCACAGTTGTCCGGCCACATCATCTAGATTCTACAATATAAGTTATGGTGTCAGATGATCATTTATTTGGATGCTCCATGGTTGGCACCGGCTAATTCGAACAAGCTGTTGAAGTGGTGCCTTGTCGAGGAATGACCTGCTCGACAACTTATTGACCAGTTATTCGTCGTCAGGCCTGAACTGTACTTTAGAATGTTTCCTGCACCCGCTGAGGTGCGCACAATGGCAGATGAGCTGACAACCGGCAGGTCCTCGTCGATAGGCCAAAAGAGTGTGTGGAAGCACAATTTCATTTCTGGAGTTTCTTTGCCAACTTGCCAACCCGTGTCAACAGCAGTTATCAGCTTGTATCAGCCAGCCAGCTGAGCCGAGCATCGTTTAGAACCATGATTGCCTGGTGGATTTTTTTTTATAGCCTTTCAAAGGCGCCTTGACACACTGGCACCAATGTACACTTTCTTGCTCTCCATCTTCGTGGTATTTCCACCCTTCCATCCCACCCAAACTTCGTGTGTTCACTGTACGTGCGGTAAAGCCTCTCCATATATGAAGCCACATGCAAAGAACCTCCAGCACTACCACATTGCACATTGAAAAAAGCCACGTAGACCCTTACCATTATAGAGCAGCTCTACTTCCGAGACTACCGATAACGTGCACAAATTAAAGCATTTGACGAAACTGTGATGCATCGCCTCTGTTTCACAGTTTTCATTTCAACAAGAGATGGCCATTGCACCGGTTTTCGCCAAAGAAATTTTACTTTTAAGCAAACGATTTTTGGTGGTATTGGGGGATAAATCGATAATTCAACATTTGGATAACTAGGACAATTTTTCTATTCCCTTGAAGTCTGAATTAGTGAGGTTTTACTCTATTTAGAGAAATAATGGTATTTAAAACACCACCATGCAACTTAATATATGCTCAGTTTACATGGTTACACAAACCTGAGGTGGTCAAACTTGGAGAACAGTGAAGAGAACTCAATAGAGCGCTGCTGCAGCTCAACATTCATGTTACCACCAAAAGCATCCACAACTTTCTTGATCTGCCTGTGAAAGGGAAAAAAAGATTTGACGGGTAATTTAAAAAGAAGCAAGGCATAGCCTTGGTCAAAGGTCTTAAGGCCAAAGGCTTTTCGCTTCAGCAGCATAACAGAGCCATTACGGCACTATTAGAGACCAAATGACCTTGAAATGCTAGCAGGAGGTTTCTTCTTGCGGTAGAGAAGCTTCCTGCTTAACTTGCGTTTTGAATGATCAGCTGCACGCAGCATTCTAGGAACATTCATTTTGCTGCGGATGAACGCTTTGGCTTTAAGACTTTTGACCAAGACTGAACATTCAAAAAATCAATAGCAAAGACAACCCTTTGTTCAACTACATAAAGCCGCTAAGAGAATATTGCAAGCCTGGCAATGCAAGTCCGAGTAGCAGGCAGAAAAGAAGAAAAAAAATGTGAAGACTATAATGTTCAATCTGATACAAAGCACAAGCATCTGCAGAAGTGAAACACCAAGTATACTACAACTTAAAACTTTCTAACATGAAAAAAAATTGGCCAGCGATTACGCCTCTCAGTAAATGCTATTTTTGTGCGCAGCTGCTGTGGTATTTCAACTGTAGAAGACTGCATACAGAACACGCAGTACAGTACGGAGGTGGCTCAAGGTTTCGGCTTGGCTAGCGCATAGCGGTCCACCACCTCTAAGCCTCTCCTCGGGAAAGTGGACAATGGTGCACACTCTCTGGTGCCATCTCTTAGCGGGGCACTGCCGCAGGGCCAGCCTTCTGAATGCAGCCGCGCCCTCTTCCTCCGCTCTCCTCCTCACACCCTTTTATCTATTGTCCTACTTTTATCCTCTGTTGTGCTCTGCGCTCACTCTTTTTCATCCGCTGCTGTGCTGCTCATTCGCTCTGCCAATTACGTTGCAGATGATGGTGAAGGACACCACACAACCCACGAATGGACACTTAAGAGCTGCATCCAAAATTTTCATAACAGCAACAGAAAATTTAGAAGCATCAAATGAAATAGTGAAATCATTTCCTTAAAAGTCTATAGACACAAAGTGTTTGTGTTTCTGTGTTTTTACCTTGAAATACTCAACTGTTAGAACATGGGAGCCTGCGCTTGAACAACTATAGCTGGAGTTCAAATCATACACGGCTGAATACTCTACTGGCTAGTCCAATCAAATTATATGATGGGTTATTCCAACTTGCATTCTAAACTTGGAACTTTTGCACACTTATATCTTTCACGGTAGCTTGCCGGTAGGTGTCTTAGCAACTGGCCTCCTGAGTTGCATACTTTGGTCCTTGCAATAAGCTTCGACCCCTAAACCCAAATGTGTATCAACAGGAAGATGTGCTTCCAAGGCAGGCAGTCACTTTAACCCTAACCAGTTGATAGCAGCAGATGGCACCACCTTTCAAAATTTTGTGCCAAGATTAGAATCACAACAGTACAGTGCACCAGTGTAGCCTTGCTATGACACAACACTGAATGTCTTACAGTAGGTCTTGTGCTTCGCAGCCGTAAGATGTTAGTGTGTCCTGGAACTGTCATCTGAAATTCCTGCTTCTATTTTTCGGAACTAAGTGACATTGCCAACCGTTGGACAAGCCAGGTCAAGCCACGTGACATGGATAGGCAAATGATTCGCAGGCACACTAATGTTTGCATAAGGAACAATAGGAAGAATACCAACAAGAACTGAAAAGGCTGCCATGATTAGACCCTAAATTTGCCTCTTGGAACAGTTCAGCATGAATCAAACCTTAATCTTGACTTTTACTTTCTTTTGACACCTTACGCACTTTTTTTTTTTCAGGCACTATATGGCAAAATGCTTCACCTGTGCATTGCCACATAGTGGTTGCATATTCTAAAACGCACACGGATACACAATGCATTTCAAAGCTTTCTCCTAAGACCTGCTTTAGTACCTCACTTAAATTACTACAATTTATAAAAATAAACATCTGATTTTGCCACAATAACTGACTAAGCACAAAAACTTTTGGTCCAGTAACCTAAGTTCAGATATACAGGTACCAATGGTGCAAAACAAAAGCAGAAAAGGCCAGCATACAAGTCATTAAAATTCAACTTTGCACCATCAATGCACCCCATCAATGTAATACCGTATGTTTAATAGTGTAATGAACCTAACTTTTTCGGAAAAGTTGACATCAATTGGGTGAAAGGTTCATTACGAAAAAAAAAAAAGTGAACTGATTTTTTTTTTTTTTGCGAGAGTTGAAATTTCATATACGGCCGTCAGTCTCTCCATCCATCAGCAAAAGCATACGATCATCCATGTTCATGTTGCCGATGTTTAGCATTGTTCACTTTTAAAGGTGTTTGCTGTATCTTTGTGTGATCCGGCGATATTGTATTAGCCGATGGCGCCGGCCAATCATGCTGAGATAAAGCAAACAAGTTGAACACCGGCCCTGAAGGTCAGGTGCATGCTTAGAAAAGGTTAAAAAAAACTCACTCGCAGGACGGTTACGAGTGTGTAATGCAACTTTAAAGCATTAGCTGTGGTGTGCATTAGCTGTGTGTTGTTATGCCCGAGCACGCATTCCGCTGGCCTGCGTGCGCCTGCCATTGCTCAACGCAAGCCCAAACTCTCGGACATGTCGCAGCTTGCAGCATGATTCATCCAGGCTTGCCCGGAGGAATCCTCCCCCTCCCCCATCGCAAGCGCCGGCTCGAGCCGCAACCGATGCGTCGCCGGCAGCCCTTTCCCGGCCGCCAACTTCGAATGGCCGAGCTCCTCTCGTCCATTCGTCAAATTCGAACTGTGACCAGTGCCGTGACCTGATTGGAGGGTTTGAACAGCTGACTGCAAGAAGGGTCACGGAGGCTATAAAAAATCGAACCGCGCCGGACAGGAGCAGCAGGCGAGCAGACGCAGACATCAAGCCAGAGAGACGCTCTCCTGGCGCATCGTCATGAACCTTTGTGCGAGTATGTTGTGCTCTCAGCCACAGTGCTGATAATGTAACGCCCTTGCTTATAGTACTGTATATAAATGTTTTATTGCCTCACCGTCGCTTTTTCGCCTCATCGCTCAGCTCTGCACAACAGTGGCGGCAGGCTGAGATGCCCCAGTCCCAACAGTAGAGACAGGGTGGACGAACAGTGTTTAAGCATTTTTGCTCCCAATCTTGAGCTCGCCAAATCGCTTGGGGGTCTGAAGGTCGTGCTTCTTGCATAGCATTTCAGTGTAAAGGTTGTTTTATAACGTTCTGGTTTAAACTACTATGCTATGCTCCTCTACGATGCTCAAGCACTCACAGGCTTTCTAAGCATACAATGATTGGCACAGCCGGGCCAATCATGCGCAGCAGCATGCCAAGCAAGCCACCACCGCCAGCGTTCCTAGTGCGCACAGCGTCTTGACACTCTGCCAAGTCTGCCATGTGCGCCGAGAAATTACATCTGCAGAAAAAAAAATAGAAAAAAGCACGAATCGTGTTTCATGGAAAGACCCTTTTCAACCACAAGAAACCAAGAATGTGCCAGGTGAACATATAGCACTTCACCACTCGTTACAGCAAAAAAGCAAGCTCAATTTTCACAACCCTCTTCCTTGTCATAGTCCAGGGGTTCTCAAACTGGGGGGTTCCGCGGGCTGCTCTCGTGGGTTCTGAGAACACCCACACTTGCCTCTCCTTTTTTCCGGTAGACTTCTTGCGGGCGTGCGCGAAGCAGACACAGCACCTGGCTTGTTAAAACTCATTTCAAAGCGTTAGCTCTTTTTCAGTTTCATGCTGTCGGCGTCTGTGCCATACGTAGCACGCCAAGACATTGAGCGCCAGTAACGGCACCACGTGTTCTTGTCTTGATGGGACACCCCGAACACCCCCCTCCCAAAGCGGTTTAGCCCAACTGCGTGTGTGTGGCGCGGCTCTCCCTCCCTCAGACAGCCACCCCCTAGAAAAAGTGGTTCGACCCATCTCTCGCTCTGTCACAGCCACGTGGCACGTGCGCCTGCGCGCAGTTCAGTTGCAAGTCGCATCCTCGGAACGTAGTGCTCGTCCGCTCTGTTCAACGAGATGGCTGCCGTGAAACGGCAGAACTTGAGAATATCCGCAAATATAGAGATTATCAAAAGAGTTGAACATGGAGAAAAGAAGTCGGATGTCGCCGCAGCGTGCAACATCCCAAGAAGCACGCTGAGTACGGTCTTGAAAAATAAGGCCGACATTAGGGCTAAGGCGGACAAGAGGCCTGGTGCTAGCGGTGGCCGTCGAGTATGCACGGCTGCATATGAAGACGCGGAGGCAGCAGTGTACAAGTGGTTCCTTGATGTCAGGTCGCGGAACATCCCTGTTCCTGGCCCCATAATTGAGCAGAAAGCGAAGGATCTCGCTTTCATACAGAATAGACCCGGCTTCAAAGGCGGTTCAGGTTGGCTGCAGCGCTTCAAAGAGCGCCACAGCATTGTCGGCCAGGCTGTCACCGGTGAAAGCCACGCGGTGGACGCCAGCAGCGAGCAGAAATGGATTGACGCAAATTGGAGCGACATCACGGCAAGATATCATCCCCGCAATATATTTAATGCCGATGAGACAGCCTTGTTCTGGCAAATGCTGCCCAACAAAACGCTGGCGTATCCTGATGATAAGTCCCATGGCGGGAAAGTTAACAAAGCCCGAATACCGGTGTTGCTCGCCACCAACGTCAATGGATCAAGCAAGCTTCAACCACTTGTGATTGGTAAGAGCAAATCGCCGCGGTGCCTGAAGAATGCACTCACTGTTCCGGTGACCTACGTGTCCAACGGAAAAGCTTGGATGACAAGCGAAGTTTTTGGCAAGTGGCTGAAGTCCTGGGACGACGACCTGGTAAGCAAAGGCAGAAAGGTCTGCTTACTCGTTGATAATTGTTCTGCTCACCATTGTAAGGTCAACGTCAGCAACATAGAGCTTCGCTTCCTGCCACCGAACTCAACGTCGGTGCTGCAGCCTTTGGATCAAGGTGTCATTCGTGCACCGAAGGCAGGCTACAGAAAGCGCCTTGTGCAACGATTATTGCTAAATCTCCGCACTGGCCGGGAGTTGAAAATTGACCTCCTGGGCGCAATAACGATGTTGAATGCATCGTGGAACGACGTCAGAAAAGAAACAATTCGAAATTGTTTCCGTCACTGTGGACTCTGTGCTTCTGGAGAGGCTGGCGCCACCTCAACTGAAAGTTGCGATGAACCCCTCGACATCGATGAACCACTCGAGGAACTTGACGATTTGTTAACACAGCTGTCAGAGTTCCCAGGTGCCGTTTGTGATGGGACTGCAGCTACAGACTTTGTCTCCATTGACAACGATGTTGTGACTACCGGAGAGCTCGCTGACGAAGATATTGTTGCCGATCTGGCTAGGGATCTCACTGGCGGCGGTAACTGCGAGGACCCAATGAGTTCCAACCCGCCCACGTGTTCTGAAGCACTTCATGCGCTGAGCGTTGTTCGTCGCCACTGCGTGTCCATAGAAGGCTGTGGACTCGGCTGTTCCCAGTCACTCGACAACATTGAAAAGTGCATGCTAAACAATTCTTTGAAAGCGAAAAAGCAGAAGACGATCGGCTACTATTTCTCGCGCTAATATGCACACCATACATGTCTTTAGGAAGTAAAGAACACTTCTTAATGAGGCGCGTTTTGTACATTGTCAATTTCTTTAAACGTTCTATATCGAATTACACAATATATTGAACTAATTCCGTTTTTTTTTTTTTTTGCGAGTTCGATATATGCGGGTTTGACTGTAATCATAGAGGGTAAGGGGGTGAAAGGACAGAGTATTAGCAATCTGGCTGTACACATGCCGTATAAACACGTGTAAGGGCCGCACCCTTGTATGGGCCATATTAAAAAAAAAAAAAACTGTGCAAGGGCCGCACCCTAACTTTCCACGACCCACGCAGGAGTAGCCTTTGAAATGCACGCACCGTGTCCTCCGCGATCAGCTCTAGCTGCGAACAATGGTGCGCTTGATGCGGATGCCACGCACGCGCACAAGAGCTTCCAGGTGCCGCCCACGGATGGCGCCTGTGGACGCGGCTCATCATCATCAACTTTTTACACCACCGCAACCTCTTGCTATCCATATCGGCATCAGTATCATCAACTCCAGCTTTTTGTGGCTATCAAAAGCATGGGAGTTGTGGTAGCGTGTTAGTTCAGCGCAGTTGTGGCTTCCGCATGCTGCTGCCGAGCGTTGCAGTTTTAGCACAATGGGCAAGCACCTTAATAGCTACACGGCTGGGAGTTTGCTCTCAAATATGGCAAACGTGCGGTGGGCAGAAAATTCGACGTGGCTCAGAAGTGCGTCCAACGATGGTGCAACCAAAAGGATGCATTAAGGAACACAAGCGAAAAAAGTGCGCTTTCCGAGGCAAGTCAAGCAAGTTTCCTGAAATGGAAGAAGAGCTGCTCTGCTATGTGATGGAAGCACGGAACAACAGCTATGCGTTGACAGCAGACATGCTACACGACTTGTGGGATGAGCATGCACCAGAGCACAGCACCTGCTCGGAGTCTACTGAATACTCGGCGAGTGACAACTGAACGTAGGATACATGCCGCTCATTCCCTGATTGGTGTGTTTTTATTTTTTTAAAGTTTTTTTTTCGCACATCGCATGTATGGATCGCACCCCGAAAACTGGCCCTCAAATCAATTGCAGCCCTTACATACGTTTATACGGTATACAACGAACAGGCATACCTGCAACATCATTGGTAATGTGCCATTTAAAAGAGATAGGAATAAGAACAAAGTTTTCAGACAATGAACTTTACTTAATGAGCAGTAAAAAAAGCTGGTAGCTAAAAACCGTAGCAAAGCTTTGCTATGCCATAAAGTATTTAAATGCATGATGTTTAAATTATAAACACGTACACAAATGCATGTAATGTGGCAAATGCTGTAGCCGATGGTGTTGACACAGGCAACAGAACACGCACAGGAGAAAACAAAACTCACGGTGCAGACGACGCAAATCGCACACTTAATTTCATTAGAGATGTAACTGCATATTCCTTTGTCACAAGCAGCACTTGATTGTTGCTCAGCATCTTCTCATAAAAGTCTACAATTTCATCTTCAGTAACCTGAAAAGAAGCCAAGCAAAATAATGCTAGCCACTTCTTCCACACAAACTTCCAAACAACTAGCAATGCCAAAAGCAGGTTATTATCTCCACTGCCTACCACACCACGAAGAGTTTTTTGCCGGAAATAAGCACATTTCCTATGCAGAACAAACAAAACCCATTTAGTATTGCCTTGACACTCATGATTGTGTATTATGACACCTCAAAATTATTCTTTCGCTCTTTATGTTTTTTGTGTGTGGTATGTCTTGAAGCAGGGTGTGGCACTGAGGGGACACTTGTGCCACTCACAGAGGGCGACCTGCACTACTTTCAAGGTTCCATGCTGTGCACTTAGCGATTCCTGCCACCTGTTGCAAACAACCAAAAACTGGACTTATTTGGACACAGTTAATATTAGTTTTGACAGGCAGAAGCAGTTAGTCTTCATGGTTTGCTTTTTCCAAAGAAAATGAGCATCACCTGTAAACTCACTGCCCACGACGACTGTGTCAGACGCATGCATCTAAATATGCACTTGCCAGTTAACCTCTTACTTGCCAATATTCCAAAAGTGGAACACGTGAAACTCAATTTTTTTTATTTCCCTTCAGAACACACCTTTCCCCGAAAATTTTGTTTTTGCACAGTGCATGATGATTGTGGAAAACATTGCAACTATAATATATTATTACTGATAAATGGACATATGTTGG
Organism: Amblyomma americanum; assembly: GCF_052857255.1. NCBI lineage: Eukaryota > Metazoa > Arthropoda > Arachnida > Ixodida > Ixodidae > Amblyomma > Amblyomma americanum. Next base: position 162,261,045 of record NC_135497.1, read on the forward strand.
GCCTCCGTCACGGCTGAATATTTGCAGATCACTATCGCAGGGGAAAAAAAAAAAATGTTCACATCAACAAAACAGGACAATAGTTAGCGATTTCATAAAAGAAAACTGAAGAACTAAAGCCTGTGTGTCTTTCACTGGCAGTGGGTTTAATGTAAATGTTCCATTTTGGAAACATAAGCGTTTGGCAGTAGCAAAAAAAAAAAAAAATATTACTACCTAAGAGCCTCCCTCATTGCACCGACTGTCTGAAATGCTGTCTCATTTTGTGTATCAAATGTGTGGGCTCAGATCTGCTAATGTTATCGAACACCGTGTTCGTTGGCAGTGTCCCGAGCCCACGCTACATACGGGCTCTCACCTTCCGGCTGTGTGTGGCATCTGAGAGGGGTTTCAAAGCATTTTGGGTGTCTTCACGACCCTGAGTCCCGCCCGATTACCGCAAAAATTGCACGAAGCGAGAAGAGGCGGGTGCATGCAGGGTATGACACCACCCCCCATTTCCCCAAGTGGGCACCGTGCATAAAGATGGCGAAGGCCCCACAAGGCCCATGCAGAGGGTGGTGACGTGATCACGAAACTGAGCCACGCTCAGATCGTCATGAAACGTATATATCATGGCTCTTCTGCAACAGCCACTGCATAAGAAATGCTTCCCTGCCTCCCATGGCTTCTGATATCCTCAATGCGATGCAGCTGACCCAGTAAAACAAAACATAATTCAAGCACAGTGGTTTTTTCTACAATTTGCTCAAGTACAGTGGTTTTATGGAAACAATGAATAACTGCGCAAAAAGGACGGGACAAGAGAGAAGAATCACACGAGACAAGCGCAGACTAAAAACTGGTTTATTGCACAAACGCCTCCTTCCTTCGACAACAAAGGCCATGCGCAACAACCGCAAAGACAAAAGCCATAATCACGTCAAACCAAGAAACTCCAACTCCTTGCCGAATTTTTAAATGATGGCATCACAATACACATTAACACGGCGTAGAGAAGGCCAGATATCTGCGCCACATAGGCACTGCCGGCAATGGACAGAAAGGCACATGGTGCACCTGCTTGCAGAGTTAATAACTGCTATACTGTGGAAGAAACAAGGTAAGAGAGGTGCACAGCTACCCAGCTGGAAAACTTCAGTGCACTTGGAGCCTCAAAAATCAACTAAGAAGCAAAAAAAAAAAAAGATAGCAGTGGCTGCAGAAGGGAGTGAGAGAAAAGGAGAGGAACGGTGAAAAGAAGAAAGCTAGACCAATGCTGTTTTCAAGTAGGACAATGTGACCATAATTTGCACACCCACGACTTTTTACCCGGACTTTTTACGACTTTTTACGCTCTGCTGCGCCAGACCACCAGCATGTACGCGGCTGTGCGCAAGGCAGGCTTGCGAAGACCGGCGAGGCAGCGTCACCATGTGCGAACGCAAAAGTTGCAAGTGGCAAGGGCACGCATTATACAGCGTTCATCTGCACGCTGGCAGTCGCTTTCCCGGACGATCAGTTGCACGCGCACCTCAGTCCTAAACTACTGAACAGTGTCCTGTCGGCTTTGCAGCTAGTCAGCCGGGCCACACTCGAGGGTGCCGTTTTATCACGCCCGTCATCTCCTTTGCCTCCTACTGCCAGCTTTGTGATTGTATCGTTTCACGTTTATTGCTCTGAGCTGTGCACGTCGTCATGCCATCCTGCGGGAAACTACATAATGTGGCGGGGCGGGAGGAGGTACTTGTGTTACATTTGGAGTCAACTTTTTTTTTAACCAAGGAGAGATGCGAGATGGGGGCCTGGTCTATGTATAGGTAGCAAAATACAGTATACATTGCGTGTTATGACCTCTGTAATGTTTTCTAGGACGTGCTCAGAAAATTTTCGCATAATTTGTGCACCCCCTTTTTGAAGCCCTAACTTAAAAATAAAAAGTGCACAAATTATGTGAGTAAATACGGTACCCTCTCGTTGCAAGGTTTTTCATTCACTGTTTTCATGTAACACATTTTTTGGCATGCATAATGAGCATACAGATCTTTTTGGGGAGGCAGTTCTGTTAAAGGGACCCAGAAAGGGGCTGTCAATAGAGTTGCGATATGTCTGGGATGTTCAAAGACGATGGTTCATAACTATCACCCAGCAAGAATTATTTTAATGCGTTTTGTGGAAGCTGAGTTACATGCAGACAAAATTTAAACTTCCGCGTCTTCGTGCCGTTCCCTCTCCTCTCACATGCCAAAACGGCAGCGTGCCTTCACTGGCCCAACCTACTCGGCCCCACCCGTACCTCTGCCGCATGCGGAGTGGCTGCAGCCGCGGTAGCGCGTGACGTCTGAAAAAATTTGGTGCTGTGAACCAATGGTAAGCCCCGGCTGCTGACGTCATTTGCAAGACGTGACGTCGTATGCCATGTTTTCGTGTGAAGGCCCAGCACCACACGTCGCTGCGAGGTGCGAAAGCGCCAATTTTAAAAATGTATTGCAAATTTCCCGCTCGCTTTTGAGGTCTAGTACGCGGCATGGATGCTCGGTGGCTTGTACTCAACATAGTGCAAGCATTTTAAAGTCAAGCTCAAACACCCCTTTCTGTGGCCCTTTAACACGAACTTCTGATACGGCAAACAAATCTTCTGCTCCCTTCAAAATAGTCTCAGAGGGAGTCTACTGTATTGTAGCTATAAGCGCTCTTTTTTTGGGGGGATGCTAATAAATGATAAGGTGCTCAGAAATTAACTGCTTTTAGGTGCAGTACACCATATTGCCTTCTCAAATGCAGTTGCCAAAGAACAGGTATGCTCAGAATTACAATTCACTTATTTTCAATTATATAGAACGCCCATACTTTTCCTTGAAAATAAATATTACAAAGTCTGGTACAATTTAGCACAGTCATGCACAGTTACAATTATAAAACATGATTTTGGCAAGGCCCCCAACGTGCACACTTCAATAATAATGAATAGGGTTGCTGTCTGCGTGCTTCACAAACCAATAATGTCAGCCACTATGAGAAAAGATGGCCACTTGCAGTCCTCACTGAAGCCTCTTGTACCAGAATGACACACTGATCATAAAATGTTTCAAGCCCAAAAATACTCTGCATACTGCTTGTAGCCACAAGTATGCAATTCCGTCGGGGCAAATTCATTTACCTACATGCTTAGCTTCATAACTGCAGCTGGTACTACTGACCAAGCACTTGACCACAAGCAGAAAACAGTAGGGCTAGGGACTCACGTTGACAGGATCTGCATCGGACCCTTCAGCAGAGTTGAGCAGGTCCCCAAACTCGCCAAGACACCAGCAAGCCACTTGGGCCAGAGGCTGCCGTGGACAGAAGTCTTCTTGGGAAACCTGCCGCCACAGCTGCTGTACTGTGTATGTGTGAAGAGAGCTAGTTTCCGAGATGAGCTGAATGAGGCTGCCTACGACATCATCCCGTACGTAGTTGCCCGCCTGTGCAAGAACACAAAACCTTAGTACCTATGCCAAGGTACCCACAGAAGCCCAAGAAAATCAAATACTCACTGTTGTCAAAACTTTGATCATGGTGTCAATGTGCCACCGTTTCGAGGGCGAATACCTGATGTGATGAGAAAAAAGAAAAGAAATAAAGTCAAATAAAAGTGCATTTGGATCTTTAGAATAGTTCATAAATGGCGCCATAGTAATTTCAGCAATACAGCTATTTTGTGGGGTAAGCAAGCAGCAAACAAACAGCACAATAAGTTGAAGCCCATGAGCGTATCACACTGGAAAAGCACACACGAATTTGTGCCTGTAATGCATCAGAGTTTGTCACCACATGTCACCACAACCTTTTTTTCATTCATGTCCCAAAAGTGCACAGCATGAATGTAGCAAAAGTCAAAGCAGTGTTAAATTTTTGAAGTTATTTAACATGGCTTACCAAGACATAAGCATACGCAATAGCTGTACCTATCAATTTTTTTTTTTTGCTTTAGTTGCACTAAGAAACCTGTTTGCTGTACTCTTCTAATGATTCTGTACCCTTGGAAAGAGCCCTGTGAAGTATGCCGGCGTCTGTAATGAGTGTCCCATGGCCTGAAACAGTATCTCGTCATTCATGCAATTTTGTATGCATTGTGGTAGCAGCAACAAATGTAGCCATCGCACGCTGTAGCACACTGTTCGAAAGCTCTAGACAGTTGTGTGGCTCCTTTAAACGCAAGCTCGGGGTGAGTATAATATAACAATTCCTTCCGAAATCGATTCCATGTTTCAATTTCCATGTTTCCTTTACCATTCATTGGAGTGACGCCATGCCCTAGGCTTCAGCCAATAACCAAGCGTGAACGTGGGGCATGGTGTCACTTCAGAAAATCAAAAAGGGCAGGAAATTAAAAATGGCATGGAATAGGCTTGTGGTTTGTTATGTTACCCCATTTACACGAATGTAAGTCGACTCAATTGTAAGTCGACCCCCCACATCACATTTTAGAAAAAAGCAAAAAAAACTTGAGGAGGTCGTTTAAACTTGGGCTTTAATAACAGAACAAGATAGCATTATCCTGCGGCTGCCACTTATCGGCTGCCACGTGCGAGTGTGTCCATGGGCACATTCCAAAATGAAAATGTATTAAACACTGCACTACTTGTCCACACTTGCGCCATCGTCCTCACTAGACCTGCTGTGGTCCCACAGTACGTCGTTCTATCGCCGCCGTGCAGCGAAATCCCGCCCTTTGCAAACAGCCACATCACGACATCACGTGGAACAGCCGAAAATTTTGCCTCGCTGCAGCTGCCACACAGTTGTTCGTTTCTTTGGCGTAAAACATTGCAGCCATCTCGAATGTAGCCGTGAACGAGCGCCTATCACTTCAGGACCGGGAGCACAAATGACAACTGACAAAGCACTACATTAAAACTTGTGAAACGTGGCCAACAGATGCGTCAGAGCCAAAGAGAAACTATGTGTGAGTGGCGTTGGCTCTTCCGTCGGCTACCGACACTCCGCGGCACCACTGCCGTTCCGAGTGGCGATGCCGCTCCAAATGGAACAGTGGCCCTTCCATCAACTATTGCTGCTCCCTTGAGTGCCAAGTGCACAGATGAAAGCAAAAAAGAAAGAGTAGAAAGCGAATGCGTTATCGGGCCGCCGCCGCTTATTAGCAGCCACAATCTGCAGCCCCGTGTGGGGAGTCGGGGGTGCCGGTTTGCTGCTTATCAATGGCTGCCATCGGCTGCTACACGCGGGGAGGGGATGCCGGTTTTGCGCATTGACATAGCAGTTGCTCAAGGCCAGCACCAAGAGCGATGCGCCGGAGTGTGCAGCAGAAATGCAACCACGAAGTAGCATGGCTGATATCTCGTTTGTCTTGCCTTTATTTATACTGTCATGCTTTGGTTTAGATTGTTAGTCGACCCCTTCCCCCTTTGGATTTTCAAATTTTGAAAAATGGGTCGACTTGCAATCATGTAAATACAGTTTACCATCCCAGGCTCTGCAAACTTTCCTGCCACTGATACGTTGTAGTGGCATTACTGTCATCATTGTACTGCTATTCACACTTCTAAACCACCAGTAGACTGTGCCACACAGCATGTGTGCACACCGATTATGTCTGTCAGGATCTTTGACAATATCTAGACCCGCAATTATTTGCTAGTATGATCAAAACCGTATGCTCTCTACACAATTTTAATGACCTCTACAGTGTTTAACTAATTATAGAGCAGATTTTTTTACCACTGCATGTCGGCTGCGGGTGCGTTCTTACTCTCGGCACCAGGAACCATCTGTTGGTTTGCGCGGCCTGGTGGACTGCAGGTCACGCGAGCAGCATGCACATTTGCGTGGACGTGCTTTTACTTTCTGTTGTTGATGGCCTCTGCCACATAATTTATATGTGCGTGTGTGCGTGCATGCGCTGCACTAAGCGTCACAAGTAACATTCGTCCTGTATCAGAAAGTACCACAGCCGAACCCAATTATACTGAACTACCCTTAATATCAAACAATTTCTGGGCACCGTAAGGCTACAACGTGAACATATAGTAAAATATACACCCTTATCGTACAAAAATTAGCCATCACATCCGATATAACTTCGGGCAACACTGGACAACTCAGGAAGCTGGCTTTTTCTCAACACATCTTCAAGGGTTAGCTTCCTCGCAAGTCCAATCGAACTTCGGTCAACTCCAGCCGACTCAAGAAGCTTGCTTTCCCTCAGCACATCTCCAGAGGATAGCGTGGGTTTATGGGGTTTAACGTCCAAAATTGACAGATTATGTGGGACGCCATAGTGCAGGCCCCGATTAATTTCAGCCACCTGGGATTCTTTAACATGCACCGACACTGCACAGTACATAGGCCTCTAACATTTCCCCTCCATCAAAATGCAACCGGTGCTATCGGGACCGAACCCGTGTCTTTCGTCAGCAGCCAAGCACCATAACCATTGAGCCACCACGGTGGTTCCAAGAGGTCAGCTTTTCTGAATAAACCGGCGGGTCCCATGGTGCTACTTAATGTGTGCAGACCAATAAAGATGCAAATTTGCAGCGAGCACGTACCCAGCCAACTCGTAGTGCGCAAGTTGTGCCCGCTTTCTGATGCAGTTAGCACCTGAGGTGCGTCACGCTGCCATCGGAAATTTTGCATAGTTTTCACTGTCTCTGTGCGTGCGTGATGGCAGCCACGAAACAGAAGAACCTCTTCTTTTCCATGAAAGTGGGAATTATCAACCGAGTTGAGCAAGGTGAGAAGAATCCAAAGTTGACGTAGCGTACAAGATTAAAAGAACCACACTGAGCACCATTTATGAGCAAGGCTGACGTTCGGGCTAAAGCGGAGAAAAGACCCGGCTCTTCTGGCACCAGAAGTGTATGCACAGCTGCATATGAAGATGCTGAGGCCGCTATGCACAAATAGTTACTATACACTGCCGATTAGTGTACACTCAGCAAAGCCCAGCCGCTGACACGTTAAAGTAAGCAGCAGTAAAAAAGTTTTTATATCTCAAGTGGACTTGAAGTGTTTGGTTTTGGTTTTATCCCAAAGTGATTCATGCTATACGAGACACCATAGTGGAAGGCTCCAGACAATTTCGACCACCTGGCGCTGTGTTACGCACACCAACATCATACAATACATGGGTCTCAAGCATTTTGCTGCCATCGAAATGAGACTGCTGCAACCGGGATCGAACACGAGTCTTTTGGGTTAGCAGCCGAGCACCATAACCACTGAGCAATCGTGGCAGCTGAACTTGAACTTTGTCCCACTTGCTTCAAGTGCCTGCAAACTGGAAATGGTGCAACTATATATCATATTTTTGTGTGCTGAATACTACCCAGCTATCAAGCAAACCATTCAATGTGCTTTTATCTTTTGCTAAGAGGCTTCCTTGGTGTTCTATGTGTTTTTACAAGCATGGGTTCGCAGTTCGAGTTTCCTTCTGGTGGGAAATAGAAATGTTTTGAAAAATTCTTGAGGCTGGCTGAGGTATGGATACATACCACGCTTGAGACCTCTTTTACGTACAAATGTGCACCCCATTTTTACGTAAAGCTAGAGGTTGAAACAGCGTGAAAGCGACGCCATTCAATTCCTAGAGTCATTCTGAGTGCAATTTTACCATTTGTATGGGTGTGGGACATGCAAGCAGCTTTTGAGCAGACAAAGGAATGGAAATGAGGGGCTCGTTATGACATACATATGAAGAAAGCCAACAGTCACCGAAAACAAGCTTCCTTCATAAGTATACATAAAGCTTGCACTTTAGATTATCTTCCAATCCTAATAAATGCAGTTGTTTGTGTTAGGAGACCACAGAAAAGAAGTGGAAAGATGAGCATTCGAGGTTAACACTTGCGTGTACCTACCGTAAAAACCGGACTATAGGTCGGACCGGAATATAGGTCGACCCCCTAACTAACCAATTCTAAAAATGAAAAAGATATTTTTCAATGGGAAAAGTACCGAAAGACATCCTTACTTTGAAACAAATGCGACTCGAGAGGTTGCACAATGGTGACAGTATTTAATTTCATTTAAATGCTGCTTTTATGTACACCCGGCAAATTTTTTAACAATATCGCGCACCAATCGGCCCGCGTGTTTGTTTCTGGCACAGGCAAGTACGGCGCCGTAGAGCAAAGCCCTCCTCTTCATGAATCGCCGCAACCAGGATGGCGAGCCTTTGAATTGCGCCCTCGTGAGTCTAGAGGCACGCGCGATCTCTGCCGCTTTCACGCGGATGCATTCGGCAGTCACAGGCAGCGATCTCGCTCGCAGCGCAACGTTTCCTTCCTATTCTCGATACACTACGGTCTGCCCACGAAATGTTTTCTTCTGGTTGCTGCAAGTTGTAATACGCAGCTTCTGCCTCCGCCAGTACTGAATGCTCTTTTCGGATACTCCAAATTCGCGCTGTGCCGCCAGGTTCCCGTGAGCTTCCTCGTACTCAACCGTGTTTTTCATAAAGGCGACGGTAAATTGCCGTTAGCTTCCGCTTTGCATCTACTGAAACGCAAAATGGTGGCACTGCTGCTGATGGCGATGGAGGCTGTTGACTTCAGCCACCCATTGTTGCAAGACTTCCGTATTTTTTCCGCCAATGACCGGTATATAAGACGGGGGTCGACTTTTCACCATGGTTTTTTGAAAAAAAGTTCGACCTATATTCCGGTTTTTACGGTACCTGTCTCATTCTGTGTTGTCATGCACATCAGGATAGGCTGAAAATCAAGAACAAATATTGCGTGTATGTGGCCAAAGCACTGAATGCACGCTGCGATAGGGCAAACACAGCATGGTAAATGAAAGCCTCATAACAGTTTTTTTAAGGGCTACCAAAGCTATTAATATTAGCAATGGTGCTACTGCACCCTGTCATGCTGAAGGTTTAAATGCAGCCAAGAAAAGTAGATACAGCGAGTCAAGCAGCAGTGATGTGCAAGCAGCTGCGTAATCACAGCAAGTGGAATGGGATTCAAACTAACATTTCTGCAGCTATGAAAAGGTTTGAAGAACAGAGGGCTTTGAACTCGGGGTCAGCCTTCTCCAAGAACACCAGCAGCTCTTTCGTCATGGCTCGGATGTTTTGCATGTTGATGAGGGCAAAGCACAGCTCCAGTGCACGCCTAGAAGAGAAAAGCAAACAAGACATCATGCAAGCAGTGTTTAAAAGTACTGCCAACTTTTAAAACTTGTTTGAAATTTTCACACGCTATCATTTCTGCCAAGTTCAGACTATAGGCAGAATGCAGTAGTGAGGTAACTTTATACCGGTCACTTTGCACAGTATCAGACACATGTAAAACAACAGCATCCTTTTGAAATGACCGAACATACCGTAAAAGCCCACGTATAATAGAAGGTTTTTTTCTGGGATTTAGCATGCCAAACTTCCACTTTGTTTTATATGCAGATCCAAGCAATTTTCATCCCAAATCTGCAGTTCCGGTTTCGTTACTATTCAGTGCTATCACTATCAGGCTTCCAGCGAGAAGAGACACTATCTAGCGGATGTGTCAGCTGGCTGTTTCAGTGCTTTCAATTTCAGTGCCATTTCACCACGCTGACCTCACGACGGCCATGCTAGAGGAAGCACAACAACCACACCTCGCATGATATTAGGGCCACGAAAAGAGTACGTGGCTACTTGTAAGAGTAAAGTAATGGCAGCTGCTGAAAGAACCGGATGAGGTAATGAAATCTTGCAGTTACTGCCAGTGGATGGCTGAACCAAGCCTCCCCTGCCACGCTCTGCAGCTGGATCATGGATGATTGGACTTGCATTCCCAAGAACCTCATGGGCTGCACTTTCAAGAAATGCGGGACTCGGAACATGTTCGACGGTACCAAAGATAAGTTTCTATGGAAAGATACCTCTGACAAGGGACTCTCGGAAGGCAGTACATCGAACAACAACTAACACTAAAGCACTGGCTCCGAAGACACTTTCCAACCATATACGCCATGCCTGAGCGCATGCTGGAGCCCGTCTGCACATGCATGCGGTACGAGAGGTGAGCAGGAGCCCAGATCTGTACATGACAGATATCAGCGCCTGCACTGCCATCTCACACGTGCGCCGAAAGCGGCACACCAGTTTACAACAATCGGAGGACCACACAACTTCCGTGAGTGCCAGGGTGAGTCTCAGCTGCTCTTTTCTTCATGGTGTGAAATTTTCTGATCAAGTGTGTTAGCGCGAGAGGGGGAGCGAGCTAGCACCAGGAAAAAAGAGATGAATGCCCCTTTTTGACGCCTGGCACGGAGTGGCGCTGGACGCACAAGTGCAGTGCGTAAGCCTTGCAAATGCATGTCGATTCTCCTGATCAAGCGCAAAATACAGTGCAAATAAATGCTTTCAATGAGCTTTCCTTACTCATATTGTGCATGGATAAAAACTTTTTTCTTGTTTTCGCTATACCCAAATTACACCTCGCATTAGTCGATCCAAGATATATCATATTCAAAATGTATCGCGAAATAGTTCGATATATCGATAAATTCAAGATATAAAACACAGCAACAAATAAGTTTATCTGTAACCCAGAAGGGTGAATAAGATATGATGCACCCATGCCCGCTTCCTGCTTTGGGAGAAGCCACCACCGATCATAGGAGGTCTAATTATATTATCGGTACACTATAAGTGCAGTAATGTCACAATTAAAGTTAGGGTACAGTTAATTTCTGCATCGCCTTCAGTGGCAAAACGGGCCATGCGAGAGTTGACACAAGTCTTCGTCAGCTAGGCTGGCTTCACCGCATGACAACCAGTGCTCCGAACGCTGGCTTCACCGCACGACACCAACGCCGCGTTAAAAAGAAGCATGCCATACTGAACGCCACCCTCAAGCACATTCCACATTCACCTCGTCACACAGTTTTACAGCTCTAGCGTTGCCAGCAGACGCCTAAGGCTGCGCAGCTGACCTGGCTCCGTGAGCAAAAGGTGATCATGGAAGCGCCGTTAGGAGAAGCGCCACTTGCACGGGCACAACGCGCAGTTCATTCTGTTGAATGTTCCTCTGAACAGCAGAACTTTAAATGCGAACAAAACCTCCATATTTTTGCATCGGATTTTCGAGGGGTCATTCAGACAGTTCGATACAATCAATAATTCGATACATCCAATATCAACAGTATAAGCAGGTCCTTAATATATGAGGGTTTTTAAGGTACTCATTAAAACTTTGCCTGGAATTTCCAGTTCATTTTAAAATTGACCACAGAAATTCAGAGATGTCTGTTTCAAAGCTTAACTTATGTTTCACATGCTTTTTATTTTCTATAAAAAACAATGTAACTGAATGTGCCATGTTTTTAATCCTTCATAAAAAAAAATGCAGATGACAATCGCAATAAATCCATGCAAAATGGCACAAGAAAAACAATGAAATATTCAATACAGTTGGAACACAGTAGGCATACCTGCGAATTGAAACATCAGGATCCTTGAGGCAATCTAGGATGGTATTGCGGTGTCTCTGAACTGCTGTGTAGTCAGCATGCACTGTCCGGAGCAATGTGTTGAGAGCCACATAGCGAATGTTCTTGTCCGTGTTGAGGAGAAACCTGCCCAGAATGTTTACCCCCAGAACCTGTCAAGTAGAAACAGCAATTTACCTAATGCAACTCACAGAATACAACTGCAACGCACACAGCAAGAGAACACCATGTTAATGAGCGAATGCATGCATGCATGCACGCACACACACAAAGCAAATGAAGAACACATACCGTAATTATATGATTGTAAGTAGATCTATTTTTAAAAATTTTTAAATCCGAAGTGGGGGGGGGGGGGGGGGGGGTCGACTTAAAATCGAAACCAAAGCATTGCACCATAAATAAAGGTAAAGGCAACAAACGAGATATCAGGCATACTACAGCAAGGTTGCATTTTTGCTGCACGGCTCCGTCGCATCACTCTTGGTGCTGGCCTTGAGCAGCTGCTATGTCAACGCGCAGAACCCGCATCCGCACCCCGCACGAGGCGGCCGATGGTGGCTATCGATAAACAGCAAACCAGCACCAGTCCACTCCCCACACGTGGCCATAGATTGCGTCTGTTGATAAGCGGTGGCGGCCCGATAACGCATTCGTGTCCTACTCTTAACAGATGTCGTCCAAGTTTGTTTTTTTTACTTTCAACCTCGCACTCGCCGCTCAAGGGTGCGTCGATAGTTGATGGAAGGGCCGTTGTTCCAATCGCAGCAGCACCCCCCCTCGGAACTGCAGCAGCGCTGGGGAGTGTCGGTAGACGCCAGAAAAGCCGACGGCTCAGGCGTAGTTTCTCTTTGGCTCTGGCGCATTTGACTACGGCCGGCCATGTTTCACAAGTTTTTAATGTAGTGCTTCGTCATTTGTGCTCCGGGTCCAGTAAGCGACCAGCGCTCGTTCACGGCTACATTCAAGATGGCTGTCATTCTTTACACCGAAGAAACGAACTGCGCACCGGGCCGCAAGTTTGACGTTCGCAATGTGTGAAATTTAGTAAAGAAATTTTATGCTGGTTATAAAGAAATCCCAAACCATTCAGGACAACCCTAGCAAAAGAAGGATCCACTGAAACTAAGGTTTCTACCAGAAGAAAGGTTGGAGACCTCACACCATTTCTTTCTAAGCAAGAGGAACAAGGTGAAGATTTCTATGTCCTGTATTTCAGGGCCTAAATGGAAGAAGTGACCTCAACACTCTTTTCTACAGCAGTCGTTATGGAGATCTTGTAGCAGACAAGTGCCTTTCTTCGAGTGAAGATAACACGAAATGTTACTTGATGCTGAGCTACAACAGTTACCTACAATTTTAGAAGATGGACCTCTGCACCATGCAAGGCGCGTGCTCAAAAAAAAAAAAAAAACGTTTCTTTCATGCATCTTATGCTTCCCGCAGCATATTATGGATTCTTAATCCTGCATTCGCAGCATTTCACGCATTCTTCTGCAGAATTTGGACTGCTCCACTACAGAAAGTTAGGGGGTCTTAACCACGACCAAAAAGATAGCCAGAGAAATAATAGGTGGATTTGCAAATACCTATTTGATGAGCCTAAACGTCAAGGCATCAGAATTTTCTGCCATATGCGAAGGTATTTCGTAGGTGAAAAAAGCGATACCAAGCCACTGTACTTCATTCAAAAAGGCTTCCCAAATAATCTGAATGCTAACTGGAAAAATAACTAAGGGTCAACTTTATCAATGAGTACTTGACATTCTGGCAGAAGTAAAATGATGACTTTATACAGCCACTGTTGTTTTGGAAAAAATATTTGTAGGGCGTAAGCTGTTCAAAGATTCTCAGATAAGACGAGACGTCTGTGCAGTTCGACAGCTTATTCTGTGTGAAAATGAAGCTAGGGTGGGGAGCGATGCAAGAGGGAAAAAGAGAGAAGAAAGAAAGAGCGTGCCATACGTCTGAGCGCGCGCAGTGCTGTCTGCTTGGTCTGGATAGTTTCAAGTGACAGCACAGGCTCCAACCACAACAGTGTCCACCTCACGTTGCTGGAGGCATGGGAAAGAAGCACGCGCACATTGTGCCAGCGAGGGCTGGCGCACTACACATTAAAACATGCCCATGTGTCACATTTTTGTCTGATATCTTGTTTGTAAATGAGACTAGCAATGAGAATGAGGCTCGCTGTGTACAAGACTTCTCCAGAGATGTATAAATATATATTTTTGGTGGCAATGCAAATACGAAAACTAAAAATTGGGATCAAATCAAATAACACGCTATTTTTGAACACAAATACCATTAGCTTAGATAACAAATAGAGATGTTTTTTGCAAAACCGACCATGAAAAGAAGTAGACTTGCTGTACAGAAATACAATACTTGTGCACTTTTACATTTTTTTTTATTTGAGAAGTGTGCCATGAGGCATAAGTTGAAAAAAGGAAAGAGGGAAGGAATGCACGGGATAGAAAGTGAAAAGAAGGAGTGAAGACCCGTTGCGCTGAGGTAGTTGCAGAGGTTGCTAATGAAACGGTTTTCCATAGTCCACTTCACGTAGTCACTTTCGCGGTTCCACCGCAGGCCAACCTCCCTGAGGAGCCGTTTTCTTATAGCAGCCATCACTGCGCACGTCCACAACAAGTGCCGCACATCACAAATGTCCGGTGCAGCGCTACAGTGAGGGCACCTGTCAGGTGCTGGCAGATCTTTGGCACGCCACCGATGACGGACAGATGGTGTCAGAGCCGCCCCTGCCCGAATCCGGCGCACGGGTACCTCCTCCTGCCGAGTAAGACTATGGGGGAGAGGGTGCGAACACGGAGGAATTAGAGCGCGTGTTCACTTCGGAATCGGAAACATGGGACAGGAACGGACCTGGGGGAAGAGGGGAAGGTGGCGGGTCGTCTGATGTGTGAAGATGAGTCATAGCATCCGCTTGAATGTTATGTGGATCCTGGGCATGACCACGAATCCAGTGTAAGCGCACAGGACATGGATACTTTGCGCAGAGCACATGAATTGATTGTGAAATCTGGAATGTCCGTCAAACAGCCTTAAGCTGTTTAACAATGCACGGGAGTCGGTGTAAATATGAACTGTATTGAATGTTGGAACGAGCGGAAGGGAAGCAATGACATTAAAAATGGCTTGAAGTTCCAATGCCAGGGGAGTGCACGTATCCGCAGTATACGTCGCGGGAGAGTTCAGATGCGGATGAGATGGACTATACAAAGCAGTAACTCCCCTCTCTGCAGAATGTGATGCATCCGTGTACAATATGCACCCTTCAAGCAGATACGCTACTGATACCGACGGGGAAACAGTGAGGCGATTGTCAGTGAGCTGGCAATATGACCACGGAGGAAGCGTCTTTAAACGACGAAGTTGGAGAGACTGTTTTCGAGCTCTATTTGCCACCCGTTGGTCGATGAGTTGACTGAGTGTATTAAGTTGGGCGAACTCCTGTAGCCCAGGTATGGGTGTTAAACGAGGCAGATATGTTATGACACACATAGCCTCACGATTGATAGCTTCAAGGGAGTCCCACGGTCTGCGGGTGAGACGTTGAAATTGTGCCTGATATACTATCCGTGGCTGAAGGATAGAGTGCACAAGCTGGCGGGCCGTATGAGCACGTGCACCACCAGAGCGCATAGCTATGCGACGAATCAGACCGAGAGTAGCGTGAGCCGATTTACGGGTGGCTGTCAGCCACGGGGTGCCAGTCCCAGATGTATGAAGGAGAAGACCAAGAATACGAACAGTTTCTACCTGAGGAATCAGAGAATTACGTACCGTAAAATTTAAAGGGGGAGCTTCCGATAAGCCGGCTTTATTTCCAATGCGAATGAAACATAATTTAGTAGGAGAGAGTGTTAGACCCAGAGGTGGGAGGCGAGATGTCAATACATCCAGCGCGTGCTGAAGGACCGACTGATGAATAGACGCATCTGGATGACAGCACCACAAGGTTACATCATCGGCATACGCAAGCACGCGGATAGAAGGGATGGTCTCTAGGGCTCGAACAAGAGGAATTAAAGCCACATTAAATAATGTGGGAGCGAGAACGGAGCCCTGTGGCACTCCTCTATTGGAAGTGAAGTTACCAAAGGGCTTTCTGTGGACACGTACGCTGAAGGTTCGATTTACTAAAAAAGCGTGAATGGAGAGGAGGAACCGGTGAGGGAGACCGAGAGTTTGAAGGGAGGCAAGAATGGCAGAGTGAAGGATGTTAACATATGCCTTTGTTATGTGTGTAGCGATTACGGTTCGTACAAGGTGACTCTGTGGAGAGTGGTCAAGCACGTCAGCAGCCAAAGTAGCAAGGCCGTCCTCCGTTCCAATTTGTGGGCAGAAACCAATTTGGGAATCTGGGTAACAATCATGGGATTCCAGCCACCACGACAAGCGTGCGGCTAGAATGTTTTCATAAAGCTTGCAGATGGTAGGCATAAGGGAAATTGGACGAAGGGTCAAGAGAGACTGGAGGCTGACTTGACTTGGGTATTGGAACCACAATAGAATGCTTCCAGTCTTCCGGCATGACGCCAGAAAGCCACACTTCGTTAAAAGTATCAAGTAGGGTTTGCAAAGCCCTCTCTTCCAAGTTACGGAACAAGGAGTTAGGTATGCCGTCGTGCCCGGGAGTAGTAGTAGTTTTTAAATGTTCAATGGAGGCCAGCAGCTCTGCCATGGTGAGGTCAGAAGAGGGCTCTGTAACCGATAAGTCAGGTAGAGACGTAGCGTTACAGTCATGGTTTGGAAAAAATTGACGGGTCGCTTGTTGTGCAAATGTGTCCTCATCCACATTTAGCGCAAGGCGAATGCTCTCTGTGTAATCTGCAACCTGAGAAGGGCGCTCCATGGCGTGAAATACTCTTAAAGATGTCGATAGCCCTGCGTAAAGGACAGGCGAGCACACCATGCAGCCCAGCGTTGCCTGCCTAGCCGCTTTGCATAGTGCCGCGCCCGTGCGGTGAAGAGTAGGAAGAGCCAATGGGTCATCGGGGTGACGAGTAGCGTAAAGATCCGCCTGGCGACGAAGAGCCCACAGATTCAAGAGATGCATGTCCGGGTTTGGGTCGTCTTCATTTAGAGCAGTGGTAATAGTGTGAGTAGCGAGAACAGCAGAGAGAGTAGACAGTGCTGAAGAGGGGCTGAGTAGGTGTGAGGGAGATAAAAATAGGGCTGTGATCGCTACCCCAAGTATCAGAATCAACAGCCCAACGAGGGTTACCGGGGCCTAACCACCAAATCAAATCAGGTGAATACGGGCCACCTTGTGGGCGGGTAGAAGTAATCGGGTGGTTTAAAAGTTGAAAGGAATGATCCGAAAAGCTCCCTTGGATGTGTGCACCCCTTCAGGAATCCGATGGGTAACCCCACGCAGTGTGTGCGCCGTTGAAGTCACCACCAACTAGAATAGGGATACCCGAGTTGGTAGAACGTAGAAAACGAACCCATCCCAGATTGGGAGATGCGGAGCCGGGACGACTATAAAAAGAAACGAGGACAAGGGGTGTGCGTGCAGGTTTTACGAGAAGGGCGGCAACCTCTTGACGTGTGTTGCACCACCGTGAAAGGTCGAGCGGTGTGTGCGGAACTGAACTGTGAATATAAATTGCAGATTTACATGGGCTGAGGGAGGAGGCGGTGCAACGGCGATCAGGGATAGAGGGTGAATGGTATGCGCAGAAACCTGAAAGGCGTGGAAGTGCATTATGCTCTTGCAGTAGGAACGCCCATGCCTTCAGCTTTCCGTCGCGAAGCCGGATGTTCACTTCAGAGGCCTTATTAGCGAATCGTCGACAGTTCCACTGCACCACCATAGATGATGATGCGCTATCCATGACGAGGCAGAAGAGCTTCCACGATGAGGGATGTCACCTGCTTCATCAGCGCTAATATCTTATCCACTGTCGGGTAGTCATAGCTAACAGGTGGTCGGCACCCGATTGTGGCCCAGTGCTTACTCGAGGTGATTCCTCTGATGATTGCTCCCGAGTTATTAGAATTCTTCGAGAGGATTGAGAACGACACTGTTCCCGGCGCTGGGTGAGTTCTTCTAGTTGGCGGCGAGCCTCCGCGATTGCATTGTCTAAAGCTGTGTCTTCATCTGTGGTATCCACATGTGATGGATGCACAGGACGTTTTGGCGTACCATTTGATCCGGGAAGGTGAGCCGCTTGTGCATATGTACGCTGGTGAGGAGATGTATGGTGAGCAGCAGGCTCAGATAAAGGAAGTTCAGGGAAGTCGTTGTCACATGCGAGAGCTGCAAAGCGATTACTTGTAGGAACATTCATTTTTGCAGGCGACTTGTGAAACTTCTTCGCTTGCTTCTTCTTTGGACAAACGGGGGAGCGAATGTCATGGTCCGGCGATTTGCACAGGGCACAAGGAGCTGTTGGTTCATTCATGTCGGCCACAGCTGCTGGATTAGGGCAGGTATTTTGCATATGTCCTTCTTTGTAACAGTGATAACAAAAAATACGACGAGGTCGGAAGGGCTGTGGTTTGACGATCGTACCGTAGTAGGTAAGGTACTTTGGGAGAGTCAACGAACCTTGCAGGATGAGCAGGTATGAGCCCCGGCGCCCCATAGGCCGTGCTTGCAGTACTACGTGAGTTGGGCAGCGAATATTTGCGCGCACCTCCTCGGGCGGGCTCGTGCTGTCGACATGATAAACCATGCAGCGGAGGGTGTCAGGACCAGAGGCACCGGGACATGCTTGCTGTCATCCAGGGGGATCCGCGTAACTGCACACATTTTCTGGGCGTCCATCAAGGATGGCAAGTTTACCGTGATGGTGTTCGATGGGCGATGGACGACAAACCCGCAGTAGTTCGAAGAGCCAAGAGCGTGGTCAATTGTGGCTTGAACATTCCGGGCAGAGATGGCAGTCATATCAAAGTGCAATGTAGGCTTGATGGTAACGCGAAACGAGTTCGCCGCAGGCGGAAGAGAGCCTTGACTCACGGGAGGCATCTGTGGAGGAGGCTCAGACGCTGGTGACGGCCCTTGGTGGGAATACTGAACCGGCGCGACGGGCACAGTTTCTTGAGGGAGTGTCACGGGCAGGGAGGCGTTGGAGCAGTCCATGTCACAGGCCAAAGTCGTAGCATCGGAAGACGGCGCAGGCTGGAGGCCCGGAGGCACTGACGATTGCGTGGACGTGGAGGCTGCGTCAGGTGGCAACACAGCGGGCATCCGCGTAGCTGTCGTCGACAACGCAGAATCCGTGCAGACACGTAGCGCGGCCTCGCTGCTGCCGAGCTAAGCCTAGCTTGCCCCTGAGGGTTCCGGTTGGGTTTTCTCACTTGAGAATGCGCCCACCTTGCCGGGAATTTCTCCGCAGGGGCGTCGTCAGCATTCGATCTCACGGAGGGCACTGTCCGACCCTCGCCACACACGAGAAGACAGCGAAAAGCGAAAACACAGAGCTAGAAGCAGACACGTAGCCACCCACTAGGCCACCCACTTTTACATACTTTTGCTTCTTGAAAATAGTGTTGTAAAAGAATATAGCGCGAGGTTGGAAGAAGCAACCTCTCCCACTCCACTAATGTACCGCAGGTGGGGGGGGTGTTGCGACAATATGATTTCGTTTACGTGGCAAGAGTTTACTGAATGTTGTCATGAAGAAATATAAGCTACTCATCGTGTTTTGCAAACAAAGCCAGTACTATGTCCAGATATCTTCTTGGTGCAGGAGTTATCTACTAGTGGGGATAAAAGTACCTGAGCCCTCCCCTCCCCCTTCCAAGTTCCGAGCTGTGCTAAACTGCATGTGGGTGCCACATGACGATGCACTCCTGGTGTCAAGACCGGTGCTGCCTCAACACAAGGAGTGCATCATCAGGTGGTGCCTGCATGCAATGTGGCACGGTTTAGAACTAAAGGAGGGGGGGGGGGGTCAAGTTATTTTTGTCCCATTAGTACAGGCTGCAAGCAGGGGCATGCAACACAGCACACTGTAGACCAAATGCAAAAGAATGGCTCAAGAACCGAACTAAAAGCAGTAACTACCGTAAAAACCGGAATATAGGTCGAACTTTTTTTTCAAAAAACCATGGCGAAAAGTCGACCCCCTCTTATATACCGGTCATCAGCGGAAAAACTACGTAAGTCTTGCAACAATGGACGGCTGAAGTTAACAGCCTCCATTACCATCGCCATTAGCAGCAGTGCGGCATGGCGATGTTGTCACACCGCCACTTTGCGTTTCCGTTGTTTGGTTAAAGGCTGCTTTTTCACATTTTGTTTAAAAATGAGCGGAAGCCAGCGGCAATTCACAGTTGCCTTCAAGAAAAATGCGATTGAGTACGCGGAAGCTCACGGCAACCTGGCAGCACAGCGTGAATTGGGAGTATCCAAAAAGAGCATTCAGTATTGGCGGAAGCAGAAGCTGCATATTACAACTTGCAGCAACCAGAAGAAAACATCATTTCGTGGGCGGACCGCAGCGTATCCAGAATTGGAAGGAAAGGTTGCGCTGTGTGCAAGATCGCTGCCTGTGACTGCCGAATGCATCCGCATGAAAGCGGTAGAGATAACGCGTGCCTCTAGACTCGCGAGGGCTCAATTCAAGGGCGCGCCGTCCTGGGTGCGGCAATTCATGAAGAGGAACGGCTTTGCTCTAAGGTGCCGTACTTCTGTGTGCCAGAAACAGACACGCAGGTCGACCAGGTGCGAGATACTACTGTTAAAAAATTGGGCGGGTGTACATACGAGCAGCATTCAAATGAAAATAAATACTGTCACCGTTGTGCAACCGGTCAAGTCGCATTTGTTTCAAGGTAAGGGTGTCTTACGGTACTTTCGCCACTGAAAAAGATTTTTTTCATTTTTAGAATTGGTTAGTTGGGGGGGTCGACCAATATTCCGGCCCGACCTATAGTCCGGTTTTTACGGTATGCCTGCAACACAAGCAGGGTGCTAAACAGGGAAAGACAGATCATGAGATAAGTGAGAAACACCAAATTTGCCCACAACACAAGTGGTGCCCTGCACATGGCCTTTTCATGTTCACTAGTGATGCTTTAAGACAAGACAAAGTGCCGACTCACTAGCATCCATTACAGTCAAGCCCACCTATAACGGCCGCAGTAACAAAGAACGCTCAGTTATTACAAACGTGGGTGGTGCTACCGTCAAGATATGTACCAGAGCAATGGCACTACGTCTCAGATGTAATGAACGACCTTGACAACTGAACTCGGTTAGAGCGAACGAGGAGGCACCATAAGTTCAGCTCTGCATTCGAAAAATGAGCGCTTCACACGAGCACGGAGACCGAAAAACATTTCCTGGCCTCCGTGACACCCCCGCCACCTTTCCAAAACAACATGACAACCAAAAAAACATCCAATAAAAAGTCAGCATTGAACCCACCAGCCAAGTGCGCACTGACAGGCTGCAGATTCAGTGGGTTCATGCATGTGCCAGTTGGTCAAAAGTGGAAGCAGAAGCGTGGTGCGCGCAAAAGACAGGCAGCGTGGAAAGCGAGACTACCCACAGTTGGTGATCAACCAATGGCAGCTATCTGAGAACACTGACTGCCAGTCACATGGCAATCCTTGCTGGCCCAGCCGGTCACATGGTGGGCGTCTTCCAATCGCTTTTCCAACTTCACTGCTAGCTTCATCGCTGCATCCGTACAGCTTTGTCGAGGGTCGTAGACCCGGTGGCCGACCTTCCACAAAGTGCCATGAATGCTCAAGTTGTAATTAGCAATGTTGCATCCATAAATCACCTCGTTAGCAGAAATGATTTCAGACAGAAGCATATGACTACTCTGGACAGCTTGGACAGAACTGTTCAGGGCCTGCACGAAGAAACTGACGTGCATAACAAACTGTTTCATGAAATGAATGTCACTTTTGCCTGAGTGCATTTTTCGCTATAACAGGGGAAGTCCACTTGCTACGAACGTCGGATACAACGAACACGATTCCTGTGACTGTCAGGTTCATTATAAGTGGGCTCGACCGTAGTACCTTCCTGTGGGCCAGTCGGAGAGGCATCATGGGGAGGTGCAGCGCTCCTCCTGTTTCCTTTGTGTCTATGTCGTCCTTGTTTCCTTTGAGCTGCACCTCTCCATGATCACTAGCATCAGCTAAAGTGCAGCCATACTGCTACAAAGAAAAGCTACGTAACTTTCACAGAAACTTAGTAGTCAAAATAAAAATACAGTCCAATAAAAATTCGTCCTGGTCCAGAAACAAATTTTTCTTCAACTTCGAAGTTGATGATTAAAGCATATGTTCAAAAGAGCGGCAGACTGCTCCAGACAGAGAAACTTTCCGGAAAAAGCTAAGTGGTGCTTTGTTCTGTACAAGTGGGTATGAATTTTGTTGCTGCTCCTGATGCAGTAACACTGCCGCAGTGAGGTAAGCATGCCTGAATAAGGTATACATGCAGGGCTCTGCTGTACAAGGTGCTACTGCACAGGCTAGCTTCATGGCCTCTTGCAGCTTGCCTTGCCCCTATCTGTGAAGGTTGAAAACCACTGCTGCAGAACAATGTGGGGGTAAATGCTCCTGCACAGGTGGTCACTCAGCTTTCTCTGCCATCATTCACTTATTGTGTGGAACTTTAAAGTCTTCTGCTACGGTGACCCAGAACAATGCTTGAATTAGCTAGCAGCACTTACACCTGTTCACCTTTTCCCCTTGTGCATTCATGAAGCCACTTTCATCCATATCTACACCCAGTCAACTGCATCATGGCACTCAAAGCATCACAAGTCAGCTGCCAGGCTAAATTTGGCTTATCGATCAGCAAGTGTGGAGCAGCCATGCCAACAAGTGTGGAGCAGCCACGCCAAAATCAGCTCACTCACAATGACCATAAACTTGTTTGTTTTAGTGGACCCAATCAGGCCAATAAGGCCGCACAGTGGTATATGGATGCAAATTCAGCATTGCCATGCATGTGAGCATTTGCCCAATACTGACAATCAGCCTGACAACGAAAGACCAAGTTCAGTGCTGTTACAAGTGCAAGATACAGTAGAGCCTTCATGATACGAACACGGATGGCACAAATTTTGGATTCATATGAATTTTGGGATGATACAAATTCATAAAATTTTCCAGCTGGAGTGCACTGTGCAGTGTGCAGAATTTCACATGTTCGAATACTCTCCCGTGCCATTACGGATGATACAAACGCGTGAGCCGCAACAGCACCCTCGAGCATGAAGCAATGTCCCCGTATATCGCCGACTTCACAATCACTAGTCATGTGGTACAGACCACAAGCACCGAGCAGTGGTGCGCTGCCCGTGCACGCAGACTTCGTATTCGCTAGTTATGTGGTACGGATTGCAAGCAGTGAGTGAAGCCACACAGCCCGCACATTGCCAACGTCGTGATAGCCAGTTGCGCTGTACATACCGTGAAAAGTGAGCAGTGGCATGCGGCAGTAAATAAATTCCGTCAGCCATAAACAGAACTGCATGAATGCCTCTACAATGCTTTTACATATGAGTTGTGTTCATTTTGGATGATACAAATTTTTTTGTGACCCCTAGAGATTCGTATCACCGAGATTCTACAGTAGTGCCATTAATAATTTTGCAACTTTCCTGAAACTCAAATACTCTGAAATGCAAAAGTGCAAAGGAAAGCGAATTAAAAAGCACATGCCACACACAGACTATTTGTTATTTTAGTTATTCGTATGCCAGTGCTGCTTATAGGCAATTAATAAATTTTCGTACAAAAAGTTATAGCTGAGGGCTGTTGTGGAGTAAGGGGAATCAATTTAAATCCCCAGGAATTTTTAATGTGCACCATATTTCACCATGCAAAAAAAAAAAAAACCTTTCAAAATCAGCCAACAGTGGTACTGGCACAAGTTAAGGTGATGCCACACAGCCACATTGTCCAGGCAGTCAGTGGGGAATTTTCCTGCAACTAAAGGCAGGCTTAAAAGGTGCGCTAACTAACTAGGACTAGTACTGATAAGCAGTCAACATGCTCAAAAATGCAGAATTATGCAATGCTCCATGCTTTATCAAGCAAGAAACAGCGAGCCTTAGGAAAAGCTTTGCAGACAACTGGTGACAAGCTTTACCAATCACTGAGCAGGACTGAGGGAGATGCACAAATATATTCCTGAGGTATTGAAGCTGGTGTAACCATAATTTCCATGACTGGCAAAGAAGGCAACCACAGCAAGTTCACCAGAGCTCCTACTTAAGCAGCAGTTCATCACATCACTATTTCTGGAAACTGCAGTTTTTTTCAGTTCACTGGTGACAGCTCCAAAGCACTGCACAGAGTTAAACTATTACTTGCCTTCTTCAGCTTGCTTCTTTTTTGGATAACTAAAACATCAGCTCAATTCAACGATTTCCCACATTGCAGCACACTTCGCATTCACAAGACTCTACTGTAGCATGATAACACTGTACTCCTAAGTTTTTAGTTTTGATTATACAAGTTAGGCAAAAATAACTCAGCATTTTGAGTACTTGAACATGTTTGTGTGTTTCTCAGCCTCTCTACTTGCATGCAAGTGCATGCTTTTTACAGTGCCAGTTGTCTTGGGTTCTTTCCCCGGGTTACACATAGCCATCAGCTCCGTCCATGCACATGCCCTCCTCACTCCCATTCCTGTCTTAGATAGGGAAAGAGAAGGGGAGGGCACGAAAGTGGGGGAGACAAGTGGCAGCGTGTGACGAGAGCAGATGCCCAAGCACATATATGTTCTTGAAAGCTGGCACTCACGATTCACACGTGACTAGCAGCTGTGTACACGCGCATGCACAGCAGTGACTGTCGCAGTGATGCTAAAATTACAAGAACCAATGTGGCACATCAGCTGCATTCCGAAAAGGTCACAGAGGAAGCAGTATGCTCAGAACACTGCACGTATGTGGGAGGCCAGAGCCAGCAAACGTGCAGCGGGTAGAGCAGAGGAGCGCATTTTGGACATTGCCTGAAACAGAGCAGCGCAACAAGATCCACAAGTCTGGGCTCACACGTTCCTCATACCATAAAAGCATTCACTGTAACTTTCCCACACCAGAAATGAGCATAATCGTCACAATGTTATGCTTCTCTGCATTAATAATTCACACTAGAGCTGCTCACTAGTCGTACCACTCGGGTAAGTGAGCAGTTGCAATTTCAACGCGAGAGTGTTACCACCCCAACGTAAAAAAAACTTCCCGGCATCGGCTTTAAGTCCGTTTAAAGCCTCACAGCCAGAGCGGCCGGAGGTGAGCCACATAGGTCACGTGACCTTGTGGCATGATCACATCCTGCCCACCGGATTGTAAGCAAACTGACCACCACGGCAGGTGGCAGTTAAATTAATGACGGCCGCGAGAGGTTGCTCAGGAAGAGCAACCAGGGCCGCACAAGCCCCACCAGTGGCAGCATCTGCCATCACATGGCAGTGTGCATTGCTTAACGGCTGCACCACTGTGCCAGGAGTGGTATGATGACTCCCAGGGATCTACAATGTAAAGTCCGGAATTGCCAATACCACACATATGGCATTAACCCATTATATCTATCACACCATACTCTTAAGGCAGAGCTTAAAGTGTGTGTCCCCCATTTTTTTTTCTGAACCCTTACCTGGCACGGGTATGGTGCAAATGATACTTCATTTCTATCCCTAATATTGACAATCATGGCGCCACAGGGTCGAAAGAAACCTTACCAGTCTTCTTTTTTTTTCCAAAGATGCTATCCGAATGGAAGGGGCTCCCGCGTGACGTGGTCTGCTTGACAAATTATGAGACTTCCATATCTGCTATCATGCAATTTTTATAAGCATAGTTTGTGTTCATCATTTTACGCCTCATTTCTTTTTTAGGAAATGCAGTGTGCGTGTTTATGCTCATTCCATGCTCGCTTCTTTCTTCGCTTTGTTGCATTGCAATGTGCAACGACTTATCCCTGTACCACTCCTGCCTTGGCCTCAAAAGGTGGCTGGCAGCATTGAATAAATAAATCAAATAAATAAAAATATTCATGACGTACATACCCTGAGGCCACTTTCCGATTTGATGTCCATTATAGAAAGAACAGACTCGTACAGAATGGCATTGCCCACATTCTTGCTGGTTTCCGTGTTTGTAGCAACCTGGGCCAAGATGTCATTCATGGCTTCGCTTGCCTCGGGATCATTGTGGCCCAGCAGCCGCAGCAGTCGCAAAATCTTCACCTGCACCAGCATTCAAGAAACTGCTAAGACAGCCCAATTTACCAAGCAGCGAGTCCACCCGGAAGCACAAAAACCTGAAAAGGCATCAAGCCACAGCTAACTTCCACATCGGGTACACTGTAGAAGGCATTAATCCACTTATTGCAGAATTTGTTTAGACAAATTTATTCAAGACAAAGTGAAAACAAGTATATACAGCCAAACCCCGCTACAACAAACGCCGTGACAGCGAAATTCCCGCAACAACGAAGCATTTGCGATTCCCCGTCAGCATACCATACAAGGCAATGCAATTATTTTCTCCCACAACGAACAATTTTTGGAGGGAGGTTCCACTTCAACGAAATTTTTCCGAGTAAGCGGCAGATTTTTTTTTTTTTGCACGTCCACACATGCCTGTATTTCGTTAGGCTTCACCAAAAACGGCTGCCGAAGACAGTGTGCACTTTCAATAGCGCAGCTGATATTCCCTGGAGAATCGGAATTAATGTGCAGTCACGTGCGCATAAAGATGCGATGCGGCGCACAACTGCTTGCAACGGTTTTGCCGACGGCCTGAACTCCACGCTTGTGAACCGGGTCGTTGGTGCAAAGCAGCTTTCAGCTTTTTCTCTCGCTTTGCTGACGAAGACATAATGGAAATGAGTTCTACAGCGGTCATTTCAGTGTGAAGTAATCATGTCAACGAAAATCAGTGAAAATGTTAAACGTTCTATGATAACCGGTGGCTGGTTCCAGAGCACTTTTTCCGAGGCTTGTCTGCAGAGCACGTTAGGCCTAGCAACAACGAGCAAGCAGCACGCAACGATCCCCTGTCGCCAAGCATGCCAGTGGGAAGCATGTCCTTGCAAGAAGTCTGGCGCCGGCTAGAGTGCACTTTAATCTCGCTTTTGCACTGCAGGCGAGCATCGTGATACCGTTTTTTTTGTAGCGATCGCTACATTACGGTAGCATTTCGAGTCTTCAGCGTGGAGCGGAGCAGCTGCCGGCGGAGCGGCGCCGTGGCTGATCACGTGGTTCGTCACGTGACCAAGTTCAACTAGGCCATCTGTAGCCGTCGCGTCTCTCCAGAGCTAAACCACCGCCAATTTTTTTTTTTTACTTGTGTGGTGCACTCCAGCACTGACCGAATACAGCTTAGTGTCGGTGGTTCTTGGCTGATGTCTCAACGGACGACCCTCTGCTGGTATGTTTGTACCGCGTACCACAAAACGCAAAACGTCTTCAAGAAAAAGAGCAACCGCATTTCTGGCACGTCCACTAAAGGATCAGTTTCGAAGTGAATGTGAGCAATACTCAACACGCAGTGACGCAGGTGAACATAGTCCCCACTGAAATGTGTAAAGGCAGCGCGGTCTAAGCACGGGTTCTCGCACGATGAAAGCAAGGGCACTTTTAAAACACGTGCGGGAAAAAAAAATTGCTTTGATAGCAAATGTAGCGGGTGAATTTAAAACGCGATTCCGAGATTTTCGGCGTGCAGGGAAAATCGTCACGATGCCCATTTCGAAACAGCAGAATATCAAAACTGAAATTTTTGTAAAATAAATGTTGTTCATGAACTGTTTGGTTCAATCTGTCAATGTTCTGGCCTGATTTCACGACAACGAAGATTCCGCTTCAACGAAATTTTTTGCGGGACTTCTAAATTTCGTTGAAGCGGGATTCCACTGTATCTAAAAATTAAGGCCCAGAGTATGTCTCAATGAAGCCGTTAAAACACACAAACATCACCTTAGCTCAGTTCTTGAGCACATTGACTACTTCAATTACATGGTGACCATATTTGAGGCCCTCCAAAACAGTGATTGTGAAGTTTTTTTTTTATAGCGCAAGGGCATCAGCGGCCAAAGAGTGCCATGGCATAAGGTATTTTTGTTTACACAAGGTGGGGTCAAAGACCCAATTCCCAAGCATTTCACCCTGGAAATAAGCCCAGCACCAGGCCAGAGGAAGCTTGTACCCATTGTACCACCGGTGGGTACCCGGTAGCACTGGCGATTGATCCCCGCACCTGCAGAATGCGAGGCGGATGCTCAAGCCACTAGGCCACCGCTGCGGTCCATCCAAAATAGTTTTTAACATTAAGCCGTAGGCAGTTTTATAGTGGAATCACATGAAAAGTAGACCTAGCATGATTATGCCCTCTTGTTTTTTGCGATTCTATGAAAAATCGAAGGTCTGCGCCTTTTTCGCAGTATAGTGTGCCAAAAGCCACATTCTCTTTGTTTATGTTATTGTTCTTGCAAATATCAGTCGGAATGACTGAA
Source organism: Amblyomma americanum (assembly GCF_052857255.1). NCBI lineage: Eukaryota > Metazoa > Arthropoda > Arachnida > Ixodida > Ixodidae > Amblyomma > Amblyomma americanum. Next base: position 162,288,936 of record NC_135497.1, read on the forward strand.
TGATGAGAATGCATTAATTTAATCATTTATGTTCATGTTCTCTTTAAAGCTAGAATCTGGTAATGAACCAAGGTCTACTGATGGCTTGACATTAGCTTGAATGAATACAGTAAAACGTCGTTAAAATGTTTTTGTTTTTTTTAACAGCGGGAAAAAAACGTATTACCTAGGAAAACGCATGATCCAAACCGCCCACTTTTGAGAAATGTAACTGTTGAATAAGTTAAAAAGACATTTATTGACAATTTCACTTTATAAAAATGTCGATTGGATTTTCTTGGCACAAGAGTTGAACAGATCCTATTCGAGTCCCCACTGATATCACTCCGCATTAGTGCTGTCTTTAGCGTGGGAGGAAATTCGTAACGCATCCGGTCCGTCGACGGCGGTGACGAAAGTAACCAAAATCAACATTTTCGGACGCTTTGCCCCTCTGCAGCCAGGTACTGTGGGAAAGCCACCGCGGCGGCTGGTTGTTGGAGTGTTTCTGCTTTCTAAGCTCCATTTCCCAGACCCGGCCCATTCGTATTTAGCGCATCACTATAGTTCGTAGAAGCTTCTCCTCCTTTCCCTTATGCACTGCGAAGAAACCGCAGTGTTTCTCTTCTTCATACTGCGTCCCCGCAGAAACAGCCATCGTGAATTCTAGCGCACGTTTTTATTTTTTTGTTCTCGTTGGTGGTAGTGGTTGTGGTGGTGGTGCTTCGCGTCGCATCAAGGCACTGCAGACAAGCCACCACGATGAGTAACTGCCGCAAAATCATCTCGTGTGCCCTCTCGTTCGGCCCACTTGTATGTTTGCACTTGTATAATTGTTATTATTTGTCAAATCTCGTAAGTACCGTATATACTCATGAAAGGGCCACTCTTTCCGCAGTTTTGACGGGGTGTGGCCCTTACATGGGACCGGCATTTTTCCGTAAAGTTCTTCCGACAACAAAGGAGCCCTGATTATGCGTCCCTTTTTTATGATGCAAAACAGTTTTATAATGAATTGGCACAGTCACAGTGAATCTTTCAAATACATAATGCATTAATAGTATGAATTATAGGACATGTGCCCAACGACCGGCACGAATTAACCGAAAAAAGTAAAACAGCTTGCTAGATCAGTTTACTGGCAAATGTCACGCGAATCTAATTTAAGATCAAGATCCTCCGAAGATCTAATGATCGACTGACTGACCAACAGTTCGGAGTGGTGCTCCATGCGTGCAACCCGCATCCGTCAGTGTGAGGTGGCGTTCACCTGACCTGCTTTATCCGCGCGCGCTTCACCGTCGAAGGACTTGCAGGAATCAACTTTACGTTCATTTTAATGTGATGGTTATTGAGTGATAGCGAACTGGTAACAAGATTAGACCTTTTGTAGCAAACCGTAACTAGATTCAAAGTATTTTCGCTGCAGCTTCGATATGAAGCACACTAAGCCTAGCGACACCGGGAAAAAGGCACGTTACTTCGGTGCCAGAGTCTGGCGGGCGGCGCGTCGCAGCAAAGAAATGCAACGCTAGCGTGGGTGCAACCCATTCTAGTTTCTCACGCAGCATAACATTTTGTCCTTTCTGCTGTGAATGCCAAGTGCACAAGGCTAGTTAGCAGTGCTGCGGCACCACATGTTCGTGGTTCCAGGCAGAGTCCTGTGTGTGGGATGACTCGTGCATGGTTGCATCGAGTCGCAGGCAGTTATCGTCTATCGGCTCCCAGCATAATGTACCAAATGGCCAAAATTATGCCCCCACGAAGCAATTCTTTAGGGTGACCTTTTTTTATCCAAATTACTGGCTGCCAAGTTGGGAGTGCAGCCCTTACAAGAGTATATACAATATTCGTCTCAAGTGAACCTTGTTTCTGGAACGCTTGCTTCGGGTAGTTTTCGTTCAATGTACCTCTTAAGGGATTGTAACATGACGCGGTGACTCCATCGACACTTCCTAGGTATACGGGACGCACGCCTGCGCTCCCATACATATGCCAGAGCCAGTCTGCATGCGTACGGCAGACACAAGTAGGCACGAGCGCATCGCACAGATTAACATCTGCTAGATACTGGCGCTTGCACTGCCTGTGCCACACACACAAAATGGCCAGCTGCTGCAGCTCCTCTTTTCCTCAAAGTGTGAAATTTGCTAATCAAACACGACGGCAAGAGCACGGCAGGTAGCCAACATGAGGCACATGGATATAGGTGCCCCTTTCTGATGCCTCACACAGGGTGGGCCTGGGCACGCAGGCATGCAGCATGTACACCTCGCAGGCGTCCATGGAGTCGCCACTTAACAACATAACAGTAATTATGACTTGCAGTTTAAGGCAAGTGGCGATCAGAGGTGATAAAATGGCGCTACTTCCATGCTTTTCATTTGCGAGCGACCTGGGTGAGTGTCAGTGAGGCAAATTGAACTGCCAACGGGCCTGTAGCTTCAGATCCCAGCGCAGCATGCTCCCAACGTTACCAGGACCAGAAGTTGGCTCTCATGCAGACTACTGCTTGTCAGAGAAAGCATCCGTAATTGTGAGCGATCCGGGTATGTGGCACACAGTTTGACTTTTCGATAACGTTTAGTGTATGAATTGATTGTATTTTTTGAAAGGTGGAGCTTCATGAATCACGACAGGAATGAGCATTGGCACAAGGCATGTAATACCAACAGTTCAGAGCCAACAAATAGGCCTGCTCCCCCGTGTAGGTCAACTCCCCCAATTTTGGATGGCCATTTTAGCAAAATGTATAACTTCAATGCTGTACATCAACACAGCTCCAATTAGTGCGACAGGAGCGTTTTTTTTTTTAAGTAATAGCCTTGTGTGTTACAAAATAAGTGACATATGAACCTCTTTTGTATGCCAGAAGTACCTATTTACACGATTGTAAGTCGAACTATTTTTCAAAACTTGAAAATCCGAAGTGGGGGTGGGGGGGGGGTCAACGTAAAATCGAAAGCAAAGCATCGCACCAAAAATAAAGGCGAGACAAACAAGATATAAGGCATGCTACAGCGTGGTTGCATATTTGCTGTGCTGCTCCGTTGCATCGCTCTTGGTGCTGGCCCTGAGCACCTGCTATGTCAACATGCAGAACCCATATCCCCACCCCGCACGAGGCTGCCAATGGTAGCTGTTGATAAGCAGCAAACTGGCACCAGCCCACTACTCACACGTGGGCGCAGCTTGCGTCTGCTGATAATCGGCGGCCCCGATAATGCATTTGCGTTCTACTCTTAATAGGCGCCGCCCAACTGTTTTATGTTTACTTTCAATCGTGCACTCAGCGCTTAAAGGGACACTGAGGAGAAATTGAAGTTGGCTTGTATCGATAGAATACCATCTCCTGATCACAAAAACGCCGCTTTTACTGAAAACAAAGCTCTTGTAAGGTAGAAAATAGCAAGAACCAAAATAAAGGTATCGCCGCCACAGGCCAATCTCGCAAGTACAAGCGTGGCGACGTCACAGGGCAAGAGACGCCACCTTGGAGGAAATTTTCCTCCTACATGGTGCCGCATATCTCTGAGGCTGACAAAGGAGGGTTCCGCGGTTCAATATTGAAGTAAGTTTTGTTTTAAAACTTATAGTGCACTTTTATCACACAAGGAAGGCAGACAAAAGACAACCTCAATGTTGGAAGCAAAGAAAACCAATGCTTGGCGGCGCCACAGACGGCCAGGAGAGTTTCGATTTATTATGGCGCTTCGCGTCTATGAGCTTTGCGTGCCCCGTGGTTTTGTCGGTTTTGACGATGGTCGGTGATCGTCCAAGGCAGTTCGCAGTATAAAGAGCACCTGTGTCTTCGCACGCTCACCCGGCGAAACATTCCCGGCTGTGCTAGTCAACTTCAAACTACTTAACGGAAATCGTTTATTAGTGACAGGAGACAAGGTACAAGGCAGTTAAGAAAAATTGTTGATGGCCTAGCTCTCTTAGGCCAGGATATCCGTAGCGAAAGCGCGATTTCTGCATCAGAAGAGTGCATTCACTAGATGCGCCTGTATTGATAGTCATACCATGAGCTGTCGTGGCGAAGTGGTAGCGTCTCCGCCTCAAACGCCAAAAGCCCTGGTTCGATTCCGAGCGTTGGCACAGGATTTATTTCCTTTTTTTTTATTCAGTGAGTGGGCGGGTGTTTCAGTGGCTCCCATAGATGACGCCACCAAATTCGTTGGTTAGCGGTTAAGCGCAGGCTCTTTTAAGATGCGTTTATGCTCCGGTGTAACGCGCGCGTGCGCGCTGCACGGCGACGTCACGTCGGTTAAATCAAGACCCTCTATACTCCAACTGTGCTTGACTGCCGACGCATTCGGCGGTTTCGGCGCACTCTGACCGCACTGGCGGAGACATAGAGCATGTCTCTATTTCGCGACGAGTGCGCCAGCTGCTGCCGGCCCGGCCAGACTGATTCGGCTCCGCGTTGTAACGTAATTCAATAGCTTCGGCAGTTGGGCGGAGCTCTTCTTTTCGAGCTCTCGGCTAATTTAATCCATTCGCAGCACACATCTGAAGATACATGCATGTGGGCGAGAGAGCCCGATCCAGTGGACCCGTTGGATCTAGAGGAAGCTATTGAAGCGTCGTGTGTCGGCTTTAGTTTCAAGCTGCCAACTTTAAACGCGACCACCCTTGAGCACCCACCTGTTTTTTGGGGCAAAAAAATAAATAAATAACTTGGCCCTTGCAACCGTGGGAGACCTCGACGCCGCCTGCTGCACTGTGCAACCGCGCCGTTCAAGGAATCACAATCCGTTGGCCCCAAAGCACCGGCCAGCCCCTCCGATGGGTGCAACGCGCCGACCTTGTCCTGGCCCCTCGCAACTCCCCGCACTGGGGTTATGATATTTATTTAGGAAAGGCTGCTCACGGCGGAAGAGGGAAACAGTTCGCCAGTGCCTAACCTAACTGTGCTCCCGCAAAAGCATCGCACGCTCTGTGGGGCTGAAGTCGCTGAAATGCAGGTCGGAGTTTTTGCGAGAACTATGTTGTCGGGTTCGAGAACGGGATCCATCGTAACGCTGGCAAGATGCCGGTGCAAACGTAAACGAAGCGTTGGTAGCGACCCCTGATAGATGCTTTCAACGTGCGGCGGTGGTAGCCTTCATTTCGGCAGCTGCTAGACCGCACCACTAGCAGCCAGAAATCACGGAGTCTGCGTTTACGTCACATTTCACGTCACTCGGTCCTATGACGTCACAAGAGTTCTCCGTGACGTCATAAGAGTTCTCGAGTTTGAATCGCAGCGGCGGGAAAAACTTTTTCAACTTCGAATCCAAATTTCTTTGAAATAAATGCATCTTTCGCTCCCGGACAAGCGGCAACAAAGCCATGAAATGCCGAACTATCAGATTTTGCTAAGAAAAAAAATTTGATAGAGTTCTCTTCAGTGTCCCTTTAAGGGAGCGTCGATAGTTGATGGAAGGGCTGCTGTTCCAATCGTGGCAGCACCCCCATAGGAGTGTCGTAGCCGACGGAAGAGCCAACGCCGCTGACGCGTAGTTTCTCTTTCGCTCTGACGCATTCGACTACTGCCGGCCGCATTTCGCAAGTTTTTAATGTAGTGCTTCGTCATTTGTGCTACGGGCCCGGTAAGCGACCGGCTCTTGTTCACGGCACATTCAAGATGGCTGCCATTTTTTACGCCGAAGAAACGAGCTGCGCGCCCGGCCGCAAGTTCGACATTCGCAACGGGTGATACAGGTGTGGCAGCTGCAGCGAGGAAAAATTTTCAGCTGTTCCACGCAATGTCGTGATGTGGTTGTTTGCGAAGTGCGGGATTTCGCTGCACAACGATGTTAGAACGACAAGCTGTGGGACCGCAGCAGCGATCGCGACGGTAGCGCTAGTGAAGATGATGGCGCAAGGGTGGACGAGTAGTACAGTGACTAATACATTTTCGTTTTGGAATGTGCCCACGGGCGCTCCCCCGCGCGGCAGCTGATAGCGGCTGGCAATAAGAGGAGGGTGCAGGATAGTGCTATCACGTTCTATTATTGTAAATGACCTCCAAGTTTTTGTTTTTCAGAAATGTGATTGAGGGGCCGACTTACATTTCAGACGACTTACAATCGTGTAAATACAGTACTAAAACTATTCACTTCGGAATTACAGTCAATCCCATATATATCAAATTATTGTTTATATCCAACTGTCAGAATATCCCCTTGAAAATCCCAAGCAAAAGCCTAGTAGTGTTGTTCGCATTTATCGAACACCCATTCAGCAAAACATTCAATATATCAAACTGCGTGTGATGCCCCTGCAAGTGGCGTTTCTCCTAATGGCACTCTCACAATCACTTTTTGCGCATAAAGCCGGGCCGGCTGCGTGGCCTTGGGCGCCCGCTTGCAGCGCTAGCACTGTAAAACTGCGTGACAAGGCGAACATGGGGTGCGCTTAAAGGTGGCCTTGTGTCTCGGCTGCTTATTTTCGATGCAACACTGCTGTCATGAAGGGAAGCTGGTGTTCAGTGCGCCAGTTATCATGCAGTAAAACAAGCTTAGCTTAAAGTGGCCCTTGCATGACCTGATTTGCTGATGAAGACGATGCAGAAATTAACTGTACCCTGATTTTATTCTAGATATTATTGCATTTCTAGTGTACCGATAACAGAATTATACCTCTAATGACTATTAGTGGCTTCTCCCAAAGCATCATTCGCTGCAGCTTTGATGTGAAGTGAGCTAAGCCTAGCAACACTCGGCGAGCGTTGCGTTGGCAGCATGTCTGCAAGCAGCATGCCGCTGCAGGAAGCGTGTCACTAACATGAGCACACCCCACACAGGCGTCTTTATTACAGATAAGCTTATCTGTTGCCATGTTTTACATATCGAACTATCGATGTGTCGAATTTCACAATCCCCTTCGAGTTCGATATATCTAGGACAGCTGTATTAAAAAAAAATTATTAACTGCTTGAAATCTCCTTCAAACCAAAAAAAAGCAGCATTTGCACAAGTCTACTTGAAGGAAGCTAGCATGTCATGTGTTGAGACTCTAGCAACAATGGGTTCACGTCTTTTTTCTGTGGGAAGAATCACAATGCTGGCACCTTTCGAAAGCAATAGCTACAAACATTTTTAGTTCTGAGTAACACCTTGCATCCATTCTGAGAGCTTCCTCTTGTTACGGTATCAGCCTATTCAGGAAAGAAAGCAAGCGGCAGGTGAGTGTCAAACTTTTGTAGTGCTGTTTGCTTGCAGGTACGGTCACCACAGCGGGAGTGGGATAGTGTGCAAAGTATCGTCAGAGAGATATTTCAGTCACTTTGAGGGCATTGTGTCAAACAAATGCCATTCTTAAAGAGAACACCAAGCACTACTTACTGTTCAATTTCAAGAGCTTCAATTTTATCGAAGGCACATTTCAAATATGTGAGGCATGTTTAAAAATAATTATTTCATATGTGTTATGTTTCCCATGGAATATTGCAAATTCTTACTCATTAAGTGGAGTTTGACGTTACTACAGAAAATTAGGGGTTTTATGGTGTGGTTACAGACTATGCAGCATTCCTAGTACTAATTATGTCACGTTATGCAATGAAACACACCTGAAGAAAGGGGTCACTGACGCCACAGACATCGTGCTCAGGAGAATAGCCGGCCATAATGAGGTTCTTGAGGATCCGCACCAAATTCGGAACCAACTGCAAGTACAAAAAATGCACCGCACAAAATTTACTCAGAACTCTACCCGTGATATGCTATAGAATGAAAAAGAAAGCAAAAGCACACCTGCAGTATCACTGAAATAAGTAGCAGGTTAGATCATTACCCTCTCTTAACCTGCACAGAAATGTTAACCCAGAGCACTTGTGTCTTTATAACACCTGCAGAGGTCTACTGAACAAATACAAAATGTGCTGGCCTCACAATGGCTCAGCAATGTCACATCTTTTTCCTACACTACCAAGAAAGCATCAGCATGCCAAGCTCTGCATGCATTAAGCTGCTAAGTGAAAATTTTCACAGCAGGCAGGTTGGCACAAAAAGCACCATGCAAGGCACGATGCATCCCATTGAAAATGTAGCAACTAAGATATGATCGACAGGTAGTGTATGTAGGACCCCACTGACTCTGTTCCAACATTAGCAGAAGCTCACTATAACACACTACTGGAACCAAAACATAGATAAACCAACATTCTGGGCACCGAGAAGTTTTGTTAGGGGTATATTCATTTCTGCAACATTACAGGATGCCCAAATTAGGTAGGCACACGAAAAAGTAAAGTGAAAAGCAAAATCTTGCTTTATGAGCAACACCTCACAACCAGCAAGTGCCACACTTGTTAAAAGATAATACTGCATTTGGCAAAACATTGCATCATTAAGGCAGACAGAGGTATAACAACACTGGCTGCTGCAACATTAAAACCTTGGAAGATTTTTATGTACCATAGCTATCCCTAGGTTATGAGCCATGATGTAGTGGGGGACATTGGATTAACTTCAACCCCTATTATACCCTGTTTATTTCAACGCCATGTTACAGCAAGGTACTGCTGCATTTCTCGGCAGCTTTCAAATTATAGCACTGCTGGGTGTTCACGCTGACGCCAATGTTTGCATCACAGTACAGCCTTTGTCAAAAATATAGAAAGATTTGTAAATTTATAGCTCACAGTGCTTGATTTTGTGCTATGCAGCATGGCTCGTTTTGCGTCGTCAGTGTTCCAAACCTTTCTTACATGAAAAGAACTTGTCTTTACTCCTCCTAAGCTTATGACTCCCAGAGGTGCTAGACAGACCCATTACATGGCTTAGAAGGTAACCCCTTGAGCAACATATTTTTGACAAGGCTGTACATTATGAAATATGCCACACAAGCGCAATTGGCACAGATAATACACGGTACAAGCTGGGAAAAAAAAAAATCACAAGGACCGCAAGCAGAACATGCATCAATTCGCAGCATTCCTAAAAAGTGACAGTGTGACTGATGCATTTATAAGAAATGAAAAGGTCTGTTTTCAAACGACTCTACAGCAGCCTCCTTTCAAGCAATGCCAAATGATGGTTTTTCAAATAACCACATATATTATTATTCCTGGTTAATTTTAAATGCATTGCATTAAGAAAAAGAGTGCAAGAAAGCTGACAGCAGTCTCAACCACAAAGAAGACATCAAGGGACTGCTCCAAGTGAGGCACAGAGAAGAGCTACAGCCTCTAGCATGAGGTAGTTATGTGAATAAAATAGTGTATATATATAGCTCCTATACATTGCTGAAAACCTGGACACTGTAAAAGACAATGCAAAAGCTGGCCTCTCAATTCTTTCAGAGCAGTTCAAAGCCAGCCATCCCTGTGTCTTAAACCATGAGAATTAAAATTTGTACCCACTGAAGATGACACTACAATTCATTACTCTCGCTACTTCACAGCCAAAAGCCAGCATGTAACAGCTAAATTTGTCGAATAAGAGCAACATCAAATATTTTATTGTAGCAAAAAAGCACCCCATCATGCTCCCATGTTCGAAAACAGACCAAGGTCAGCAATCTTTGGTGTTGATGCCAATAGCAGGGTAGGTTTGCTTTGGTTTAGTTTATGGGGGTTTAATGTCCCAAAGCGACTCAGGCTATGAGGAACGCAGTAGTGAAGGACTCGGAAAATTTCGACCACCTGGGGTTCTTTAACGTGCACTGACATCGCACAGTACGCGGGCCTCTAGAATTTCGCCTCCATCGAAATTCGACCACCGCAGCCGGGATCGAACCCGCGTCTTTCGGGCCAGCAGCCGAGCGCAATAACCACTGAGCCACCACAGCGGCTAAGGGCCCAGGGTAGCAACAGTGCGGTAAAAAAAGAAGAGAAGAAAAGCTATGATCAAGGACTTGATCATCCGTTTCTTATCACGATGAGAAATAAACTTATCATGCTTTGCACTGAAATCCTGTGAACCCTTCACTTCACAAGGGGAGGCACAAACAGGAATTTCGGTCGTTATTCAGTATCATTACCACGAAAATGCCCTTAGCTATTGCATACATCAGCAACATTTCACAAGATGTACACGGTACAAAAAAAGTATAAAAGAAAAAAGATTGGAGAGAAGAGAAGAGAAAAGAGAGGCCATCACTGCCCTTATTTTTTTGTCTTGTCCTTGCCTGTTCCTAGTCTAACGTAATCTTCAGAACATGCATAAAAACGAAGCTATTACAACAACTTTTTTTTTCTGAAGAGCAGACTCAAGGTTTTGCTAGTCTCTATAAAACAAAAAGTCTGGAAAAAAACAAACAATACAGTCGACGACCGATTTTTCGGACTCTCTAGGGACCGCGAAAACGACCAAAAAAGCAAGCAGTCCGGAAAATCAAATTTCACCGAAAAAATCACGAACTTATTACAAATATGCCAGAGGAAGACGTCAGTTGCATTGCTCATATTCTAAAGCTCCTCATAACTAAATTTCGCCGCGTGACATGTGCACGGACGAGGACGGCGACCGCTTTCATGAGCTCGGCCTGGCTGTGCTGCCCGCGGCATGTCGCCGATGAACGCACGGGTTGGGATAAAGTCTAAATGGGAAAGCAAACATGCCGCTGCGGGAACTGCACTGCGCCCGCAGTACGATGGGCCTGGAACGAGAACGCAAAGATGGCGAAACAATAAGAACCGAGAAACAGCCGAAGCTAGCGCTCCGTCGGCGTTGGCCTTTGTCGTTAGGCCTGCCAACATGTTCGCGTTATCTCGACGCGAATGGCCGGCCACGCCGGCCACCTCAAAATTACCGGATCGCCTTAAAGTGAACGATGCTTAACAGCAGCGGCACGAACACAAACCCATCTGACCGTGCGCGTTTGTTGATGACGGAAGGACGGAGGTATGATATGAAATATCGACCCTTCCAAAAAAATCTATTAAAATAAACTTTTTTCCTGCCTAATGAACCCTCCCCCCAAACTGATGTCAACTTTTCTGGAAGAAAAGTGGGCTCATTACACAAGTAAATAGCGTATATGGCGGCTTGGGTACTGGTGGCGAGAGCGAACAAGGTCTGAAAAATCGAGCAGTCAGTTGCGGTGCGTCCGAAATTTCAGGCACTCTTATACCTCGACTCTATGCGCCATGTCGCGGTGCCGCGAAGAAGTCCGAATAATCAAGCATGTCTGAAAAAATCAGGTGTCTGAATTTTCAGTCGTCGACTGTACATCTGTGTAACAAAACCAGGAACAACTAGAGCAGCTTCACTAACAAAGTAAGTTGGTTAGCTACTTTGGAGCATGCAAAGAGTACTGTAAATGATATTATTTTCATGAGCTCATCTTTTCAAAGGTTCACTTTTCTTGTTTTTGAGGAGAGAAATAGCGCAGTAACTGTCTCACTTATTGGTGGACACCTCAACTGCGCCGTAAGGGAAGGGAGGATTCATTCTGAAATTTTGTATTAATTCAGGAACATTACATTTTGCAAGGTTACTGAAATAAAATTCTCAAGACAACCACAGCTTTTGCAGAAGCAATCTGCCAATAACATTGTTCATATGTCTTTATCTCAAACAAGTTCACAGGACTCCTGCACCCAAATGACCTCAACATTAACAAAACGTATAAAAAGGTCACAATGAACCATTCTATTAATGGCTGTACTACATGAGTGCAAGATGGCATGAAGTAGTAGCAAAGTGCAGTTGATATCTGAAGCTAAAAGTCGAGGCAGTAAACCTTTTGACCTTTTGCACAAAGCATGGCTAACTGACGTTTCTCATAAAGAGACAATTAGAATAGGTTGGGCTTGCCGGCAGCGTATAAATTTGTCAATATAATTTTTCGGACGACCATCAATTTTTGCTTTTGACATCGCTTCAGCTATGTTTAATGACAGAAACTACACAGACCACACTGTCGTAAAGTGTATCGTCTTTGGGAAACAAAAGACAACGCCAAAGAAAGTAGAACAGATTGAAGAACTCAGCTAGCCAGGATGCATTCATGGTTTGGATATCCATGTGTAGTGCACAGATGTACAAATCTCGCTTGTGTGACAACCCCAACTGTTTGTGGGACCAATTTCTTGTGGGCCGAATACTATAGCAAAAACCATCAACTGGTCTGCACTAAAAATTTTCAAATCATTTACAGTATTCCACCTCAGCCTTTTAAAATTAGCAATGAATCACTGCAATGACAGAATGTTGCCCAGATCGGCATGCACAAAAAATAAAACACATTACTGTATTCCCAATCTCACAGCATGTGAACATTACCCCTAACAAGCTCTTTAGGGTAATAAAATGAAATGAAATCCCTGAGAATCGGGCAAAGTGAAAAAAAGCTGGTGCTCGTAGCAAGCTCGGTGTCAAAGAGGTTTTCACATTTGTGAAATAAAAGAGAGCTGTGAGAGTGGAAAGCTATTAGAAAAAGGTGCATACCAATAAAGCAAGTCAGAAAGCATGCATAACGCTGAAGTTCAAAAGAGAGGTCAGAACTAAAAACCCAAAGTGTAAATACAAACAAGGAAGAGAGGAACAAGTTGTAAAAAGTGATACCTCGTTGTACTGTTCCCGTCACAAGGGCAACAAGAGTGGTTGGGGAAGAAATGGGAATGAAAACGGGCAAAGGGAGCAAAAGGGAAAAGAAGACACCACCGTCAGTGGCAGCCCTTTCCTCTCCCTTCACACTATCTTATTAACTCCTTGCATCAAACTGAGCAGCAATTTAAGCTTCAAGCCATAAGAGATGTACAGCTTCCAATAAACAACTTAGAAGCACCAATGTGGCACTATCTCTCAAATATGCAGCCAGCCCTTTGAGATGCAACAATTCAGAAATGATTAATTGATGTATACAACCTATGGGGCAAATATAAGAATTTTTGAACTTTTATTTTAATTCTTTACACAATAATATCTCTAGTTCACATCCAAGGCTCTACAATATTATAAAATGTTGCACCAACCATAATGAGGCTAAGCTCAACATTGCACGCGAACAGCAGCAAGCAATAAAATTAAATGCAACAGTGAAAATTCACATAAGATAAGAATTCCTATTATACCAGTACTGTACACCAATATCCATTTAGAGTCAGTACTCCTAGCTTTCCACAGTCCCTATGAACAGTTAAAGAAAAACTGAGTCTGATACTGAAAAATGCAAGGAAACATTTGTGCAAAACCACTGACAGAAGCAGTTCTTCAATGCACTGTTTATGTCAGCTACTACCAGTGCCAACTGAACACATTGGCAAGTGATTTGCAAAAGAAATCTGGCAACGGCCACTAACAGCAAATGGCAAATTACAAGAGTTACAAACAAGCTCATATGGCAGCACATTTTTTTTTTCTTTAAAAACTGCTTGCTCCAGGCGCAATCTTTTCCTCTTTGGTGCTAAAGTATGAGTGGAAAGCATGTCACAAAGTTGCATTATCACTGCCTTCACTTCATATGTCCTTTCATAATCGAACTCTAACTCTGAAGCACACAGACTTCTACCAACTGAGCTGTCCATTATTGAATCTAGGCATTGCACTGCACAGGCAAAAGGTAATTTAGTACTGTCACCAAGCATGCGGCACGGACTTTAGAATCAAACACCAGCCCCGTGTAAAACAAGAGGACGGCTGAGCCTGCAGCTGAGCAAAGAAAAGCATTTACATTTGCCCCTGATGCTGGATCAATGCCAAATGTGTCAGAAGTGCCTGTATCATGAGCCGCGCCAACCCAGCTGTGCTTTAGAAGTCTGTTTCCATTAGATTTGCCTTCGGAATGCACAAGCTGCACAAATGTGCCACCTTCCAGTTTAATACAGATAGCACATAGAGCAAGTAAAAAAAAAATGGCCCAAATCGCAGATAAGGGCACCAATAGTCGTTAAATGGCGCAGGAGGGCTTAAAACAAGAATGTAGCAAGCATGGAATTGCCAAGCTATGTGAAGAGTGCATTCACACCACAGCAACACACACACACGCACAATAGCACAATCTGTCCACTGAATCCACATTAGTACTATCACTACTAGACACAACCGAATGGCAAATGCTCATAACACAATGTGTGCTGTTATTCTTCACAAAAATTAAATTACCAGTACAACAACAAAAATGGCACGAGCCACACAACTGATCAAAGCACGAGCCCTGAAGTAGACACAGGACAGCTTGCATGGAAACATATGAATGCTTTTTTTTTTATTTTTGAGCCAGACAAACATGCTAGCACGTTTGAATTTTTAAGCATCAGAAAGTTATCGAGCACCAATGATGATTCTATGCACACTAAAGAACCAACTTCATATTTGCGCACTAGAATACACTTCCGGTTTAAATGTAGCCCAAAATTCCCCAAACTCTGCTGGTCATACCACAGCATCACGAGAAGTGGCTCACTCAAAATCACACCCACGTCCACTCACGCCCGCAACCACTCACTTACTCTAATGTGCGCTCACAATCAGGTCCACTCACTCACACCCACTCGCATCCACTAACAGATGAGAGAGTGAGTGAGGCGAAATGAGTGCACTCATGAGTGAGTGTGCCGAGCTATGCTGCTAACACAAAGCCTAATGTATTGGCCGACCACTTACTGAGCTATCATGCTGTGTTCCTACCAGTTAAACTAAATTTCCAGTTTTAGTTTTGAAAGGGAAGAGGGTCTCAGAACAAAAATTAATTGTAAAGCAAGTCATTGTGCACTTATGTAATATGTTACACAAGTTTTTTGTCTAGGCCTTTCAAGATACTTAGTAAAATGCATGCCATTGCTTTTTTCTGACATCAAGAAATGCAATAAAGGTTAAATTATCACCCTGCGTATCATAGAACTTGAGTTATAGGGTTTTGAAGTTGCCACTTAAGAAATTGAAATAACTTTTCTTCCCGTTTGTCAGGAAGAAAGTTGTTGCTGCCAACAACAGCGACAAAAAGGCTGGGAGCAGCTTAATTTCTATATACAAAGAAGACTCTAAAGCTCGCAGTAGGCACTGTGATAATTTGGTGGGTTTCTGTACTTGCATTTGTATTGGCCTTATCTAGAAATCTTTAGCATGCCTATCTTGAAAAAGAAAGGATGCATGAAACCTTAGCATAGTAACAGTGGCAGCAACAGCAGTGGTTTGTAAAGGCTTGAAGGTAGCCAGAACGCAGAACTTTGTGCCTTTTCTGCACTTCTAGCCACATTTGGGTCTCACCCTGGCCGTGAGTCACATATTCCTGAATCCCCCTGCACCAGTTTGGCAAGCGATTTTGAGAAAACAGGTTGGCCAATATGCAAGTAAATGCCGCACCAATTTTAGTTCTTCAATAAGTGGTAGGTAGTGATGGCAACAAAATAAAAAAAGTGACATCTATATCTCGCAAGATCTTATAGAATCACAACCTTAACTACGTCACCTCTTTATGATTACCTGGCACTAAAGTTCACAGAGAAGGTGCACTGATGCTAATGCTGAAGCAGCCTCATAAGGCAAAGCTTCAATTACTTTGATTTTTTTCCTTTCTTATAGAGCATGCCAAGCACAACATACATTTAAGAAATAGGAGTATTAAGCAATCATAGGCTACACTGAACAAGTGCAGTGAAGAAAAGTGAGTATCGGATTTTAAGGAACAGCTAAGCAGAAAGTCATGTGCATGTCATAAGCAAAGTACTAGCATAAGCAAGAAAACCAATTTTCACTGTAACTGTTTTAGCCAAGACCTAGCCAAACATGTACACATCAACCAGGATTTCTCAAATGTTTGCAAAAAAAAAAAAAGCTTTACAGCCACCCTCGACGCAAATCATACATTAGCCCTCAACTTGCAAAACAACCTATCTAACCACTTTGTCCACCCCTCAGTAGAGTTCTTGCATGTAAGCGCAAGGACTCTGCGAAGTTCCTTTCTTGCTTAGTAGTTCCTATCCATTTGAACTCAAAGAAACTGAAAATTTGTCTGAATTAAAGGGCGTCTTTGAAGACAGGACTAAAGCATCAGTTCGAATATACTGGGGGTATGAATTAGGTTAGTTCTAACCACCACGAGTCAACTATATAAACATAAAATGTTACCTCAAATTGGGTCAAGTCTTTTATGAAAATAAATTAATATTTATGTGCCAAGCTTCAAAGGTGTGGCAAAAAAATATCAATGCAACATGCAAGATATAAAAAGAAGCTTCTTAAAGGGCCCTAATCTTTTGTTCAATACACCAAATAACACTAATTTTTACCATTCATGAAATTTTTTGGAAACAATTCCTTCAGTGACAAAATTATGTAGAAAATATTTCTCACACAAACTACAGGCATAAATATAAACTTGCATCCGAGATGAAGCAAATTCCAAATAATTACTAAAGCAGCAGACAAATGATGCAACGCCTGTTGCAATCTCAACTAACCATAAGATGGGCAAACTGTCAATAAAAGCAGAACAGTCAAGAAATATGGGGAGGGAGAAGAAGCAGGGAACAAGAAGACAGGCTAAGAGAACTAGAATGTTGTTGCAAAAGAATTTCTTCATGAGCTAGTTAGCGGTTCATGATGCAAGGAAACTACAGCCGGCATAAAAATGCCACACATCAAACAAGACCAGCCTTGTATACGTGTCTTCATTACTGTGTGGCATTTATTTGCCAGCTGTAGTTTCCTTGCGTCAAGAAATGAGGTCTGAAAGCAAATAAGGTACGAGAGATTCAAGCAACAGGCTTTTCAGCAGTGAGCACACCTTCTATAAATACAGGTCCTTTTCCAGTTTATCTGGACATTGCATGATCCATTAACATCATAAAAGGGCTTTGCAATGAATAAATTTAAAAGCAGCATCAAGTATAAAAGAACTGTGAGGGCTACAGGATAGGCGCTAAGGGTGTAGATAGGATGTATGAAATGTATTTTGGAAGAATCGAACAAAAACTAGCCCTTCTTGTTTTGTTTAAGCTGGAAACACATGGTCGGCCATCTTGCCTTAGGCAAAATTGTCATGTGGGCACATGTGGAACTTTGCATATCCCCTATTCTGCATGCCAAACCAAAATATAAAACAATGCTTGTTTCACAGAATTTTTCCCCCTACATAAAATCAATCTGCACTGAAAATGCAGAGGCATTTTTCAATGAGCATGGCACCACTCTACTGTAAAAAAAATATTTTAATGCAAAATTTTCAGTCTTATTCACTTTCACCTGCCATGACTTCTAACCAAAGTACATCTTTACCCCAATTACTTCCAACTCATGGTTATTAAGCACAGCTATTAAGCACAGCACACTCAGTAGCCCCACCTTTGCAGAAATGTAACGATCACGAGACAAATAAATATAAGCAAGCAGAAAGAAAAAAGTCCACAACAACATCAACAAACCGTTCTCACTTTCTTGAAGTGCTGCAATGTGTCTGGACTCTTCTCGCACATTTCTGTGATGAGGATGACCCCTGTGATGAGCACACCTGCAGAAAAAGTTCGGGCACTTAGTGGCGTCCATCCCCTAGTGCCATAGGCTACTTCATAGAGTACAAAAGACCAACACTACAGAAATACAAAAAAGGGGCACACAGAACACTGTGATACACATAGCGGGTCACATAGGTAGAAACAGGTCAAAAAATGTATAGCATGTTCCGCGAAATGTTTCTAGGGCTCATCCTTGTCAAGTATGCACAGTTTTACTTTATGATCAGCCAAAGCACTTTTTTGTAACTTAATTGACCGGAATCCCATTCGAACACTGGATTTCAAATGGGGGTCCTGGGACCTTGTGTGGTATTTGAAGACATTTTTACAGTATCCTAAGCTTGCTCTATCGTGCAGAACCCTGCAGTGGCTTGACAACAGCATCCAACAAGATGTCGTGCGACTATCTGAGTACAAAATAAGAGCTGAATCACACTTGTTCAGAGACATACTTAAGGAGCAATAGCTTAATATGTATTACAAAATAAAAGACAGAGCAGGCTACCATAGATCACATTTAAAGGGACCCTAAACGAGATTACAGTAGAATATCTTTATTTCAAACTTCAAGAGACCAGAGACTTTTGTTTGCACTATCAGAAATGCTCATTAAAATGATCCAAAACTAAATATCACTTGCTTTAGGGATATTTTGCATACCAATAGTAATTTCGAACCTTTTCTCTTCACACATGTGCGAAATAGCTGGCAAGTGGTGCTGCCCCAACGGAGGCTTCAGCTACCCAGAATGAGTTATCATTAGAATCCCAATGTTGAGAAAAACTGTCCAATGTCCGGTGTCCTCTGAAGCCTCTGAAAGCCAACTGCCAGAAGAAAAGTGGAGGGGAAATCAACCTTTCCACTTGTAGGGGAGAGGAGGGGGAGGCCAGAAGATGGCTGCTACAGGAAGAACCCAGATGGTGGCTACTCAAGGGGGGAGAATGTGCAACCCGAGGGTCATTGCCAGGGGAACAACCCGGCGGGTGGTTCGCTAGCGTGGAAAGTGAGTTGAGAAGAGGAACAAATATAGCAGAGAGGCCTGCACGAGTCCGATGCCACTCTTCCAATGAAGAGGTTGTAGGCGAGCTTCGCTTCACGGTGCAGTGCTTGTGAGAGGGTCTCAAGGAAGCAGGACCTTCAACAAGCAGTGTACAAATCATCGAAAGTGGGTGGAAGTGTGCTGAGCGTAGTGCACATTTGCCACCGCTAAACCAGTTTAGGAAGAGGATAGTTTTCCCTTCGATGCCCTTTATGCAGATATGACGCCTGATGTACAACCATGGTCAGTATAGGATCAAAGGGCCTGTGGTTAACGCTGCAGTTGACATGGATGAAACTGTACATAGTATGCCTATAAATGTGGAGCAAAACTGATCAATTAGCGTGCACATCGCAGTTCAAATGGTGGCCAAGCAATCAGGTGGCCAAGGTGGATGTAAAGAAATGTGTGTGGAGTGTCGCGCCATGTCATGCAAAAGAATGAAAGTATCTCCATCGGATCGGCCCACCGGTCACCTGTCAGTTTTTTTTCAGTGACAACAGCACTGCTTCTGCAGTAAAAAAAAAATTAAGTGACCAGCGACACTGCATCAACCAGCATCTGCAACGATGCACAGCTGGGCATGGTGAACTGATGCGCCAGAACTTGCACAAGCAACTAGGTGTCACACAAACCAGGCTTGATGGAGGGATAGAGTAGGATTTGATGATACGATCCCAGCTGACACAAATTGCCGCCCATACATCGCCGACGCCATGATCACCAGCTGCGCGGTACATGCCGCAAGCGGCAACGCGTGACCAGCACAGCGCCGACGTCGCAAGGCAGCAGCGACATGAGGCCCGCACAGTCTAGCACGATTTGAAGGCTAGCGTGTTGATTTCAGCAAAAATGAACCAATAAATTTTTCCGGCCGTGATGCTCGCTAAGTCTGCGATAAAAATGGCGGTACAGGATAGAGGAATCATTAGGCTAACTAAACTGGCGTATTCTTTTCAGTTTTCTTACCAAAATAATCCGCAGTAGAGCAATCCACGCAGGTTAGGCTTGGAGTGTTCACCTTCAAATCGCGTTAGGCTGCACATCGCCGAAGTCTCGATCTCTAGTCGTGCGGTGCACATCGCGACTAGTGAGTGGAGGCTTAAAAAATCCAGGGCCGCATTTTCAACTGACACGGCATTACAACACGCGTTACCACGGCGCAGAGATAGCTAGATATCAGCGCTGCACATTGCCTGCGGCATACACACAGGCGCGTTCAGCTCACTTCATGCTTAGTGCTGTACATGTTTCATTTGTGATTATCCTCACACTGCAAGGCCATTTTATTCATTGTTTTCATGTAACATATATCTGCACACACCTAGCACGCTCATATATATTTTTTGGGGCATATTTGTTAAGACTGATAATTCTGATAAGACGAACAAATTTTCTAATCCTTTCAAGTTTGTCATAAGGGTAGTCTACAGTAGATCAGTAAGCAAAAAACATACGTTTTCATGCAGAAAAAATGCTGGTGGTATTCACGATGGGCAATTAATCAGTCTAGCATGGTATCTTGTTTCCATTAAAATGTCCCTTTAGTGTCCCTTTAAACACTAAGGTGATAAAATATACTGAAAGCTACTAACCATGGTTCTTCTCAGTGAGTAACGACCGTGTTGCAGGAATGAACATTTCCATCAACTCGGGAACTTTTCTGATAATCCTGAAGGCACTCAAGGCAGCCTAGAAATCCAAAAAATACTAACCGTAAGGGACTGTGAACTGAGCGGAGTGAATTTCAGTGCAACAATGATTATAATGAAAATCAGAAATGGAAAATAGCACACAGCTTTTGTACAGTCTGCATCACCCTTGTGTAGAGCGCTCGAGTGGTGCCCTTCAGTACAGACAAATCCAGATCTTGTCGCAGCCTCTAGTTTCCAGGGGTCACGCTTGCGCGTGGAAGTAGTGCCAGATAGACCCGCTAACAAAGTAGACACGACCACTTTGCCCAGAAATCAGGGGCTGCTCTCCAATTTCAGTTTTTGTTACCAGGTGCGTACTGCTCTAGCGCTCTACACAAGGGTGACGCGGACAGTACTTTTGCTTACACAGATAGTTCACAAGAACACCAAGAAAATGAAAAAGGAAAGAAGACAAAAAGTTTTCACCTTTTATGTATGTTACGAATTTTGGAATCATATGATTGGTTTGGTTTATGGGGGTTTAAAGTCCCAAAGCGACTCAGGCTATGAGGGATGCCGTAGTGAAGGGCTCCGGAAACTTCAACCACCTAGAGTTCTTTAACAGGCACTGGCATCGCACAGTACACGGGCCCCTAAAATTTCACCTCCATCGAAATTCGGCCGCCAACCGGGATCGAACCCGGGTCTTTCGGGTCAGGAGCAGAGCACCATCACCACTGAGCCATAGCGGTGGCTCGGAAACATATGAATATAGATTATTGACCAATAAATTTTTTAGAAGACTTGATAAAAACATATGGCATAACTAGGCCAACATGAATGATATGGTAGCTGGCACCTTGTAAAGAGCAAAAGGTGCAATTTGGCATGAACTTGCAAATTTTTTTTGCAAGTTCCTTCCCTTAACAGCTTAAGCTCAAATTTTTTTTCAGGTTATGGGCTTTCGAGTCAAGGCATAAGTACACACTCAAGCCAGAAGAAATATCTAATGGTGTTTCAATTTTGAGTTTCACAAGCAAAAAAATTCACTGATGAACACATAAGTCTTCACATAGACTGCCGCTGGCTGCTGCTATGATTTAAGCTCACTAAAACAACATTATTGGCGGAAAGGATTCTGTGGTTCACTACACGATATCACAACAGCATGGGTAAAATCGATATGCCACTTACATACTTCTATTCTGTTAGCCTTTTCATTATAGAAACTAGTTTTACTCGGACCAAGAAAGTTAACATAGAAATTAAGTTCAGCATGCATTAATACAAAAACAGATCTGTGCACCTATAATTTTACTTCATGAATTGAAACAGCAATCTCTTATCTTGCATTTAAGCTGAACAAGACTTTCAGAAATCTCTCATCTTACACTTTAGCTGAGCAGAACTTTTTTTTTTTTTCAATGTTTTGCTGAAGAATTAAAGCACTGAATAAGATCTCAACCAGTTTGACCAATACCTTGCCTTGAAAAAGCATTAAGGGGCGGTTACCTTCTTGCGAATGTAGGCATTTGACGTTTTGAGGAGGCGCTCCACCTCACCGGCCAAGTCGCGGCTCATCTCTGGTGAGCAGATTGAGCCCAAAGCAGTAAGTGCCAGGCCCACCACGAACTGAGTCTGGCTGCCCAAGTCATTCTTTAAAGAATTGGTAATAAGCAGGTGGACGTCTTGCCGCTCATCTAAGAGAAGCATTGCTCCTAGGTAGCCGATACGCTTGTCCGTGAAACGTGATGATGCAATCAACTTGAGGCACTCCAACTACACAAGAATGTATCAAAAAACGTGCACAGATGTAAGAAAAAACACCCCCGAAGCATTCATCTCTTTATTATAATATTTGTGCACCTCCCATATATCTGATCAACAGTATAGTTACTGCAAAACCCCACGCAAGCCCTTTGCAAGGCACAAATGCAGCCTTCAAGAAGTGGACGATACCAGAAACAAAGCCAAGATTCTTCGCTGCCAGAAGATATGTCAACATTACAGCTTGGCAACGATGCTCAAAGCTCAAGCACACCACAGAAATGCATGTACACAGTGCAAAAGTGTAGAAATCCTAATTAAGAAGGTAAAGAACTACAAATGCAGCCTTCTTGATAGCATCAAAAACAAATTTCTGCAGCGTACTAGAACAAAACACGTTCCCACATAAGGGTTAGCTCTGATGAAAACAGCCCAAATGTGTAACCTTGTAAAAGACAACTTCCACATTCACACCATCACAAACAAAACTACACCTGACACAGGAAAGAGCCTTTGACACTCGAGGTAAGCCATGCAGCTGCCACAACCAAGGGTGAGGCTGGCTCTGCTCTATCAGAAAAATTTTTTTTTCATTGCAAAAAACATGCTGCCTTTTCAAAGCAATAAACGAAGCAAATTTACGAATGCAGTTTACTGAGAATACATTTAGAAATGTTAAAATATTACAGTCAATGTACAGCTATGAACATTATACAGGATTTATATTTCCAAGATCACTAATCATAATAAACCATGTCCAGCTTTAATCTCACTCCTTTGGTGTCTTACAGCTTATGCTGGCACCGTGTTTCCACTGTCATCACGCAGTGGCAGGCAACGTTGATTTTGAAATTTATGGCACATGTTGTTTTCAACATAGAAAGGAAAAAAAGCCTGAACTGATCAATGGCACCTAGAATTGCGCAGGTGGGTGGTGGCAGTGTGGACAGCAAACCCTTGCCAACCTACTGTCCATGGATCTGCTTAAAGGGACAGTGAGGAGAACTCTATCAATTTTTTTTTGTTAGCAAAATCTGAGAGTTCGGCATTTTATGGCTTTGTTGCCGCTTGTCCGGGAGCGAAAGATGCATTTATTTCAAAGAAACTTAGATTCGAAATTGAAAAAGTTTTTCCCGCCCTCCAATTCAAACTCGGCGCCCTCTTATGACGTCACGGAGTCCTCTTATGACGTCACAGGACGGAGTGACGTGAAACGTGACGTAAACGCAGACTCCGTGATTTCTGGAGGCTAGCGGTGCGGTCTAGCAGCAGCCGAAATGAAAGCTACCGCTGCCGCACACTGAAGACATCCATCGGGGGTCACTACCATCGCTTTGTTTACGTTTGCACCGCGTCTTGCCAGCGTTACGATGGATCCCGTTCTTGAACCCGACAACGAAGTTCTCGCAAAACTCCGGCCTGCATTTCAGCGACCTCAGCCCCACAGTGCGCGCGATGCTTTTGGAAAGCACGGTTAGGTTAGGCGCCAGCGGGTCGTTTCCCCCCTTCCTCAGTGAGCAGCTGTTCTAATTAAATATCTTAATCACAGTGTGGGGAGTCACGAAGGGCGAAGACAAGGCCGGCGCGTCGCGCCCATCGGAGGCTGGTTGAGGCTTTGGGGCCAATGGATTGTGATTCCTTGAATGGCGCTGTTGCACGGTGCAGCAGACGGCGTCGAGGTGGTTTCTCGCGGTTGCAAGGGTCAGGTTATTTTTTTTTTGCCACAAAAAACGAATGGGTGCTCAAGGGCGCTCGCATTTAAAATAGGCGGCTTGAAAGTAAAACCGACGCACGACGCTTCAACGGGTTCGGCGCGTTTCCGAAGGTACGGGGTCCACTGGATCAGGCTCTCTCGCCCACTTGCATGTACCTGCAGATGTGTACTGTGAATGGATTAAATTAGCCGAGAGCTAGAATAGAACAGCTCCGCCCAACTGCCGAAGCTATTGAATGGAGCCGCAAACAAACGAGTTGGAGGTGAGCGGAGTCACGGTCTCTGCAGGTTCCAAATTTCTTTTTCTTAACAGCCTTGCATATTGTCTCCCGTCCCCAATAAACTATTTCCGTTAAGTAGTTTGACTGGCACAGCCAGGAACGTTTCGCCGGGCGAGCGTGCGAAGACACAAGTGCTCTTTATACTGCTAACTGCTTTGTACGCTCAGTGACCATCGTGGCATCATAGTTTTTCATCGACCGTGGCGATCATCTGACCAGCCTTAACAGGCTCCTTCAAAGGTTAACTAGCACTCGAAGCAGCACTTGGAGTTCCTCAGCTGTTCAGTGCTTGTAAATCGAGGCGCGTCAAAAACAAAACCACGGGGCACGCAAAGCTCATAGACGCAAAGCACTATAACAAACCGAAACTCTCCTGGCCGCCTGTGGCGCCGCCAAGCATCGGTTTTCATTGCTTCCAACATTCAGGTTGTCTTTTGTCTGTCTTCCTTGTGTGATATTGGTTTCAAAACAAAACTTACTTCAATACTGAACCGCGCAACTTTCTTCTGTCAGCCTCAGAAATTCGTGGCTTCCATGCAGTAAGAAAAATTCCTCCAAGGTGGCGTCTCTTGTCCTATGACGTCATCACGACTGTACTTGCGGAACTGGCCTATGGCGGCGATACGTGTATTTTATTTCTTGCTATTTTCTACCTTACAAGAGCTTTGTTTTCAGTAAGAGTGGCGTTTTTGTGATCAGGAGCTGGTATTCTAACGATACAAGCCATCTTCCATTTCTCCTCAGAGTTGCTTTAAGCCAGGATACAAGACTTGGGTACTGAAAGGGACTTAAGGGGAGACGTGGGTCTTGAAATGATCAGAAAATGTGGCATATTTGGGATCTATACGCTCTAAAAGTGCCGGCCTGAAAAAATTTCAAGGCCAATTCAACGCCGAATTACTAAAAAATTAATTTTTTTCCCCTTACGAAAAGCGGAAATCGCAATTTTGGAGCGAAATGCAGCACAACTCTGCACCCGTCAATTCCCACAACCGCATCCCCAATGGCCGTCATATTGGTTTTGTTTGAAAACTGGGCCCCTTCCCTGACATCCTGGTAATACTCACTGCAGTGAAGTATTTTTGGAACGTCTGCATTCAGTTGTTTTTTCGGGCCTCTGCAACAACCTTCAAATGGCTGGCACACTCATATCAAATGTGATTTTCTCAGCTTCGTGTTTTCTGCCAACATGTCCCGCCTTACGGAAGTTTTTATTATGTTTTTATGGTGCAATTTCAATTAACCTTATACCAATGAATTGAGAAAGAACTGTGGAGCTATGTTATTTTTTTTGTATTTTTCTGAACCATAATATCACCTAACTATATTTCATAATTATGATGCTTGGACATAACTGAATAATTTTATATGATGATGTACCCCAAAAACAGTATAGTTATCATAGCTCCAGATGACAGCTCCATTTCAATCCAAACCAAAAAATGTTGAAAGGAAGTGTCTAATAACCCGTAAGAATTTAGCTAATTAGGCTTCAGCTATTTTCATATATTATTGGAACTAATGGATATATACTGAAACTAATTATATTTTTGAAAACAGGAAGAAGAAACACATATGCACACACAATTTCATTACAATACTTTTTTTTTTTAATATTTTATTTCAAGACCCGTGTCTCCCCACCATTCGGAAGTGAATATCAGTATTGCCTAGCCCCAGGGATCCGCACACAAAAATTCTTGTTAACGCACTAGCGTGCATGCGATAATAGCTGAAGGTGGCGACACCAGTATTCCATGTTCTAAAACCTTTCCTAGCTTAAAAAAGCCCCCTTTTCAGTGAAAGTAGTGTACTTTGCCATTAGAACGCAATAACCTATGGATACAGGCCAACCTCAATTTGTCTCACAGTCCCTAGAAGAAAGTGACTACAGTGAGGGAGCCAGCACGGCAGACAATGACTAGCCTTTAATCGATTCAGCACTGATGCAACTTTTAGCCCTGAAAAGCCAGATTAGAATCAATCACTTTAACGAAACTTTGTTAAAATACTAGGTTTAACATGATAAATAATTTAGTGAATGGCAAATAAAAATGACAGCAACAACAATGATGAGAAAAATTTTTCTGTGCGCTAATATGTATCTATACTCCATTTCATACATAGCAGGCAACGTTGCGGAGGCTGTGAAAGTAGTGCGCCCATGAAACGATTTTACTCCACCACGTATCATTCATTGTTCTCAAAGCCTCAGTCAGTGTTTGGACAAAAACAAAGAGCGATTTAAGTGGTAGCACTGAAAATCCCAGTAGTAGTTGTGAGGGGCTCAGCGTTCGGAGCCTCTGGCTATAATTTTCACTGAGTGTGAACTACTTTTTCAGCGTTCGGAGCCTCTGGCTATAATTTTCACTGAATGTGAACTACTTTTTAGGCGCAGATGGAGTCAGAGATTCGCCCTTCCAGCCACATATCATACTGTCACATGTCATTCTTACTTCTCGAATTCTCGCTAAGTAGCAGGATGAAAAAGTGTTAAGAGGTAAAACGAAGTGCAGGAGGTTGCCAGTTACGGTATCAGAAATTTGAAACAATGAAAAATGCCTGTGTTCACTTTGGCTGTATGGCGAACTGTTTTTTGGGCGCAGACTTAGCCTGCATGAACAGGCGTGCCAGCTTTGGAAGTGCTGCCTCCTATGTATGAAACGGAGTATAGGAAAGAGCACACGCACAAAATTTCTTGTACACAAATGCACACCTGTTCCCTGCAAACTATGTGCCAGGTGTAGACAACCTGATAAAAAGTTCCTCTCCTTAATTTCAGCTGATACTTACCCCTGAACTTACCAGGTGAGAACTGAAAGGTCCAGAAATTACGGTGTTTAATACTGAGCCATCAATGAAATTTCCCATGGACTACAAGTATTAGATTTCTTGTAAGACTACTGCACTGAAGAAAGCTCTCATGCCTGCTCGTAACTGTGACATGCATTTTATATTTTAATTATTCCTCTAAAATTATTGTTTTCACTATGAAAGCAAACCATGGTCTGGCTAGCACTGAATCATGATTCACGTCTTCCTTTGTGTGGTTTTACAAAAACCTCACAATCCACTTGTAAAGCGAGGTTTTCTTCATCCTTTCTAAATATAGCTCTCTGCACCACCCCCCCCTTAAAAGTAGTGGCTGTCATATTAGCATTTAATACAATTCATTTTTGTACCATGTAACTTGTTACATGAGCTATAACATAGTCCAACAGACATTTTCTTCTGTGCAGCATCAACTTATCACAATGTCCATTTAATTTGTTGTACCAGATTGCTGATACCTTGCAGCAGTAGCATGTAAAAGTAAAACTACAAACACACCACGCTAAAAGCAATTAGTGCACTTTCCAAGTCTTATAGCTTAGGCCTAACAAAGAATAAGAGCTTCAAAACGACACCTACTTAATGCAAAAGGCCAGAACACCACATAAAGCCTTTAGTGCAAACCCTGGAATAGTTCCACATCAAGCTGAACACACTCTGCATTGATGCTTCCCTAGTCAATTTTTCAAGTGCAAACTAGAGAAGTTACATACCACAAGAGTCCCAAAACTAAAACAAAAAACCCATTGTATTCTATAAGGTGAGCCTCACTATCCCTGGAGAATATTTTTACCTTCAGCCTAAAACTGCCAGCTACAAACTTAACTTCTTGGATCAAAGCAAAAATGCCTGCTGTTCAAAAATGCCAGTACATGAGCATTTCTGGGTTTCACCTTCATCGACATGCAGCTGCTGTAGCAAACTCGTGCTCAGAAGCAGAATGATGTAGCCAGTGAGCCATACTAGCAAGCTGATAATAATCATACCTGACCAAAATGGGCAGGGTAACCAAGCATGTGAATGTAGAGAAGTTTAGCCACGTTGCGACACCGCCAAGTGTTGTCTTCTTCCCGGAATGTTGATCGGATATAGGCACACTCTTTCTGCACAACTGCCCGCTCGTCTGCTGCTGTTCGGGCTGCTCGAATCTGACGAATCAGGTCTCGCAGACGCATAGGCGTCGGCATCCCTGTTGTCAACCTGGAATAGTTAGCACCATCACTATGCTGATACCACTGTTCAGCAAATATAATAGTGGATACTGATCAACAACAGTGCAGGCATCACCATTCATCAATCTCAGGAACTTTAAACAGAAAAACTGCACACAGAGCTCTTACAGCCCTGAACCACCCACTTGTAATTATTCCCTGTTGTCAACCTGGAATAGTTAGCACCATCACTATGCTGATACCACTGTTCAGCAAATATACTAGTGGCTACTGATCAACAACAGTGCAGGCATCACCATTCATCAATCTCAGGAACTTTAAACAGAAAAACTGCACACAGAGCTCTTACAGCCCTGAACCACCCACTTGTCATTTACAAAAAAATCATTACAGAATGTGCACATCCGCTGTCGCCCAGAAGGATCAGAGATTAAAAGCACAATGCTAAGTCCTCCCTTTTCCTTCAACTTCCAAATGCAAGAGCACTGCCCTGCTTACCGTAGCCACAGTTAGTGGTGTTGCCCATGGCACCCCAGCTCCTACCTCTATCTTGAGTGACAGCACTTGCAGTAGCATGCATAGGCACAAGCATTGAACCGGCTTCGCTGTCCAAATCCAGTACCACATTCTTCCAAAATAGCAGTGTGGCCACAATTGGCCATGACTACTCAACTGCTTCATAGCATTGTTTCACTAATCTTGCCTCCATCACATGAAGAGTGAGTATCACTGCAATGGGATAAAAAATGGTGCAGTTTTCTATGTTCAAGAAGAAAAACTTATTTGTATGGCCCAAGCAGACTTTCTTTGAAACTTTACAAAGCTATTTACATGAATAGTATTAAAAATATTTTCAAAAAAATCAACACTAACACGAGTTTCACATGGACTGGCGGCAGGTCCTTTTCCATTTCTTGCTTTATTAATGATAATGTAATTATACCTTAAATATCCACGAGCCAGCATGACCAGACCCCGTGGGGACATCACATGGGCATCCCACACAGGTTGCATCGTTCTTCCATGATCATTACTGAAAACTAAACATTCTGACAGATTCGCCTTTCTGGTAGAGTTTTATGACTTATGATAAACTCTTACACATTACTGCACGCCAGCTAGTGCTGATTTTCTACACTCCCAGTTGTCTAATCACCACTGAATTTTTTTTTTGACACTACGTATGAATATGCTATTATTTATCAACTAATTATTTAGGCAATCAACCACTGCCAAACTTGCACAAGACTGAACACTGGCAGCACTCCACTAATTTTAAGCTTCTAATATAAACCACTCTTTCAGCTCGGCTCAATCTCAGTGACACTTTGCACATGCAGTAAAAGCAAAGAAAATTGATCGAAGTGGTAAAACAGACACAAGTGGGAAGGCCATAAAAGCAATAAAACAAGCCTTGGCAATGCACAGAAAAACCATTTACATTATCACGCGAGATGAGATGAGTGCCAATGACCACAGATCATCTGTAGGAATGCAGCAAAGGCTGGCTTGGAGCTTACGGCGTCTTGAGGAACATGGTCGATGCTTAGAAGGGTGTAGAGGCATGGGTCACTGGTAGCCAATAGTATGGAGGCAACATTAAATTTTCAATGAAAACAAATGTAAAAGATGGTCGTTTTAGTTGACACATGACACCCATTACCATGATACCGTGGCAGTGGTTTAGATGATTTTGGTTATCACGCCAACACAGTCACAATTTTGGCAGTGGTTTTACTTTGCCCTAGCTACAATGTATCACTGGGTACCATTCACTGTACTGATGGTGTGGTGGAACTAAGCAGAATTTACTGAGTCTCGTCACAAATGACACGGAATTGCGCACACAGAAGCTGGAGACATCATACCAGCTAAATCTCTCAGTGGTAAAAATGCATTTCAGTCCCTAAATCCAAAAGAATTTTAAGGCTTCACACTCTAATTGCAACTGCACAGCTTCAGCTTTTACCACTCTTTAGTTCATAAGCAGAAGTCACAGGTTTTCCTAACTTGTCATTGGCCATAACCCAGCAATGTGAACGGCTAAAAGTTGTCACAATAAAGCTATAATGGGTTCAATCCCAGCTGTGTTTCAACGAAGGCAAAATACAAGACAGCCATGTATTGTACAATGCCAGTGCACATTAAAGAACACCAGGTGGTCGAAATTACTTTGGAGCCCTCCAATACGGCTTTATTCAAAGCATGTGTGTCGTTTTGCGACGTTAAACCTCATACCATGCAAAACTATGAAAAACTAAATAGGTTTCCAGCAATTAAACATTTGTGAAGTGCAACTTCCTTGCATTCCACAAAGGAATAAAAAAAAATAAAGTTTGCCCAGTTCTACAGCCAATAGCACTTCCCAATTACTCCAGTAGTTGCCCGAGGTCATAAGTCGCACGACCGCACACTGCCTACTTTCACAGTCTCAAGGTTCCGACCAAACATTTGCATGTGTCTCATTATCAAAGGCATCTACCACAATGTGCAATCATAAAAGGGACTGACAACTGACGAAAAGTGTCGAGATTACAGTGGAAGTTAAAAAAGACCCTTCCTAAAACTGGCAGCATTGACTACTGTAACAGCGATGAAATGAAAAGATTTACATCTTTAATTTGGCATTGAAAATTGCATCAAACAAAAAGACATTCTGAAGTGAGAACTTAGTACAATCGGTGCACACCACCAAATAGACTAAGACTTACACATAGGGCCCTTCATTTTCGTTTTTTTTTCTTCCTGGAATTGTGTGTGTGTGGGGGGGGGGGGGGGGAAATCTACACAACTTCCGAACTTGTTACAAGACGCTATATACAATGATACAACTCAAAATCGAACACTTCACCATAATAAAGGCTGAGCACACACACCACTTTTTTAATGAAACCAAAAGTCAGACAGTTATTTTCTACAATTATATGAAAAAGCATGCACACCCGGGAGCAAAAGCAAACATGCCAGCAGAGCACATTCCGAGGTAACTTTGCAAGTTGCTTGACAATGCTGCACCTGCAGCACAAATCCAAGATGGTGAGTGCGTGCATGTGCTCACTGGCTATCATGCAAAACTACCCTGTGTCAGGATTGCATGGTTGGAACCATGCTTCATCACTTCAGTTTACTCACTTTTGCTCCCAGTTCTGAATGTTTGGTTCGGTTAATGGGGATTTTATGTCCCAAAGCGACTCAGGCTATGAGGGACGCCGCAGTGAAAAGCTCCGAAAATTTCAACGACCTGGGGCTCTTTAACGTGCACCGACATTGCACAGTACACGGGCCTCTAGCATTTCCCCTCCATCAAAATGCAATCGCTGCGGTCGGGATCGAACCCACATCTTTCGGGTCAGCAGCCGAGCGTCGTAACCAGAGTCACCGCGGCGGCTAGTTCTGAATGTACTGAGCACAGTAAGTATTCTCCCAAAAAGATTCCCCAGAGTTACTTCTACAACGCCCCTATCACTGCAGAGAGAGACTGAACTGTGAGCTGCTGCTGTTGCTTTACTTTTTTTTTCCCGATAGCTTTATTTCAGCACTTTCCTTATTTTATCTGACATTTGCACACTGGCTTCATTAAGAAAGAATGCACAAATTTGCCTATGAATGTTCTTCCTGAGTAATCACGTTCCCATCTACTACTTCTCACATAGTACAGAGCTGCATCAAAGAACATCAACATACAGCCTTTTATTTGATTTGATTCGATTTATGGAGTTTTATAATGTCCCAAAGCGACTCAGGCTACGAGAGACGCCGTAGTGGAGGGCTCCGAAAATTTCGACCATCTGGGGTTCTTTAACGTGCACTGACATCGTACAATACACGGGCCTCTAGAATTTCGCCTCCATCGAAATTCTACCGCCGCGGCCGGGATCGAACCCGCATCTTTCGGGTCAGTAGCCGAGTGCCATAATCACTGAGCCACCGCGGCGGACAAAGACCCATTTTTCAAGCATTTTACCCCTCATAAGCTGAACAACAGACCATGGGATATCTTGTACCCACTGCACAAGATATTGTACAAGAAAAAAAAGAAACAAGCAAGTGGTCTCAAGAGTAATTTACTCCCCTTTTCGGCTGTTCATTTGGCCCTAAAAAACCAATGACGACAAAAAAGATCTTAAGCCAACATACTCCTTGTCTACAACAACCAACAGAACTTATACAGCTGCCCAACACAAGACATCGACACATTCATGCGGACAGACTGGGCACTAGGCCACACAGCTTTACGGCTTCCTGGTACCTTGAACTCAAATGAGCAGCCAGTTAACAACCAGTGTGCCATAAAATCTTTAGTTTTTTAGATGCAAAGACTGTTCAAAACAAAGTTAAAAGCAGGCAAACTGATTGGAGGTCAAGACAATCATTCTGCAACCAGCTTTTAACCATTTCAAAATTGCTCAAGGAGCAGAAGTACAAACCACATCAAATTAAACTGCGTAAGCCTGTGCACTTTAGAGAAGTGAAAAATAAGTGTTTTCCACTTACGTGAAAAGCTGCAAAACTAAATTATGCACAAAATGCGAATTAAAGCTTCTATGATGCAAGAACCATATTAGGGCTGAATGAAAGAACATGTGAAACATAGAAATTTGAACAACGCGTTTGCATTCTTTGAGTAGCAACTCAAATAGCACAAAAGACAAATAAAAAATGGCAACATTTTCAATGAAACTATCTTTCGATGATTACATGATTTTCATCCACACAACAGTGGGGAAATTACAATGCCTTTAAAACAAACATCATATTGCAAAAACTTCCTTCCATTGTAGCAATGTTTTGAAATAATTTTCACCGTAAGATCACGCACAAGCTTTTTTTTCAACCTGCAGTCTGAGCAAAGCATGTGGTGTCATACATTCCAGTGTTAGTGCTGTATATTACTGCAGGTGGACTGCCATGCCTGCATGTGAGGCAAGCTGGAGCTCTACATTTATGACAGGTTGATATATTTGTTTTCATCAGCTGCATGCCACCTTAACAAAGAATACTGAGGGGCAGTTAGTCAGACATACTGTTCAAACGACGAATGTAGCACTGAGACAGCACATAGAAAAAGCAAGGCCAGGATAGGCACTACACTTGCAAACGAATGAACTCTGAAAACATCTCATCACTCACAGGCCAAAAAGTATACTACGACACCAATGTAACAGAAAAAGAGAAGGAACTTGCACAATAACCACTGACATGAGCAATCAAACAAGTATGTCTGAACCACCACAGGATCTACAAGCAAGTAAATGCATTCTAACACATCTGTGCACAAGACAACACAAATTCGATGTTGCTCACAACTTGTCATAAACTACATCCAATTGATGATTTCAGCTAGTATACTTAATGCCATGTCCTTTTAAGAGAAAAACATTAAATTAAGCCTCTGATAAACATGCCCGAATACACGGCAAATGCAAGCCCTATGGTTAGCAGCATATCAACAGACTAAATAAAGCATGAAGCGCTTTACCTAAACGTAACACAACACTGTTTGGCACACTATTTAGTCACTCATTTCTAGCACAGCTCTAAGCCTTTACAGCACAACATTCAAACAAATTTTTAAAGCTTAATTGCTATGTTAAGCCAATGTCACACTTTTATCCTAACACATGTCAACCAGTTCTACAGTCCATACACATACTACATGTACTCTTGTGCACAGAACACAGATGCTGCTGCACCCAGCGGGAGCACAGCCCCTAGACAGGAGGCTAAAATAGCTCCTTTTGCACTACACGCTTTGGGCAACATCATGTACAGTCCAGGCATGAAAAATAAGATTAACAAAACAAAAGACTGAGAGGCTGTGAAACGTAAACATTGACATTGATAGAAAAATTACTGTGGCTCGCATATGCAGAACACAAGAAAACACGGGCAGAGCAGAACAAATGAGCAGATGAGCAGAACAAAACACACTACAACATACCCACAATAAGAGTGACAATGGCCTCACAGGTACCTAAAAGTTTAGAAATCAAAGCTTGGGCCCACACCCTACAACCCAGAGGTGCACCTTCCAAAACTGAGATGCATATATGGCTGCATGAAAGCTGCTTCTTAAGTGTCCGAGTAACAAACTTATACAGCCACCTTTACCCACCATTACTACAAAAGAGATTCATACACATCTAAATACCCCAGAATACCTATACACCTCCGAGAAAGATACTCACCATAACCTCAGTCTTGCACTGATCCCCCACAGCATGTCCATACAAACATATGCTAGCCACTGCCACACCTATGCATTCAACCACAAACCACCCTTGCACACAGCAGCAGTGGCCTCACAGAAACCGCTGGCTCCTCAGCAGCTATATTACTCCACCCTTCCCTCCCCCTAAGCCCCTACAGCCAGCACTCACACAACCCAACCAGCCGTGTACCTCCCCACTCAGCACTCTGGCCCTAGAAGCCCATGAAGTCACCGATGCCATCAAACACTTCAACCCCTGACCCCGCATAATTAGTCGACACAAACTCACAGGGAGCCCTAGAAGAACTTTATGACAGTTGTCCCCTCCTCGACTCGGTTGGCCTCAGATGCCATGCTCACACCCTTCAGCCCATGACCAGCAACCCTTAGGTGGATCCCTGGTCACATGGGCCTTCCCAGCAATGAGCTGGCTCACCAGCTTGGCTGCGTTACCACATGCCAGACGCTGGGGATCTCACGGAAAAGCCAATCAACGGTGCACGCAGTCAGGGTTTACAAATGCTCTGTCCACAAATATTGCACGCATCATAAAGTGGATATAGATGATTTACCCCTGCAACACTCAACCCTATCAATCAGTGGAGCTCACATCCTTCGCTGAATACAATTAAATATCCTCCATTTAACAGCCAAACTTTATTTGTACTGGTACACACACACACACACCCCCATGCTCCAACCATTCACACGTCAATATCCTTCATACAACAGCCAAACTTCATTTGTACCGGTACACTCGCACACCCCCATGCTCCAACTGTTCACACACATATGCAAATATAGAACACTACCTCTCACAATGCCACACATCCTTCTAGTCACTCATCTATCCTTTCCCCACTCCCAACATGGCCGATCTCACTCGCCTCGTGGGACTTGGCATTGATCGTGCAACGAGCTCTCGTCACCTTGGACCAGGAACTGCTAAATGCCCTACAGAGAAGATGTTAAATAAGTGTCACACCACCGCCGCAAGAGTAAATGTGTATTTATGAACGTATGCAATAACCAGTATCATGCAATTTCATTAATGCAAGACCACAGGTCTCTCTTTTCTTAAATTTACAAAATATGTTAAGGCACACAGCACAAAAATGTATCCTAGTTAAGGAAATGGTTTTCTATCTGTTTAGACATTAGACTTGATGCTTTCAGAAAAGAGTTCAGTGAGTTTCGGAACGTTCTGTGCAACACATTAGCAGGCCAAAAAGTTCTTTCTGGATAGCACAATGCACATGTTGCACAGACTGCCCAGTTTTAAAAAAGAACAGCTGGTTCAATGCATACTGAAAAAAAGTAACTGAAATTGTATTAAACATGGCATGCCATCTAAAATAGTCTCAGCTAGTCAGCATGACAAGCGATGAAATAGAACATAAAACGCGTAACTTCACTGTACTATCCCATCCTGCATGTAAATGCATGGGGAGTGCAAATATGTGCATGCTTTTAACAAAAGAAGACAGAGCGGAATGGCAGGAAATGAAAAGGTGAACTGTTCTGCATGCAGATAAGGACCCCCAAAATGTCTTCATTGCAATGCAAGTCTGCAAGCATACAGTTTTAGAACTGAAAAACAGCACTAGAACCACTGGACTTTAGTGTATACTGCAACAAAGAATAAAAAAACCTGTGCACCTCACTTTTAACGCACTGGAAATACGAAAGTGCTGAAAACAAGAGTTGTAGGGGTCAACGGCCCCCTTTTTAGCCATTTAAAATGTGTGCGCCCTCTTCCAGTCATCAATTGCGCATGACCACACAGTTGCTCGTCAGATGTGGAATCGCTGCACTGAATCCTCGATAAGGCCAGCGAAGCGGCATGCAAGGGGATTCCTGCGGGAGCGTTAATAAAGCGTGGTCACGGATTCGGCGGTCAGCACGAGCGAGCAGGATGTACACGGACGGCGGGGCGGCACCGTACCGGGATGAAAAGCACAGGTGGAAGTGGCATCCGCAAGGATAGAATAGCTCTTTGGTGTGAGTGGCTGCTACGCAAGCAGGCAGGTTTCATGTAGCATTTTAAGCCCCTCATAGCTGCCGCCTGGTCTTGTCCACATATTAATGTATTTTCTATGTAGTTCTTTTAACTGTCTTTTCGACTCTGTATTTATGTTCGGCCGCGCTCAGGTGTAGCGCCTGTTTTCTTGCAGCCGTAGCCTTGCGCTGTCCTGAGAACTAGCGCATGGTTGGCTCTGTCGTTCTATGATGTGCCCCTTTTGAAGCATTGTTTTGGTCCGGAATAAACCGGTCTTTTGGCACTGACTGTGGGTGTGTCACTCGTCGGGCGAGACCACGGCTCGCGGACCATGTTCCCTGCAAGGCGAAGCCTTCAGAGTCAACAACCAATTATAAAAATGACGCCAAAACCAGAATTCACACACATTCATGAACTCATAATGTAAACATTACATCAGTTCCATCATATGCTGGGAAAGTGATCTTCAAGTGACATGCAATAGCCATGAAGATTCAAGTTCCTGCTTCTTGAGAGATTTTCCTGAAAGAACAGAGCATAAACACCAAGAGAAGAATAGCAGCAAACTAGTTTGTTTATGAGCAGTAAGGTTCAAAATAAAGGCAAATGGGCTGCAGACTGCTTCCTAATGTAGCAAGACAGCTGCTTGCCACTGCTACTAACATTAAATGTACCTGAACCTGCACTAAAGCAGAAGGAAAGTACTTAGAATGACTGTTTACAATATGCAAACCTCACATCAAACAACCACTCTACCACTAAAATAAAGCCATCTAAAATGAAAGTCTAGTACAGTCCACATTAAAGTTTAGAGAGTGCAGCATTACCACGAGACAGGAACCACAGCAGGAACAAGAGTAAAATGTTACTATTACTATTACCTTTAAAACGCAGAAGCATGTTTAGCAATGAGGCAGCAACATTTTGTCATGCCCGCTAAACTCAAGATGACTTCATGCAATGCCCGCTAAGTAGGATGTAGCTTCAAGAAGTGGTGCAATCTGTAGCATTGCACACTGTCTAACCATATGTCACAATACTTAACTTTATTCCATTTGGCAGTAAAGAGAAAGGAGTCCCATAAAAAAGAACAATAACTGCCGGTACTGTATTCTCCAGCCTATAAGTTGCACCTGGGTATAAGTCGCACCACCCTGCAAATGGCAGTTTTTCCGAAAAAAAATTGCACATAAGTTGCACTAGTGTATAAGACATACCTGTTCATTTGGTAAGCGCTATAAAACACGTCAAGGATTTCTTCGTCAGAGAGTGCAACGAAAATATGCAGTTGCGGCAGGCGGCAGTCATGCGAAGACTATCTTCAGCTCTGACAAACATGCCTTCTTCCCATGGCCTGCCTTTTTTTGTTGGCTCCATTGACTGGAGTGCTTTTACAGGAATTTGCACTAGTACCGGATAATTTTTTACCCTCACGTCGCACTGTCTCCCTCCTGCCCGGTTCCAGTTCTGCAGAGCATATTCAACGGCATGCAACCTGAATTTTTAATTGTCACTTCTTTGCCTTGCAGGCGGGGTCATATATATAGCAAAAACAACACATGACGTGAGCTACACCAAAATCTAAACTTTTTAAGAATATGACTGGTTTAGATGTGATGGCCGTGCGTGCGCTTAGTGCTGCCGCCGCCGCATTCAGTCCAGATGAAGCGAGAAAACATGTCAAATAAAGTTTTAGCATAGCATGATCCACGTTACGCTACCATGAATTGCTTCCATTGGAGCTATCTGTGCACACACAGATGGCCCTGAGGTACACACACCTGCCAATGCGGAGGCACACAGCTGGGTCCCCATGGAAACAGATTACGATACTGGATCACGCAGCACTAAAACACTCTAATAACTCTTTTTTTTTTCTCTTTTACACATCTATTTTCTTTTCAAACATATTTGCTGGAAGTGGCAGAAGATGGCGCCAGTGACACATCATTTTTCTACCTATATAAGTCGCACAAATGGAAAATCCCCCTCCTAAAAAAACACGACTAATACCCTTGTCCCACGGTATTCCTCGAAGGCCTTTCCCGCAAAGGCGCCTGTTTTCATGAAAGGAGCGAAAGCTTAAAGGAGCAGCGACGCAGCTACACGGTGTAGCCCAAAGGTGAAACAGTCGTTCAGGCTTAGCACCCGATGCTATGAGTGTTTCAAAATTAAATTCTTTGTTAAAGTGTTTAAAAAAAATTCTGTTCATTCACTGAGCTAAGACAATTTTTTATTATTATTTCTTCCTTAAAAGAACTGCAGCAGCTGCTCTCATTAGCAGCAGCAGGTTTTGCGTTTTGTTTTGGCCACCAGGGGCACTCGGTGTTGCCGAGACTTTTACAGTCTTGAAATATGTGCATAAAATATAAACACCCTTACAAAATGCAAAGCCAGGCACAGCTTTTGTATTTTTTAAGATGTTTTGAAACATTCTTGGCTGCCTTTTTTTTTCATTGCTTTTACTTTTTGACATTGGACCGCACTGTGATCACAGGCTCTCGAAGGCCGCGCCTTTGGGCTCCAAAGGTCTCGCACTGGCGCTTCCGCCTCCAAGGTCCTTAGCGGAAAAGGCGCAACATTTGTACCATGTCGCTGCACCGCTTACACCTTTGGATATAAGGACCCGATTCTCAAAGGCCTTTGTGATGCCCGTGTGACAGGGGTATTATACACCGAAAATTGCGGTATTATAAATAGTGTAACAGCACTGGCAGCATGTTTATAAGCACTTGTGTAACGTGTTTTGTCCTCGTGTGCAACATGCTTCTGAAAAAAATGATGCAAAGCCAACTGGCCTGATTGGTTGCCTTATTCATGTCTAAAGCAGCATTGTACAAACAGCCCATTGAGAAGTTCGCATGACAACCTATAGTGCACGCCAACCCCGAGTAGAGCGCTTGAGAGAAGCATAGTGCAGCAAACGAAGCTACATCTGTTCACAGGTGCACAATTTTAAACGTGAAGTAATTTAAATCAACGTCAACTGATCCAGGTCAAAACTGCCATGTGGCTACAAAGGAAACATTAACGGCTTTCTCAAATCTTCTATGGTGAAGGAATAAAAACTCCTGGTTTGAACCCAGGCCACACTGTCTCCAAGAAGTCAGATCAGAGCGTGTTTTTTCTGAGCTTGATTCTGAACTGAGTTTCACTGGTGGAATGAGTGCCCCAGAAAGGCAGTGGTCCTGGGTTTGAGATCAGGACCAGAAGGAATTTTCCTGAAACTGAGAAGGTTTTAAAAAGCTGTTACTTTCCTCTGTAGCCCCACAGCTACACTCTTGTGAATGTTAATGAGTAATAACTTCATTGACTATAGCAAGAGAGACCTACGAGCCAGACAGACACAAACACTTTGCCTGAAACTCATCCACTGGAGCCTACTTTCACTTTTTATTGTCAGCAGTACACCATTTGAGCCCTCTACACAAAACTGACACGTACTATACCTGACCACAATATCATCCATACAATATCACAAACTCATTCAACAAAAGGATCTTTGTCTCCCTATACAGCACAAGGTTAACTGTGTCAGCTCTTATTTGTTGAAGAAAAAGTAAGACAATGAAATCAATAGTAAACTGTAGCATTTTTTTTTTTTCAATAAATAACACCAATACTTAAAGTGGGCATATGATCTATGCTCCCTTCAATATAACACTTGCATCTCGAAAACATTTGTCCCACACACAAAAAAAAAATAAACTATGGAAGAGGTGATTCTATAAGAGCCTAGGTTTGAATTACAAAGCATACGGTTCATTATAGCCTTTAGGGCAAATCAATAATAGTTGACATGAAACATGGTAAACACGTAGCACGGCAAGTGCAGTCATTAATTATCGAGGCGGTTTTGTAATCGGACAAAGGCGTTTAACAGGTGTACAAATGGCTAGGCCATGCTAAATGCACTAGTGCAGTAAAAAGCAAACACACGGTCGGAACATGGCTGGAAGCAGACGAATGCAGATGCGATTTCCAGCACTGTCCTTATCAGATGGCGCTCTTTACAAGAAAAAAAAATGCGCTATAAAAGCTGATACAAAACTGGGTCATACAAATGGAACAACACAAGTATCCCACTGTACTACATCCTGTATGTAGAAACACCTCAGAATTAAGCCAGCAAGTGCGCCCACATGAGTATGGCGCACTGTGGGAAAACGTGTCATGCAGCCAGAACTATTAATCACACAGCGTGCCAATAGCAGAGTGTTTAACATTACAAATGGGCTCCCTACTGCCCGAATTTCAAGGTGAATACAATGAGAGCACCTCAAAACTGACAACCGAGAACTCTCCTCACACTACGTAGAGGATTTATGGCAGTGACCGATACGCACCGTCGTCCTTATCGCGCACCTCGACGACGAAACTGCACAATGCAGCGTGGCTCTCTCGAGCGACAAGTAAAGATCAATTGTCCGCCTACCAAAATTACGAAGCGAGCGTATGCGCAAACC
The DNA here is from genome assembly GCF_052857255.1 of Amblyomma americanum. Lineage (NCBI taxonomy): Eukaryota > Metazoa > Arthropoda > Arachnida > Ixodida > Ixodidae > Amblyomma > Amblyomma americanum. The sequence goes on from NC_135497.1 coordinate 162,329,422, forward strand.
CTAAAATCCGGGAGCAAATCCCATGGCGACAAGACACCGGCCAAACTAGCTTTGCTAAAACCCCTTACTGAGACAATAAAAAAGGCACGAGAGCCAGAAAAATCGTATTTCGTTTTTTTTTTTTTTTGTCTACTTCGATACCACAAATTACGGACCAGTATATCTACCGCAGGACACCGCCAAGGTGCTGCTGTTGGTTCCGAAATCAAAGGAAACATCGTTTCCGCTGCAGATGTATCCGCCCACGTCCAATTCAAGAGACACGGTGTCAAGTAAAAATAAGCAAAGCAATACAAGACAACCTTTAGACCTTACGGTGGTGGCGAAATTCAGACTTGATGCTGGTGACTATCCGATCTTTTTTTCGCAGCTACTGAGGCGTCGCTGGCGCCGCAAACGTCTGCGCACTACACGGTTAAGCCTAACAACAGTTCAGCCGAAACAGCGCAGACGAGTACAGTAGTGCCGTAGCAACATGGCGCCGACCAATGTGCAAGTGTCCGAGCGGCGATCGGCAGTCCATTTTGCGCGGCTAATGACAACAAGATCACAGCGTAACACGACGGGACTCGACTCCGCGCATGGTCGGTATTGTCAAGAAAAGAATTATGTCGAGTGACTTTCACACAAGTCGAGAAAAAAAAGGTTTTAACGCTATGTATGTTACCTGGAAAAGAGAGCCGCCTGTAGATCCATTGTGCCATCTAGTGAGAAGCACCTTAAGTTTCTTAACGGGAAGAAGTCGCGTGTGTTAGTTTGGCAAGTTTCCGCTTGGATATAACAATGTTCGCTATTTCTTCCCTTTAGATGTAAAAAGTTTTGCGTTACAAAATGCAGCTTATAGCATGCGTGGCTTGAGCCTCTTGCCTGTACTTTTACTAGCTAGTTTTATGAAGTTAAAAATAAATGTGCACATGCTGCACGATTACGTATAAAAGAAGCTACAAAGATAAGCAATATCCACTCCCGGATCTACTCGCTGGTTCAGAAGCAGTCAGCGCTGCTCCTTGATATGTTTGGCCACCCCCACTACGCTACTTACGTCATTGTTATGCTGCTGTAGCTAGGTTTGTTGGTAAACGTGCATGCACCTCTTGCCCCCATGCACAGGCCGTGAACTGCAGGGTCTCCCTTCATCATGAATACGTAGCAGCGGTTGAGATGCCGTGTTCTTGTCGAATGAAACGGTGGGGCCCAAACTGCTAAAGTCGAACAAACTTCTTGCCTGAAGACGCAACTCAAGAAGCGCACTGAAGTTACCCCTTTCCTGAGTCCCTTTTCTTTTCTTCCGTAAAATGAAACGAACACCTCAGCCAAGCCTTCACACAAGCAGAGAGCTATGCTTTTCGGTTTGTTCTAATTCAACATCACAATTTGGTGCTACTGTGGTAACGTAGCGCGTAACGATTTGCTTGAAAGTTGTCATTTTTAGTAGTGTCTGTGAAGGCGTTTTCATTTGGACTGCGCCAATTAACAGTTCATTTCTTGCTTATCATTGTTCATTTAATTGAGACGATGGCTCGAACTGAGAAGGCTGCCGCGCGAATTTGGGAACTCGATGTTACCTTACTGCAGGCCACCCTTTGGGATATATCAGAAGCGCTTTTATTCCATCTATTTGCTTATGCACAGAGAAAGCTTGTCTTCCGTCATACATCTAGGACACGGTGCGCTTCCAATAAATATACGCTCATTTTAGCAGAAGCCGCATCATATGATTCGTTCCCGTTGCTCTGCCATGCAGCATCCGCGGATGATCAATACTGCGCATGACCGTATCCATCCAGTCGCCCTGGCCAAAATGGCGAGCGTTTGGCGTTCACGAGACCTTCTCGCCCCGAAACTTTCCTTGTTTCCCTTCATTTCACTGTCGACCTTCGCGTTTCGTTTGACATGCAATCGGTGATCTCGACTCTCCACTTCACCACAGACCGGGGCTTCTGCAAGCGGTGGCTGGTGGAACTATTTTGGAAGTGTCGACGAACCACAGCGATTTGGTCTTGCCGGGGACCCCTGGAAATGTGTGAGTGCCTAAGCCGATGTCCCTTTTCATTGTGGAATCATTTGTGTTTTGACCTAGGAGCTTACAAATATTTTGTGAAACTTGACAGTGTGATGTCACGAACAACGCAGCGTTGAATTTTTCGGCGTTTCGAGCTGCACCTTGACAAGTACGTGACCTCTGGAAAAAGGCCACTTTAGGCGCGCATGAAACCGGATGCCGTCGGCATACGGTGGTAAATGTATGCTCTATGTCCTATTCAAACTTAAAATACGACTGTGGTGTCACTTGTATGAAATTTATTCCCTAGGCGGATTTCTCTCAAAGCGAAAGCACGAACGCACACACAGACGAAGGCCAGCGTCGGGGGCCCTTATTGACCGCATCCTATGAGCAAACATGCAGTTGTTGCTTGTGGAGTTTATCATTATATCGCTAGTTTAACTAATGTCGGTATCTTCTACTCCTGCTGGGAAGCCAGTGACGCTTGCATTGTTCGCGTCGTTGAAAATTTTACATTTTCTTGGATTTGGTGTACACGAATTCCATATATCGCTCAATTTAGCGCTTAGAAAAAAAAATATGTGCGCCAGCCCGTGCGGTTGCTTTTAAGTGGATGCGTGCCGGCTTCCGCACGATCACGTGGTGTTTAACCACCAATCAAAGACATTGTTGACAAAAATGAAGGAAACGCCTATCTTCCGCGTTATCCCTTTGTGTGTGCGTGTGTACGTACTACGGGCAAGCTGAATTGGCATGCGCGTTGTGTTTGCATAAATAATATAAGAAAAGTTTACAATACTTTACATGCCTGAGTGACAGCACTCTAGACCCGCGGCATTAAATTTGGAGTCGCATCCACTGGCAGCCTGTTTCGAAGACTGTCGAGTCTTATAGCTATTACGTCGCTGATATGGTGCGCCGTTTGAGGCTCCAAAGCCCGGGAGCACGAACAGAGCGCCTGCCTGCTGGTCGCGCATGCTTGCTATCAATAAGCTACGTTCAACACATAATTGCCTTTTTTTTCATATGCTCACTGCACGAAAAGAATGTATATATGAACGGGCGTCGCTATAGTATCAAGCGATATATATGCGCTATAAGTCCCTTGATACTATTGACGCCCGTTGCTGCAGCTTTCAGGATGCTTGTTTTGTGCAGCCTTTTTAACATTGTTTCCTTATGGCATGATGTCTCTCATATATCCGACTTAATGTGTTGTAGGTGCACGTCTCCTCTGGCTCGCGCGGTTGCTCTGCAAAAAAAGTACAAATTATATGAGATAAGTCCCAAGAATAAGAGCCAAGTAGCGCATAAACACGGGAAATAAACAAGATGACAAACTACAGCTGCTACCGCTGTATCGTTTCTTCATATCTTTGTCCCGTGTTAACGCTATCTCATCGCTTTTTTTCAACCAGCCCGACTATAGCACCTTTCTTCAAAACACCTGTGTTAAAGCCATCTCATCGCTTTTTTTCAACCAGCCCGACTATAGCACGCTTCTTCAAAACAATGTTAGTGCATTGGCGTGTAAACAATATTGATTGGTAGTTCCTTTTGTTTGACTCAGAAGTCTCGGTTTATGAAGGTAATCGTTATAAAAAAAAAAAAAACCCGCGTAGGCGTTTGCTTTTCTTGCTCTTGCAAGTTGGCTTTTCCGCAAATATATTCCGAAACCGGAACCATTGCGTGCAAATGTTTTGTTCTGCATTTTTTTTTGTTGCTTGTGGTGTACTGTTACATTAAGTGTGTGGGCAATTTTGTGTAACCTGTTTTCCATTAATACTGGTTGCAGCCAAGTAACGGTACCGTATCACGTGAAAGGACGTTAAAATATGAAGACCGCAGATAACGTAACCAGATTTGAAAATCACTTTTGGTTCAGATTGTGCTGGCTAGCCGATTCGAGTGGCGCCGCGGGACGCGAGCCACTTAGGTCGAAGATAAGGGAGATAAAAATAGTTGTTATATTTTCTTTGTTTTTTTTCTATAGCTATTTGAGCCTTCAGCAGAAACTGTGAGCGCTATAGCTGTGAGCGCATCACAGCTAGAATGAGAGCTAAGTCGCCAAGTCTTGTGGTCGGTGTCACGCATCAAATGGTGGCGTTTGTTTTCGTTTTCGAGAACGGTGGGAGGGGGGGGGGGGGGGGTGCTAGGGGAGCTACAAAATGGGTTCTGGAAACAAAGGAGGTTGGAGGACAATCTGTTTTCATTGATGCAGTGTATAGAGATTGCTGAAAAGGAACACAGGCCCCTATGGCTATCATTTCTGGACATTAGGGGAGCCTACGACAGTGTTATTCAAGAGTATTTGTGGGACATACTGGGCACATTGGATGTGGAAGATGGAGTAATTAATCCTTTAAAAGATATTTATAAAGGTAACAGAGTGCTTATAAAATCAGAAAAAATGTATCGGGGGGCCTGTAAATATACAGCGGGTGCTTAGGCAAGGATGTCCTCTGTCTCCTTTGTTGTACCTGCAAGGGTTGGAGACCAAGCTAGAGAGGAGCGGACTAGGCTTCAACCTTTCTTTTTTCAAGCAAGGAGAATGAACTAAACAGTCATTACCGGGACTAATATACGCGGATGATATATTGCTAATGGCTGACAACAAGGAAGATTTGCAGAAGTTGACAGACATATGTGGTACAGAGGGAGGTAGACTAGGTTTCAAGTTTAGTAAGGAAAAATCTGCAGTCATGATATTTAATGATGAGGGCAGCGAGCATAGAATACAGGAGTTCACGCTAGAAGTAGTGGATGAGTGCAAGTATCTTGGGCGTGAAAAATATACAGAGCATGAAAAATATGTAATGAATAAAGCTAGTAGGAATGCAGCTGTCATGAAAAATAGGGAACTGTGGAATTACAATAGGTATGAAGTGGTAAGAGGGATCTGGAAAGCGTTGATGGTTCCTAACCTGACTTTCGGTTATGCGGTCCTGTGCATGAGACCAGATGTTCTAGCAAGTTTAGAAATTAAACAACGTGGCGTAGGGAGGCTAGCTTTGGGGCACATGGCAATACACCAAATCAGGGGGTACAGGGTGATATGGGATGGGCGTCGTTCGAGAGCAGAGAAGCTAGCAGTAAGATAGCATTTGAGGAGCAATTGAGAAAAATGGAGGAAAAGCAGTGGGCTAGGGAAGTTTTCAGATACCTGTATATAAGGAATGTTGATACGAGATGGAGAAAGCGAACTAGAAAATTGACAAGTTAATATCTGGACAGCAGTACGGGGGCAAATGAGCAATTATCGGTTAAGAAGGTTAAAGAAACAGAGAGAGCTTTTGGGAAAACAGGGATGCTGACGAAATTGGCACTGGGAACATACCAGACCTTTAAGCAGGAAATTGTCAAAGAAAATATCTATGATAATTGTAGGGGAAGTTCTTTGTTGTTTGAGGCGAGGACGGGAGTTTTGCGGACTGAGACATAGAGTCAGGTACCACGAGATAGACACGTTGTACGTTGCGTGCGGAGAGGAGGAGGAAACGGCTGAACACTTGATACTTTTCTGTAAAGGGCTTCACCCTACAGTGGAAAGCAGCGGGGCTGATTTATCCAAGGCATTGAGGTTTAAGGACAATGAAGGGAAAGTAGATTTTAAGCCGGTAGAAGTAACCAAGCGAAGGTTATCTGATTGGTGGCTAAAATCAAGATGAGTAAAATTTCATAAGTCATGGCTAGGTGGCTTGAGCCACTGCCTAGGTGGCTTGAGCCACTGCCTGAATTAAAGGGTTCAGCCTTATCCATCCATCCATCTATGTGCGTCTATTTTAGCAAAGATTAAGCACACCAGAGCTGATTTTTCTGTCACATCAGTCAGTTTTATTTAAGTTGGTTTCATTTTTTAAGCTCCAGACCTACTCTATTTTATTTTATTCCCGGAACGCAAAAACCTTCCTCTATCGTATCCTTAAATTTTCATTCTGTATAATCAGCATTAGTAAGAAGTTTGGTTACATAACATTTTTCATAGGCTTGGTCCTCCTTTTGTTAAACTATGACAGGTTTATAATTGCTTGCAGCATTGGCCATGGTGTCTTGAAAATGATGAATGGATCTATGCGCGTTTTGTGCCATTTGCTGCTGGTCTTGCATGCCATTTCTCAACAGTGTTGCGCTGCTACATATGCTTCGTTTTTTTTTTTTTCGCAGAACTGGCAACCTTTAACTTTTGAAGAAAGTGAAGACAGAGCAAGAGTTATGGGTAGCAGCTGTTCTTCAGCGCAAAAAAAGGACAAGGAACGCTCCAAGAAGAAGAAAAAGGGGTGCGTGATTGCTTGAAAGGTTTATTGATTCAATTGTTGTATTCTTCAAGTGCTTCTCCTGTTTTCAATGTAATTTTTACAAAACCTTTTGAGCCTTACGATGTCAGTGCCCGAGCCTTGGCCAAGCCCCCATAGTGGGTATGTGCCATTTCCAGAACACTTGAGAATAACATTGTATGGTATCTAATGTCTGTGCTTACTTGTATGATAGAGCATAAAAAACAGAATAATAGAGGTTCTGAGAGTTCAGAGTTCAGTGCCATGCATGTTCAGTGAATTTTTTTTTTTTTTTCAATGTTTTGAACTTGCATCTCATTTTTTTCTGAAATGCAGGTAACCTCGTATTGCTTTTTGCATGTGGGGTAACTTTCATATACAGACCAGTGTTAGCATTTTCACCTGGGCTGCGCATATGTCATTTAGATCGACTGCTGTTTTGCAAAAACTCTTCACAGTTACCACTGGGTCACTGATTGACACGTGACTTTGTTCCGTCAGGAAGCTGGCATGTGCTTGCCATCTCCATGCTTCACATCTTTATTTTAGGTTTCATTGTTCAGAACCAAGCATGTGCTGATCTGATCTGCACTGCTCAGTAATAGTGCTTTCTCTTGATTGGCAATTTTCAGCAGCTGTTCTCCCGAAGGCAGGCGACGCAGCTCAGTGCGCTCCACGGACAGCCTGCCCTATGGCAAGGAGTCTACACCGCCACCATCACGATCTGACCCGTCCGTTACTGCCATTACTGGAAGTACAGCACCGCCTTTAGCTCCAGTTGACACTTCGCTAACTGAAGTGCAGCAAAATAGCGGCTCCCTTGCATCACCAGCACCCCAAGTCACAGTGAGTAGGATTACAGTGCATTTCTGCTTTACATATATGAACCACTCCAAATGAGTTGTTCATATAGTACCAAAGATGAATTGTGACCAACTCGCCCAAGAAGACGTTCTTTTAAGCCCTTTCATTGTATGCTTGCCTAGAAGCGCAAACAAAATAAAAGTATAATATTTACCTGTAGTAGTGTTGAATGTATCATGAGTGAAGCAGGGGTAGCAAATAAATGGCAGAAGTATATCCTGAATTCAAAAGTGTGGACTTTTTCTTTGTTCTCAATTCTACTTGTGGTATATGTCAGATGTCCTTGCTATCAACTCTGCTTGGCAATTGTTGAAAATGGCTTATATAGAGAGAACCAGTGGGGTAACAGAGCTTGGATGTTCTAATGACCAAACTGTTCGAACATGCAAGCTTCAGAGTTATAAGTTAGAAAGCAAGCATGCCTACACCTTAATAGAATATCTTTTTATAATATTTATTGATTTCACATAAAGTGCCAAAATACAAAAGTAGAACTGCAGGGACCCAGCATAAATTGTTTAAGGATCCCACCTGGAAATCATTTTTGAATGCAATAGAAAATTAGGATATGATTTCCAGGTGCAAAGGTGTAGGCATGCTTGCTTTCTAAAGCGTGTTCCACAATTAAACGCACACCGTTAGAATGCTTCTCTCAGCTGTACTGATGAATTGTTCGAGCTCAAATTTCGCACAGAAACGGCATTTGGTCGGCAGAATTGTTTTATGCTACATTTGTTGGGGTTACTTGCCTGGATCGGTAAAACAAAACCCGGATATTTTTCATCGTCCATGTTGACGACAAAACAAAACTAGCTGTTATCTCAGCGATTGCACCAGTGGCGCCATCTAGTTTGTTGGCCGTGGAGATTCGGGAAAGGAGGGGGTGGGGAATGTTTTAAGGGAGATTTGAAGACGCTTTATCAGGAAAGACATCAAATTTAGCGGAGTTTTGGCCAAATAAGTTTTTTGTGGTCATTGATAAAGCAGTTGAAAAACCATCTTCAAATCTTCCCGCAAACCCCCCCCCCCCCCCCCTTTCCACTTAGCCAAATCTCCATGGCCGACTAACGAGGTGGCGTCACCGGTGCAATTGCTGAGATAATGCCTTGCTTTGTTTCGTCATCACCGCAGACGATGCTAACATCAGACTTCCTTTCATTGATTCAGGCAAATACCCTAACAAATGTAGCATAAAACAATTCTGCTGACGAAATGCCATCTGTATGAAATTTGAGCTCGAACAATTCACTAGTTTAGCTGAGAGAAGCATTTTACAGCATGCATTTAATTGCGGAACAGTCTGTATTTTGTAACACTGAAGGTTGCATGTTCCAACAACTTGGTTCAACACAGCCTCCAAGCTCTGTTGCCGTACAGGTTTTTTATAAGCCATCTTCAACAATTGCCAAGGAGAGTTGATCAGCTGCAGTGGACGTCGGTTATATAAAGATAACCATAGTTAGGTGGTTAATTAAATGAAATTCACTAGTTCATTTTTTAATTAGCACAGTGTCATGGCTAGTGCCATATCAGTTTGTTGCACTTGCACAGAGCTTCTTGCCTGCCTCGTGCTCAGTTTTGGTTTTGTGTGGAAAAAGTGCTTTATTTCTTCATGCTAACATTTTTTCTTCATTTCAAATACTGATATGGCATTGTCTTGGCAATTACTTTGAATTTGCATTGGTACTAACCACCTGGATGTGGTAATTAAAAGGTTAATTGGTGAATATCATTTAATTAATTGCCTAATTATGATTATTTATATAGTAACCGACACCTGCCATGGCAGTCAGTTTGTCCATAAAAAGATTTTATATTTCTAATTTCCTATTTGTAGAAATTTTTGGATGTGTTCACTGGAACGCCTGGTTTGTTTGCATGCCGTGGCCTGTATACCACACTATAGTCTGAAATTATCATGTCCTTAAAAATATATTGTAACTGAACACGTTCAGCAATGTTTGGTATGATGTTCTTGAATATCAATCAAATAGGGAAACTGCAGAATTCATATCTGAAATTTGAGTATTTTTGCATCACTTTGATAAGGATTAGTTTTTTATATGAGTGAATATCTGTAAATGGTACATTTTTTGATGTTTATTAAAAAAGCTTCATTAAGACCCTGAATAGCTTCCAGTGTGCTGTCGGGTGTCATGGTATTGCATGACACCCGACATGCAATTTAGTGTAATTTAAAAAAATTACGCCAAAAAGTTGCTCTAATTTACGCTAAAGGCGTAATGATGTCTCACCTCAGGGAAAATAAACTTATAGTACCATTGTCATGAGCATCATCACCATCATTATTATTGTTACTACTACTACTACTACTACTACTACTACTACTACTACTACTACTACTACTACTACTACTACTACTATTAGTACTACTACTACTACTTTGCTGACAAATAGAAGGAAGCTGAAAGGGAAGAAACTGCAACAATGAAGGTTACAATGCCAGCTTACCACAGAAAGAAGCTTGGGGACAGAAAAAAAAAGAGAAAAAGAAGGGAGAGGAGGAGAAAAGGAAGAAGTTAATCAACTGGCCCACTGCATGCTTTTACTGTCAGAATAGTATTCATAGTACAAAAAAATGGCTGTGGTTTAGCTCTGGTTAAACCTGGAGTGACGCGATAGCTACAGCTGGCCGAGTGGAACTCGCTCAGTCGAATTGCAAAGTCAGTCTTTCACCTCTGCGTTTCGCTGGGTGTTCCTTCTTCATCTTCGTCCCTGGATGTGGATTCACTCTCTCCCCCTCTCCACTCCTCCCCAATCGGTTTCGCCGGCACACCACACCGCCGACAGCTGCCATGGTGGCCACGACGTCGCCACGCTGAAGGCTCGAAATGCTAGCGTTATGTAGGCGCGCGGCGCGTGCACCAGCTGCGTGCTCTGACATCACTCCGCGCTTGCGCACAACTGACGAGGCGGGCGGCGTCCGCTCCGCCATCGGCGCAGCCGAGAGCTGCGTGGCGTGCACACCAGCTGCGGGCTATGACGTCACTCCGCGCATGTGCACAGCTGGCAGAGCGGTGGTGCCACGGCTCAGCGCGCAGCCACGCTGACCTCGCAAAGTGGCTGGCATAGTGTAGCTATCGCAACAAAAACAGAACCTGAGACAAAACTCAAAGCAGCATGACACGCGCGCGCACGTACAAACACACACACACCAGGTGGAAATTTCGCAAGTGGTCCCACTTGAAGTGGGTTATTGGACAGGGACCACTTGAAGTGGGACCGCTTGACAAAAGGGACCATTTGGAACTACTAGGTTGAAAAAAAAAAAACAATGGAAATTTCAACTAGAACCAGTTGGATATTTCAGTTGTTTCAAACTGGGTTTTGAAATTGGTTCCAAATCATTTTTAAGGTGCAAAAGAAAAACTGGTATGTGAGTCAGGGCAATGCTCAGCCTGGTGTACCCATTTTTTCACAGGAGAATTGCGTATGCCGTCATGGAAATCGACATGCAAGCATACATCACGCACAAGAAACACATATACTATGGTTGAAAATTAGTAACATTGGCTCGTGTATACATCCACAGAACTGCTCCCATGTATGTATGTATGTATGTATGTATGTATGTATGTATGTATGTATGTATGTATGTATGTATGTATGTATGTATGTATGTATGTATGTATGTGTGTGTATATATATATATATATATATATATATATACCCCACTTATGACACTCTTATATTAGAGCCAGTGGCGCTTGCCTATTGAGCATAGTTATTTCATATTATTTGGACCACAGTGGCTAAGCAAATGAATGCAATTTAGTAGGTTAATCTGCTGATAGTTCTTAATTTAAGAATCGTTTTAATCTTGCCTTGTTTGCCAAATATGCAAATGTTTGCATGGATTGTGGCCCAGCAGTGGCCACTTGCAGTCTAGTGGTACCACTTGAAAGCAAGTGGGACCATTTGTAAAACCACTTGCTTTGAAGTGGCACCACTTGAAAGCAAGTGGGACCCTTTGTAAAACCACTTGCTTTGAAGTCATACCACTTGAAAGCAAGTGTGACCATTTGGAATCCTGCTTGATATATTTTCACCTGGGACACACGCACATATACAGACAGACAGACAGAACAGGACAGGATTGAGAGAGAGAGAGAGAGCATGTAAAACAGACCAATATACTGTAGGTAGGAGAAAAAAGGCAGCAGTGTTATAAATGCAAGTCTAAAGCAGATACCTTCAGAAAAGACAGTCAATCAAATTTTACTGCCATGCCACAGTAAAGTTACCCTGTAGAGATTAGCTGCGGAAGTATCCAACCCTTTCTTTCCCTGTTGAAAAATAACCAAAAGGGTACCAGTCTTACTCTAACTTTTTTTCACCACCTTGTAGGCAGTTTTGTTTTCCTTACTATAGTGTAGTATTTTGTCTGACTTGGGAGCTCTTTTTGTTGCTAACAAATTTCAAGAAAATAATTTAGGGAAATGAATTAAGGATATAATAGCTTGCTGGCGATTGCACCAGTGTCTCACTAAAGATATTTAAAATACTGCGCAATTGTCAACATCAGCTGGTGTTAAGCTAGTCCCTGTTCGAGAAGATTGCAAACATGGCACTGCAATGAAAAACGTGGCACTGCAAGTGAGGAGTTTGCCACATTGATGTAGGACTACCCACGGGCAGCGCCCAGAAGATCTGCTACACCAGCAGTCTTTGCTGTCTGAGTCTGGGCTTGGAATAGTAACTTCAGCATTGGTGTTGTTTCTGAATGTCTGTCTCAACTGCTTTCTTCTGATGAGGAAGACATTGAAAATGTTCACGTCTACTGATTTTCATTTATTCAAGGCTGAGCAGGCTGTCACTTATTATGTACCACATCATGGCTGACAAAATGCAACTGCAAAGCCACACGCAAGATGCCTGTGACCATGTAGTGCCTCAAACTGCAGCAGGAAGAAGAGTGATGAGCCTAGCTCGAATGGATATAAATAGTTGGCTGCCTTGTTACAAAGTTTCATGACTAGTGTGACTCATTTATGGCAGTGAAAAGCTTAAATTATGAAAGGGGTGCATTCAGAGTAAGGGGTGTTTAACCTGAAAAACTTTATTAATAAAAGGTTTCACATTAAACCATGATTTCAGACAGATTCTTGTTCTTCTCTGAAAGTGTTGGAGTGACATTTAAAATTCATGTGAAACAAGTGCACCGAGGCAGCACCTTCACCTTAACTTATTTATTGAAATCCATGAGTATTATGAATTCACCTACCTTGAATAGTGAAGTTGCTAAACCACACTTGTCTGTGATGACTCAAACTACTGTCAGCATTTGAGCGCAATTGGCACAGACATTGAATGCATATATACTTTGGGGCAGTTGCTGTCAGTGCTTCAATAGTTTTAACTGCCGAGCTGCACAAGATACTGTTTGTTTCTTTGTGTGCAGAGCCCAGCACCAGGCAGTGAAACCTTTTCAGACGATGGGTTGCCAAGCCTTCAGGCCTTCCCAGATGACGTGCAGGCTCTGCTCTTGGGCAGGCTGGGAGCTGTGCCTGCATCCCTGTTGGCAGCAGGCAGTCGCCTCATCAGCCTTTATGTGTGCTGTGGACTGGCTGACATGGAGGCCGAGCGTACACACCTGGAGCAACATGTCTACCCTAGTGTGCGTGCCTATGCTGCCGACAAGGGCTATGATCTCAACATAGTGGACCTTCACTGGGGTATCCAAGTGGAGGCGATGGACCGAATCATCTTTACACATCTTTGCCTGCAGACCATTGCCCGGCTACGCTCACAAGGCCACTTTCTGGCATTGGTATGAAGCTAAATGTTACAGTTTCATGCCTGCATTGTGCTATAGAAGGCATTACCATTAAAAAACATGTGACACGGTTAGAGCTGTGATTTCTTTATTGGTTGAGCTAGGCAAGTTGAACAAGAACTAAATAGAGGGTGTGGCGAAACAGACCATGCAAATGTAATATATTGCAGAAATGAGGACAGAGAGAGAGAGGGAGAGACATATTTTATTCAAACAACTCAGTTTCAAGCCATGGTCTTAGTCTGAGCTGATGGAGTCTAAGGTCACTGATGCCATTGCAGAAGCAGTATGTGTGTTAGTGCAGCATGCTTTCAGATTGCCACCAGCTCATGCATTAGTACTGCTGTATCACAGTAGCATGCACCATACTTTTTTTTTCGCCTGTGCTGACTATCTCCTTACTTTCCGTGACCTTAAGCATTTTTTGGCTGTATGTTAGAGAGTTTGGTGGTTAGGCAATATGGACACTGTCGAGACTTTACCAAGTTCTGAACTCCGTTTAAAGTACACTACAAGGGAATACTAAGTCCAGCTAGACTGAGTGGTTAGTGTCTGAAAATTGGAAATATATAATTTTTACTGAAGACAGAGCTGGAGTGAGTAAGGAAGTTACATGAACAGTAAAAACTGTATCAACTTCCCTAAAAAATTTTGATAGTAACTGTACCTGATCAAGCAAATTCTTCATCGGCCATAACTGATTTACTACTTTCATGCACAACACTATTTTGTTAAGAAGTACAGCTGAAGTGGGAAAGAAGCACAAAGAAGTAGTTCTATTCAAATATGAGAACGCAATGCATCACTCGCGTCACATGCTATCTATTTTTGTGGTCAAAGTGTAGTGTGATTGGCTGAGATACTTGCTATTTCTTCTGATTCGCCGGAGGTTCACATCATAAAAGGCATCAATGCAGTTGCCTTTTTATTCAGAAAAAATGCTGATAGTGTTCCCGAAGGGTAATCTGTCATTTTATTGTAACTTCTTGTTTCTATTGATTTTCTCTTTAGTGTCAGTGACATATTCTAGGTGCTATTTTTAGTTCAGATATATTTTAAAAAGAGACTTGGAACTACTATGCTGATCCCATCTTTGTTATGCACCTTCTTAGGTTTGTGGATACTACAGGGCGTATATATGTCGTTACAACAACGTGTTAACTTTAAAAAATGTAATTGCATGGAATTGAATGTGGAATTGCGTTCTCCTGTTTATGCACAGCCATATCCAAATCTTGAGCATGCTTTTTTATGGGAAACACTAAAGCAGCAAGAAACTGTCTATGTAGCACATGTTTCATCAGTGCACGAAAGCTTGACTAAATGGGTGCAGTCCAGCAAAATAGGATACTTGCTAGGCAAGTGTTTGGTACATCCTAAAATGATCACCTTTGCTTCTTGTGTTCATCGCTCCTGACATGGGATAAAGAACAACGGCAAAATATTTTGGCATTCGTGTGGTCTTTCTGTTCCTTGAAAGCTGAGCAAGTTGTGGGCTGTGATGCAAAGGCATGTGTAAGGTTCTGTTGATTGGTGTGTGTACCATGAAACTTGTTGATGAATGTGACTTGCAAAACAACTTGTGGTTCACAGCATTTCTCTGATGTGCAGTGAAGTTTATATCAAGCAAGCCAATGGCTGCATAGATAAACACCTTAGTGAGATTGAAAGCAAAGTAAACGCACTGATATTTAATTGCACCTGTCGTGCCGCTGCATCTGTGCATGTGTGCCTTTTTTTTTTACAACAGTACAATTAGTAGTTTCAAATACTGAAACAAGCTCTGTAGCATTGCGCGAGAAGTAAATCTTGCTTTTTAGGTGTAGGAAGTTTTCTTTTTTTTCTGCATTCATCACTATCAGCCTAAAGTATAACCTCGTGTAAAGTCTGCACCTGTGTGTGAGCTGCACTCCCTATTTTGGCGTAGATAGTTGGGAAAAAAAATACAGTTATATGTTTTTTTTTTAAATTCATGTATGTTCTGCACCTTCAAAATTCACACCTGAATTTTAAAAAAAAGTGCAGTCCTTACGCAAGTTTATTGGTATTTTTTGCTGTTTCTTTTTTCAAATCAAATAGGAATTTATTGTGTACATGCAGAATGAGTACATAAAGATAAGTGTACAGGCAAAGGTCCCAAAGTCAGGAGGCTTTAACGAGACCCTCGATCGATTAATACTAAATTACAAACAAGTAGCAACATAGAGAG
The DNA here is from genome assembly GCF_052857255.1 of Amblyomma americanum. Taxonomy (NCBI): domain Eukaryota; kingdom Metazoa; phylum Arthropoda; class Arachnida; order Ixodida; family Ixodidae; genus Amblyomma; species Amblyomma americanum. The sequence continues at coordinate 162,344,571 of NC_135497.1, forward strand.
GTACCTATAGAATAGTAACTGTGTTAGTATACATATAGAAATGTTACATGTGATGCTAACGAAATAACTTAATAGATTATCACGACAAAAAAAAACAGATATGCTGAACAGAATTACATCATCATATATGATGTTGCACAAAATACAAAAAAAAAGATACAGCCCAGTGTAAACAGTATAGATATTCATTAATAAAAGGCATATACAGAAAGCACAATTAAAGTAAGCATTTAAGGGCAGGGTTGACAAAGCATATATCAACAATAGAAAGTTTCCAGGAAGTAATCGAGAATAGGAATTCAGAAAAGGATAGGAAAAGAAATGCTGTTAAGTTAAAGCTGCTAGTTATTGTTCTAAAAGAAAAATTTTGAAAGTTGATTTAAACATAGAGGAGGACGTGGGTGATTTTAAACTCTGAGGTAGATTGTTTTGTAGAGAAATACAGGCGAAATGATAACTTCGTTTTTTATAATTAGTAAAAACTTGGGGTAGCCAAAAAGTTTTGTGAGCTGCAAACCTAATGGGGTTAGTATTCTGCAAAAAAAGAAGTTAGCGAATAGTGCTTTGTGAAACCTAATCGAATATGAATCAGCTAGCGTTGCCACCGAATCGAATGTGAATAGTGTGATTAAAAGCCGAATAGAATACTATTTGCATGATTATTTGCGACTTGTGAAAATATTCATAAAGAATGAATATTCATGCGAAACAAGGAAGCATTAGTTGTGACGCTATAAGTCATGGAATTACAGCTGTAGCTGTCGAAAGACTCAACACATATCCACTAGGGAATACGCAGCACTGCATCTGTATATTAACTGCGTCCGTATATTAACTCTGTAACCTTCATGTAATATGTATAAGAAAATTACATTTGCTACTCATGATGGGAGCGTAAAAACTAATGCCAAATATCTGTTGATGAGAACTTTAGCCATGGCCTCCGAGATCGGGCATCACGGCAGGGTTTGCTAAACCTGGCTGAACCCTGCCATGTCACCTAACCTTGAGGGTCGCATACCTGAGCATTATGAATGCCATCACACGAATGGACCACATTGCGGTGCTGAACCTTCCTTTCTACACAGACCGATCACAGCAGCAGGCTGTGCAGCGTCGGAGTGGGCCCTGTTTTTAAGCAGTTGTCAAAAAATTTATGGCGTGCCATATTCAAACTTCGTGCCAGTTATTTAAAACTATTTGAGAACTATATTCAGTTCATTTCAAATGATTGTAAACATTCAATATTTGATTTGTTCACAGAATTGAATACAAGAATATTTCATTTGATATTCGAAAATTTATAATATTTGCACACTTCTAGCAAAATACGTTGTCAGTAAATTGAAAAGAAAGTTTCTTGTCAATTAACCTAAAATTTTGATAGCTAGATTGTATTGAAACAAATTAATGTATAAAATATTATGCTCACATAGCAAAGGCATTATCTTTTCTCTGGTGTTTTCAGTTTCTTTCTGTTTCCATCTTTTTCTTTGTTACTAGTGTTGATCTTCAACTGTTTTAACATATATTTCTTTTTTTCCACAAGAGCCTTCCAGTTGTGAGCTTGTGTTATCTCCTTTGTTCTCATTTGATGCAGCTTGTGCTTTTTTTGGGCCAAATCTAACCAGAGTGATTTTTCCAGAATATAATTGTTTATTTAATATAACTATTTTTGTTTAGTTTAATTTCCTAAATTTTTTGGATTTAATTTTCTGCATGTGTACTGCATTTTTCAGTGTGTAAGTCACAGTTTTTACTGGATTTTTCTTTGGACCATCTTATGGAACGATGCAACTTGTATTTGGCGAAAAATGACAAGCCTTAATGCACTATCCTTTGCTCTTCCAAGAAACTTAAAAAAAAAATCAATGTTTAAAAGGAAAGCAAAATAAAAGTGAGTTACCAGAGAGCTATCACAGCCCAGTCAGCTACTGTGATCTGCTTTCTTGGGGACCCAGCTGTGTCTGCGCTGTGGGAGATATGCACTCCTTGGGGCATTGTGCTATCTTCTTGTTTAAAATGTTGTCCTACGGGTAGGTTCACATAATCTAGCAGCAACAGGACTGAATGCACTGATGTCATGAAGAGCGTGCTGCCGCCACTCCAGTCCAGCCATATTCTCAAAATTCTCAAAAGTATGGCTTTTCACAGGTCGTGTATTGTTATGCTCAACATGAGGCCGCCTGCAAGGCGAAGAAGCTATGATGCAAATTTCAGGTTGCGTGCCATTGAATATGTGCTGTAGAATGGTAACAAGGCAGCAGAAGACAGTTTATTGTGAATGAAAAAATTATCTGGGACTGGTGGAAACCCGCAAGAGTGCTCCGGTTAATGAAACCAACAAAAAAGTCAGCCCACAGAAAGAAGACATGCCTGTCAAAGCTTGGGGATTGTCTGTGCACAGCAGCTGCCGCAAGCATGCATTTTCGTTGCACCCTTCGACGAAGAGATCCTTAGTGCATTTTTATACCGCTTACTGAATGAACAGGTGCGTCTTATACACCGGAGCAATTTATATATATGATATTTTTTTTCAGAAAAGCTGCATTTGCAGGGGAGTGCAAATTATACACAGGTGTGACTTATAGGCTGGAAAATGTGGTTGCCATCATCAGATGCACAGCGAATTTATCACATTTTTTATGCATTAAGTGTGTAAAACTTATCATTTGCTGCAAATTGCTATCAGAGGCTAGAATTGTTACCAAAAATTATGACCTATACGACGGTTATCCTGTTTGTTGTCACAAGCTGCCTGAATTGCAGTTGTGTCATTGTGCATATTTTATTCTAAACTGCTCTTTATTCTCTACTGTTTAAAAACATTTAAAGCATGCCAGCATGTTGGTTCAAAAGACTTCACACTGCTCAGGAATTGCCTCATTTGTGGCAAGTGCTAATGCACTGATATCGTATCTTATTTACAAAGTGAACAAGTTTAACAGTGAGCGAAAGACAGTTATGATATGAAGCAGTGGCTCTACACTGCTCTTCAAGTAGATTTTAGTCTTGCTGTTTACACTGTTGTTTCTGATATACTGCAGGTACTTTTGAACGAGAAGTTGGAAAATCAGCTACCACATATTTTGCCTGCAAGTCTACCCAGTGATGTGCTAACATCTGTTGCTGATGCTGTGGAGTCACCAGAGCAAAGGCAGCTGCTCCTAGACTGGTACATGGAAGACTTGAACAGTGTCCCAAAGTGCTACAGGCTACATGCTATACGTGAGCGTATTCCGGACATTATTTCCACAAATCCGTCGGCAAAAGCAGCTGCTCTTGAATTGTGGCAGAAGGAGTCTTCACAGATGGTGGAAGCACTAAGGTCTGCTTTGACTGCAGAACAGCGTGCAAAGTATCTTGTATCAGGTGGGTTTTGGTTTACTAAAAGGGAGTCCTTTTTTTGGTGGGTTTAACCACACAACAGTAACTTGTGCAAATATTCCGCCGCGGTGGCTCAGTGGTTTATGGGGCTCGGCTGCTGACCCGAAAGATGCGGGTTCGATCCCGGCCACGGCGGTTGAATTTTGATGGAAGCAAAATTCTAGAGGCTCGTGTACTGTGCGATGTCATTGCACGTTAAAGAACTCCAGGTGGTCGAAATTTCTGGAGCCCTTCACTACGGCGTCCCTCATAGCCAGAGTCGCTCTGGGACGTTAAACCCGCTATAAGCCAAAAAGCATAAGCTTGTTCAAGTACAAATTCTTCTTAACTCTAGCAGTTCAACTGAATAGATATTTCACATACTGTCAGATACTTATGCTCTAGTTATTTTGGAGCAGGTAGTAAAAGCAACAAAGTTTAGGAATTATACAGATAAAAAAACAGCATACAAGTATCGATACAATCAGACTTCTCATAATCAGTGAACTGTTAAATACACGCAAAAGCTAAAATGATACTACTACCTAAACTGTTCAACAAAAAAGGGACCTGCTAATTTATATGTTGCATGCCATAGTTAGTTAGTATTCTTGGTGTTTCTAAAGTCTTCTTGCATAGTCACTGATGCTCTGAAGAGAGAGAGCGGAGGAGTAAACTTTCTCTCTCTCTCCCCCTCTCTTTTCTTGTGATTCGGTTTTGGGTGGAGCTCTTAGTCAAGGGTACCATGGGCAGCCGCCACCGCCTCTGCCTCAACCAATTTAACCAGTCCCTAGCCAGTGACAGTAGTGTTGATCAACTGTACCTACCATTGGGCAGTTAGGGTGGAGATAGGTGCAGCAGGCTTCATGTTAAAAGGTTTCATAGGTGTCACAGTGACATCTTTGCAGTGTGCCACTGAGGCATTGGAAACAATGAAGAATGGTATGGCTATACGTGGTACGATAATGGGTATGGTATGTCAGATTTAACGTCCCAAAGCTGCACATGGGCAATGAGAGATGCTGCAGTGGAGGGCATGGATTAATTTAGGCCACGTTTGGTTCTTTAACATGTACTGGCATTGCACATCACACCAGGTATGTATGCATTTTGCCTCCATCAAAATTCGGCCATCGCGACCTGATCCAGCATCCTCATGGTTAGCAGCTGAACGCCACAATCACTGATGTGATGAAGAAAGCAAGTCTGCTATTGGCCAAATATAGTGCCTTCATGTCATGAAAGCTGAGGTTAGGGTGGTGGATAGTGTTCTCAGGAACACAAACTCTGAGGATATGGTCAGAGTAGGAGAAACGGGTGATCCAAGGTTGGCGTCTCGCCCCTGGAAGCCTGTGCAACAAGTTCAATGACCAGCACATAAGCGTACTCATTACGAGGGGTGCTAGCGTGACCTCACACCTAGACAGTGTGGAAGACGTTCAAGGAGTGTGCTTGTGAGAAGCATTATCATAAGGCCCACTGGAACAGCTCACTGGCTGTGGAATTTGGGCTGAGCACAACTTCATGGGTTCGATGGAAGCTGCGGCACTTACAATTTTATACTGAGTGTTTCACCTACAATGTTGTACAGTTTTTAAAAGTAGGCTTTCTGAGTTTCTAGAAGAGCGCTTTTATCGGCATAGCATTGTCAGTGGTGTAGCACATCAGAATACAGCTAAGCCATGATAATTAGTAGGCTGGTTAACTAATGTTGAGTAGTTAACCTTTTAACTACTATATATTTCTGTTAGTCTCCTTGAATTGGCTGTTGGGGAGAGGAAATGGCACAGTTTCTGTCTCACATATCGGCGGACACCTGAACCGCGCCGTAAGGAAAAGGATAAAGGAGGAAGTTAAGCAAGAAAGCTGTGCCGTAGTGGAGGGCTCCGGAATAATTTCGACCACCTGGGGATCTTTTACGTGCACTGACATCGCACAGCACACGGTGACACGGGTGCCTTTGCGTTTCACCTCCATCGAAACACAGCCGCCACGAAACGCTTATTTACTGAGATGCGTGTAGCCCACTGTAAGTAATATCCATATTAGTTTTTAGACTTTTTAAAATTTAATTACCCTCAGCGCTGTAGCCCAATAAATTTTGGCTACATTGCGCCAAAATACATGTGCTTTCAAGAAGCTTGCAGGCAAAGCAACCCCCCCTGGGCATGTAACTCGTCTCAAGGAACCCCAGCAGCTTTCAATACTATATGCCAAGGAACTCCCCTTCTTTCCTTTCCTTGACCACTGGCCTTATCCAGTAGGTTTCATGGGAAACAAAAGGTTCAAATGTAAGGAAGACGATGGGCATACGCGCAAGCCGCATGGCCATCGCCTGATGCACGCTCCTGGCTGGACTAGCTGACCTCGGACTGCTGTTGGCCCTGCTCCCGTTAAGAAGCTTCTCCGAATAAACCCCACCTTACATTTGATGCAGGTGCCGGGTAATATCCTCTCACCCTGGAACTCCGCAGCCGAATGTTACCCCCTACCACGATGCCTTCGGATGCCAACCTCCAAGCCGTACAAGTGAGCCCGGCCGCCGTCGTCTGTGCTCGTTCTTTTCGCCAGCGAGACCCCACTATCTTCAGCGGCACGGACGACCATGATGTTGTGGATTGGCTCACATCGTATGAGCGGGTGAGCGCACACAACAAGTGAGACGCGGAAACCAAACTGAACAATGTGATTTTCTATCTGACGGGCATGGCGAATCTGTGGTATCGGAACCACAAGGCGGACGTTGCATCATGATCCGTTCTCAAAGCAAACTTCTCAGAGGTATTCGGCCGCCCGGCAGTCAGAAAACTCCGTGCCGAACAGCGCTTGAGTGCACGGTCGCAGCAGGTAGGCGAGAACTTCACGAGTTACATCTAGCATGTCGTCGATCTGTGCAAGAGGGTGATGTCCGAAGCCGACAAGATCACGCATATTCTTAAGGGCATTGATGACGATGCCTTTCAGATGTTGCTGGCACGAGACCTGCGCACCGTCGCGGAAGTCGTCACCCTATGTCAGAGCTTCGACGAACTACGCAAGCAGAGGGCTCTGACACGCGAACACACCACGAACGTTGACTCGCTTGCTGGCCTGAACGATGCAAGAGACCAGTCATCGCTCCTGCCGCACAACAAGAGCTTCATCCATGAAGAGGTTGCTCGGCAGCTTTCGCTTATTTCACGCCATCGAGAGCCATCACCACACAACTCCGAATCTGCAGGACATCATTCAAGAACACATCGCTGAGGCTCTCCCGCAAGCCTTTCAGCCCACACCTCTCGCAGCCCCGCTGACATATGCGGACATTGTTGCGCGACCTCGCCCACCCACCTATGCTCCGCCTCCTGGTCCCGTTCAAGAGCCCGCTGATTTTATTCCACCGCCTGCTCATCTGCGAACCTCCTGGTTCACGCCTGATAATATTCGACCGCCTGCTCAATTGGGAAACTCCTGGCGCACGCCTGATAACTGCCCGATCTGCTACTTCTGCGGCTTGCCAGGTCATGTGGCGCGGCTTTGCCGTCGAAGCGTGAACGTCTCACGACCAACTCTTGAAGTTTCCGGTTACTGGTCCCAGCGTCGGTACTCACCTCCTGCTGAGCCGCCCCTGAGCCATTGTCTGTCTCCTGAGTGCACCGCCTTCTCTGGACTCTGTTCGCCTTCTCCACATCGGTGCTCTATCTCTCCGACACGACGGCGTCCCTTGACCACTCGAGGAAAACTAGGTGCCATGCCGCAGTTCCTGAGGCGAGAACTGCGCAGTCGTCGAAATTTGAAAGGCCTTGTTTGTCTGCCGCTAAATTAATTGAAGTTTTTGTAGAGGGCGTATCTGTGATGGCGCTTGTCGACACCGGTGCTTCGGTTTCTGTCACGGATGCAGCAATATTGCCACTCTTTGAGGAAAGTGAAGACGCCCCTTTCAGGCCTGTCATTACGAACTGCAAGAGCACACCTCACCAAGCCGTTAGCAGCTTGTACTGCTCGAGTAGTCATAGAAGACATTTTATATTTGGTCGAGTTCATCGCTCTGCCTTCATGTTCGCATTCGATCATCTTGGGCTGGGAGTTCATCGCTCTGCCTTCATGTTCGCATTCGATCATCTTGGGCTGGGACTTCCTATCGTGCCACGACGCGGTCATTGACTGTGCTCGGGCTCAAGTAGCGCTCTCTACGTTGCCGAATCCCAGGCCAGAGACTGAAATTTATGGTGCCCCTGTTTCTGCCAAAGCTTTTGTCACCGACAGTACCGATATTCCTGCGTACTCTTCCGTGATTGTGCCTCTCTCCTGTGCTGTGTTCGCGATGCCAGTGTCATCTTCACGCCGTCTCCTACTTTTCTGTGCGTCCATTGTCTGCCGCTGCCTTATGCCCTGCTCACTTTATCATCCGGCCTCACCGCACTGTGAGTCTTCAACCCGTTTTCAAACCCCCTCGCTTTGCGCCGCGGAGAATGCATCAGCACCATGCAGCTCTTTGATTCTGCTTTCAACAATCCCGACGCAGCCGCAGAATCACCGCCGGTCGCCATGGATGCCCTCAGCTCACCTACTCCTGCGCCTGCCCCGTTGTCGACCGACCTATTCCTTCGCTCTATTGATGCCACTCTTCCTCCAACTCAGCGAACCCAACTTTTTGCACTTCTTGAGGAGTTTCGCTCCTCCTTCGATTGCCCCCAACGCACTTTAGGGCACATGTCGACTGTTGAGCACTGCATTGACACTGGCGCCCATGCCCCTCTGCGACAGTGCCCAAATCGTGTTTCCACCACTGAGCGACGAGTTATTGAAGAACAGGTAGACACCATGCTTCACAGCGGCGTTATTCAGCCTTCCACCAGCCCCTGGGCCTCCCCGGTTGTCCTCATCAAGAAGAAGGATGGCTCCGTTCGATTTTGCGTCGATTACTGCTGCATTAATAAGATCACATGCAAAGACGTCTACCCTCTGCCTCGTATTGATAACGCTCTAGACTGTCTACAAGGCACGGAGCTCTTTTGTTCCCTTGATTTGTGCTCTGGTTATTGGCAGGTCCCAATGGTAGCTGCAGATCGTACCAAAACCGTGTTTGTGACCCTTGGCGGCCTCTCCGAGTTCACCGTCATACCTTTTGGCCTCTGTAACGCTCCTGCTACTTTCGAGCGAATGATGGATACAGTTTAGCGTGGCCTCAAGTGGAAGACTTGCCTGTGCTACCTGGACGATATAGTTATCATTTCACCCGACTTTCAAATGCATCTATGTCGCCTGAAGCACGTCTTGACATGCCTCACAAACGCAGGCTTGCAGCTGAACTTTAAAACAAATGCCCCTTTGCTGCCCGTGAACTGACAAATTTAGGTCACGTTGTGTCGAAAGACTGTGTACGCCCTGACCCCGCGAAACTTCGTGCTGTGACTTAGTTTCCCAAACCTCCCACCACTAAGGAAGTTCGCTGCTTGCTAGGGCTCTGCTCTTATTTTAGGCGTTTCATTCGCAAGTTTGCCTCAATTGCTGCCGCTTTGACTTAGCTGCTCGGCACCAGTGTCGATTTTTCGGCTTGGTCACCCGTATGCGACAACGCCTACAACACCTTGCGTTGTCTCCTCACAGCACCACCCATCTTGCGCCAATTCGACTTGGCGGCCCCGACTGAAGTTCACACGGATGCCAGTGGGGTTAGTCTCGGTGCAGTGCTCGCCCAGCGCAAATATGGATTTGACGAATATGTCGTTGCCTATGCCAGCCGCACACTTACCAAGGCTGAGTCTCTCTACTCTGTGACTGAAAAAGAGTGCCTCGCCATTGTGTGAGCCTTAGGCAAGTTTCGCCTTTACATGTACGGCCGTCCTTTCGACGTCGTTAAGGATCATAACGCCCTTTGTTGGCTTTCTTTACTGAAAGATCCTTCCGGCTGCCTGGCGCGGTGGGCGCTGCATCTTCAAGAATGTAACATCTGAGTCGTCTACCAGTCGGGCCGCAAGCATCAGGACGCCAACACCTTGTCTCACTCCCCGCTCCCCCCGCCGAACTTGCCAGCCTCTGCAAAATCGAAGCCTCTGCGCCGTCTCCTACCATAAGGGACCTGCCTTCTAAACAGCGCAAGAATCCCTGGATTCGTGCTATTCTCGACTTTCTCTCCTACCCATCGGCTGTTACACTATCCCGCGCGCTGCGCCGTCAAGCTGCGCCGTCAAACTAGTCACAAGACAAACATTCCACCACGTTTGCACACTCACTCGGCTGGGCTGCTCACAGGATCACATGATGGCTCCCCAGCTTTCATCCGCTCCCAGCTCTAGTGGCAGGCCGGTGTCAGCGTTTTTTTTTTGTGTGTGTTTCGGCAGAGGAGTTTTCCCAAGAATAGAAATTAGGAGGTTTATCTAAATTTCTTGCGAGGCAGGTGTTGATAGTGTTGAGGACTAGCAACATTTATGACTAGCACTGATGACAAAGATAAATTCCCCGTCGTGTGTAAAAAAAAAAAATTAGTTACGAACTAAAAGGTGGCGCCTTCAGAAAAACAAGGGGGTGTAGAGAGGGTGTAGCTCGCTGACAACAAAACTCCACTCCGGCACTGCCATCAAATCGCCTGGGAAAATGCCTCATGTGGGCTGAGCTTTCGCGAGTATGTGCGCGCTTTTTTATTTTTTGTCTTGGTTTGGCTTGTCTGAGCTCTGTGGTGCAGCCCATTTCTTCAGTCATCAGGCACACATGTGCATGTGTGTTTGGTCCATATGTACCCACATAGAGCGTACCGGAAATGGGGGGGGTGCTGGTGGAATGCGCAAAAGCAGTCTGCAGTACCCCCGGGTCCCATGGATCCCATTTTAGGAACCCCTGCTCTGCTGCATGTAAGATCACAGATGCACAACCATGACTAAGTATTAGAAAAAAAAGCCCCGTATTCTGCTTACTGTGACAGTTCTGCAGCAGTTCCATTGCTGCCATTAATATACAGATCACTCGCTCAACCCAATTATAACAAGACAACCCAGTGTTTAGAACCAAACATCCACCTACGTTCTTGTCTGACTGCGGCATCGTTTAACTCTCGTTAAATTTTCTTTAATGGGGACAGCACTTCTTTCTACAAGTACAGCTCTAAGTACAATCATTTGTGCATTAATTACTGTTAAATCTAGTGCTTGTTCAGATGGGATGGCCAAGATTAACTTCGAGGGGGTTTTGACCACACAGGAATACCACATTACATGACTGCAAAAGATCAGTAATTAACTCATAGAAAATAATATTAGCTGAAAGAAACTAAATACTGCTCTGAATTAACATCACAAAAAGTAAGCTGACTTTTTTGAGAATAAATACTGAAAACTCCAGCCCCTAGATAAAATGAACTCCAATCAAACATCACTGGCCATTTTGCACTGAGTATATCGACTTGTAATGATGCGCACCCATTTGCTTAGTTTCATACCCTTTCAATGTGGCTAACTGAAATTACAGGGCTGAAATTACAGTATCAAGCGCTGTAGAAAACACGAAAAAGTTTTCACACCTCTAGTGGAGACGAAACTCTGGTACATGGCCTGCTGAACAATACCATGTGAAGCAGTCCGCATGGCCCACTGTATTTCAACAGATTTACTAATGTCATTGGATTTCTACCAGTTTTCAACCCCCTCATTACACTTGGCCTGATAAAAGGGCACTGTGATCCTCAAGTATTGTGTGTAGTTTTGTTTCGTTTTCAGTCGGGCATACTTATTATCCACCACAAGACGCTTCTGTCATATAGTGAAGCCATGTAGTTGCACTGTTGTGACCAGCGTGTTTGTGTATCATGCAGAGGCGCCATCAAAATTGATTTCTTGCTATTGAATTGCTACCACTTGCTCATTTTTACTGTGGCCCGTATTAGCTTCAGCACCTAAAAACTAGGCTAAAAATTCAGAAAACACCTCTTTTTGTTGTCTGCAACATTGTTCCTCCCAAGGAGCATTAAACAATTGCACTGAGCGCCCCCGATACAACCGAGCACTAACCACCCAATATATCTGCCTTTCCATAGAGCAACTATTTCTTCCATGGCCCAAATGGATTTCAGTGCCTACAAAATGGAGTCCTGGAGGAATTCTGTCCTAGAGGACAAGGAGAAACCTATTCCGAATATTTAACCCCGTTTTTGAGGTGCTGATGCTGTTATGGGCTATGGTAAAAGCAGGTGAGCGGTGGCGATTCCATTGCAAGTACCGTTTTGTCTGGTTTCCTTGCATATTGCACGAGCTTGCTGGCAGCAGACGAAACGCCAGCTATGTTCTAGGTCTACACGATGGTAGGTAAGCCCGTTGGCATATAATACTTGTGGCCATGGTGGCGAGTGCCTATAATGAAGCAATGGCTACGATGAATCAGTTGATAGGCCTCTTCAACTTTGTTTTAACGAGGTTCAACTGTAAACGTGTGACACCAAGACGTTTTTTAGCTGCATGAAAATTGTTAAGCTTCAGTGTAAAAATGTTATTTAAAAAATTCTGGTATGGTTGCGTATGGTTTCAGTGGTAGAAGAGGAACTAGAAGCTGCTGTGTTGAATGACAGCCAAAAACCTCTTTGTTGTCTCTGGATGGAGCGACGCTTTACTCACAGAGGACCTCAGCGGAGCAACAGTGTTGTTGGTACACTTATTGAACCAGCAGAGGGCAGCGGTCCTGTTGACCTCTCTGACTCAAAAAGGTAAGCTTATTCTTCTTTACTTTCTTAGTTTTGTTAGCCTTTTATCCTTCTTCCCTCTCTCTCCCCCTTCAAACGTATGTCATGTAAGTGTGCTTGCATATAGTACTTCGAGCCATTGCATTACTTGTGACTTGGCTGGTGCGCAGGTACAACCTAGTCAGGGCACAGCTGGAAGACAGGCTTCCTGAGTCACAGAAGCTGGTGCTACGTGTGAAGTGGTCAAGGGAAGGACCCACTCCTACTGAGAATGCTGAATATTTTGATGAGCTAAGCACCACACTGAGCCGGGATTTGAAAGCTATGGTGGACACTGTTGTCGAAGAAGACACAACTGATGAAACAACTCGGCCATGCCGAGGTGTGTTCTGAGAACTTCTGACTTTTGTTTCTTGATATAATAATTTTGATGTGCGTGCTTCCAGTTCTTGTGAACCTTTCTTGTTCTTTCAAAATTTACTATTAATTTATTCTGCTTGACAAGCTTGTAATCAAAATTTTAAAGTATATATTTATGGTGCAAATTCAAACATCCACGATTTAGTAATGGTTTATATGTGGCTGCATGATGCAGCACAACATAAAAAAAAAGTTGCCACAATTGGCTTGGCATCTGTCAGATTTGTCATAGCCACATCACTTAGTGACCATTCTATCTAGTTGATTGTCACACTGTCAAAGTTATGGCATGAATCGTCTTGCCCTTACTTGCAAAGATACTGGTTGGTATAGTAAGCTGGAATTGCACTTAGCTCTGTGAGGGCATGTGCTTTTTGTGCTAAAAGTTCACATTTTTGTCATTTCTGCGAATTGCTGTTTCACAGCGGACATTTATTTCTGTTCTTATGTTGATCTTTTGTGAACTCATCGAAGCGAAGACTGTTAGTACAGGGCTTTCATGTGGGCTTTCGACAACAAGCATTAAGCACTAACTGCTGTATGAGGTGTCATGTAGTGAACTTGCATGAAAAAAGATGTAATTCATGATATATTTCTTGTTAACTGCATTAAAATATCAAAAAAGAAAAGGTTTCTTGGTCTTCAAAGAAGCAAGCTCAGTTGTCCACGTGGACTGATGTTGGCAACATCATCCCATTATTTGCATGGGGTATGTGAAATTTCGTAATACGAAATAAGAATATGAGGAAAAATTGCCTTCAAATACAGAAACGAATATGTGGTCAGTATGAAAAAAATTTTCAGAAAAGTTATTATTATTAATTATTTAAAGATACTGCTGGCTATTCATATACATGGTCCAGGCAGGAGGTGCATCTGTGACAAAATATAAATTCAGACATAACAAGCTAATAGCACTGTAAAAAGAAATTGCATGTAAGTCAGGGGAGAAAAAAGGAAGACAAGCCAGGAATTTCATAATGAGCCAAATACTAATAACTCTAGAATTGACATTCTAATTCCTTGACAATGTCTCTTGCTGCTAAAGTATGCACAGGCAAGGGATTCCACTCTGCGACAGTTGTGGGGGAAAAATTGTGTTTAAAAGTGTTTGTTCGCGTTAAAATCAAAGCCATGGAGTAAGGATGTGTGTCTAGTCTTTCTGGTATAATGCAGGTTTACGCAGTCTGGCAAGTTGGCGCTCCAACTCCTTTACAATGTCACTTGCTGCAAAAGTGTGCTAAAGGAAGGGATTCATTTCAGCTTACCTGAGAGGCAGTTGTACAAAGGTGCGAGCAGACCAAATTTGAAGGAGGGTGAATCGTATCATTTATATTTAATAAAAATATACTGAAAAGCTTCCTTGCACTGCAAGTGATACCTGTTTTTACTGCAATAGCAGAAGCATCAATTGCCAAAATGCCAGGATCCAGCGTGTGTCAGAAGCCAAAGCCTCAGCAAAGCAGTGAGAGTAAAATAGAGCACGATAAGACACGATACTTTGTGGCTTGAAGTGTTCTTTATTTTTTTTCTAGTGTGATACTTTAATAACAAAATGCAAAAAGCATGGAAGCAATGGAAAAGAAACCTCTAGCAATGTCAACACAGGTGACTAACTGTGCTGTCATGCATGCTTTACATCACAAATATAACTGCTGTTGCACAAAAGACATTGTTTCATTGTTGCAACTTCCTCGGTGAAATTAAGCAGCTTTCCTCGTAAAAAAAAAAAAAGAAAGACAATTGTAACGATTCAATCGTTCAACTGCCCAAAAGGAATGACATGCTGAGGTTCATTAAAAAAATAGTGCCACAATATGAAGTTACTGAAAGTGCCATGTGCCTTATGCTTGCTCATGTTTCAGCTTTGCCATGGATGCACAATGCTATCTTGTTTGTTTTAGTGCAGAATACACCAAAAATATCAGGTTGTTCTTTAGTCATGGTTTTTGAAGCATTTTTTTTTTATTCATCACAGTATCATCTGATATGTTTAGATGATGCAAGTAAATAGTGGCTGTGTGATTTGTTTCAACAACCATAAGTTGTGCTTATTACTTTTTTCACTCTCAAGTCTGTGAAAACAGAAGCTGCCACTTCACAAGTACTACCATAGCATGCACATATCATTGTTACTCATCAACACCTGTGTCTTTTTGTGATGATATTCAGGGATATAGAAAGAGTAATTTTTGCACTGGTGTCTCTCAAGTAGCAACTTAAACAGCATGTTTCATCATGGGCACACACGAAGAAGGAAGGCGGTGGGCCATGTCTGTTTGACTCTCATCACCGTGGAGAATATGACTGTTTTTAATAGGCCTGAGACGTAATTTTGTCCTGCAAAATATGTGACATGTAAAAAGCAAAATTTGCATGAAAATGATGGCAATAGAATGTGCTTTTTGAAAACATTTCTTTCAACACAAATACTTGCATGTGAATATTGAGAAAAAAATTGGCAAACACACAACAAAGTTGGAAAATATCTCTTCAAGAAAAAATAATGAAAACAGTCTGGAACATAAAAAAATGTTTCCAATTTGTTTACAAAATAGCCACCAAAAGTTTGAATTTAAACCTCAACAACTTTTCGAGCTAGAAATGTTTATCTGACACTACATGAAAAAAGGCCATTTTAGAAGTGTCCTTTTCACGCTGAGCAGGAAATTTTTTAAGTAAAATGTAATGTGTCAAAATACAGCTTGATAAATATACTTTTTGATAAATGTACATTATCAGTTTGAGCTAAAAATGTTTTTAAAGGAGCAGAAATAAAGTGCAGAAACACGAAAAGTATATCTGCCATACCATTTCTGATGATCTACTCACATGAAAATTATAAAAGGTAATACAGTGAAGCCTCTTTATAGTGAATAGGTAAAAGAGCTACCGTGGTTCGATATAGCCAAGATTTGTATTATAAAATTTCTCCTGAAAGTCCTGCTGCAGAAGCAAAATTCAATTAGCGAAAGAGCAGCAACTGAGGGAGACCTTTTCTGTAAATTTAGCACTGTTTCGAAGCCATTTGCGGTGATTGCAGAGGCCGCAAAAAAACCGAGCAGGAAATGTGAGCTAGGTTGGCTTTCCTGCAAGGCATTGCAGCACACAGCGATGGCTGGTCAAACACCAGTTATGATGGCTTCCTTGCATTACAGTGGTGTCATGTAAAAATTCGGATGCTAGGATGATAGCCATTGCCATTGTCACCACTTCCGCTCCGTGTCTGTTACGTGAGCAGTGGATTGCTGCTGGAAAGCTATGACAGCCGACCATGTTGCTGCTTCCGAGGCACTATCTATGGGTGCAAGAGGCGCAAACAGGTGCTGACCACCTGGCTACCAGGTCATCTCGCTGCTTTATCTTTTGTGGTGCCGTTGGCAAAACAGAGGTAAAGCGTGAACCGTAGCGCTTATAATGCTTGCCACACCACCACTAGTCACCCTTGTAGTGAGGCAAAGCCTGCCGCCTTCCATTTTAGCAGGCACAGCTGGGCCACATTCACTATATAAAGTAAGAAATACATGTGTTTGTTGAAAGTATTTAAGAACAGTTTGATATAGCAAATAATTTGCAATATGAATGTTCGTTATAACAGTGTTTGACTGTAAATTGCTTGAAAGTGCCCTAGAATGCTTTCATTTTACAAGAAACTATTTCGGAAGATGTTTCGGACAGTTTAGGACCAGTCTGAAGACATCCACAGCTTTCATGAACAGCTTTGGGCTATTACGAAGCATCATTTCGAGGCCAGTGCCCTGATTTCTACTGGGCCTGAAGTCGATGCTTTTTTGGGAAGACGGAAGTAAATCTTGACAACATGATGTCGAGACACTAAAGAAGCCAGGCATATCATTCAGGACATCAGTGCGATGCATAAACTGGCTCCTTGGGTGAAAAATAAGCAAGAAGTCGACAACGAAGCCTACGTTTCAAGCTGAGCTTGCGCAGTTTCTTCGTCAGAATCAAATTCCAACGATGCAGTATCATCGTCAAGAGTCAGTAGCAGCAGCAGCTGCCTTACGCAGCAGGAGCAGCACCAGCTGTCGAAGATGATGACGCCAAAGTGCGTTCGAATTGAGCTCGCTCCTCGTGCCGGCGTCACGCGCTGTTCGGCTCCTCACCATCGGACGTTGTAGCACTTCAGCCAGTAAATCGTACATTTCCTTCATCGTGCCGGCCTCATACAGATTGGCGCAACAAACTGGTGGCTCCGGACGTCCGCTCGCACACACGCCCCCACCATGGCCAACGCCGACGACAACGCCTCCACCTTGCCCGGTGACGGACTCTCCACTGCAGTCTCTGCTCTGTCCCTTCGCCTTCCCCAGTTCTCGCCGGCTGATCCTCAGCTCTGGCTCACTCAAGTCAACAGCCAGTTCACTACTGGCCGCATCACCACCCAGGTGCAGAAGTTTCATCACGTCGCTGCGTCGCTACCACCTGAGGTTGCTGCCGAAGTCCGCGACCTCCTCATAACACCGCATGCCTCGGCCCCGTTTGACACGTTGGCTGCTGAGCTCATCAAGCGAACAGCCGTCTCAGAACATCGCCGCCTGCAGCTGCTCATCTCCTCCGAAGAGCTGGGGGACTGCAAACCAACACAGTTGCTGCGGCGGCTCCAGCAGCTCCTGGGCGACAAGGCTACCACCTTCGACCAAGCCTTCCTGCGTGAGTTTTTCCTTCAGCGCTTGCCGTCGTCGGTCCGCCTGGTGCTTGTGCCCGCCCAGGGGTTGTCTTTGGAGAAGCTCGCTGAGCTAGCGGATTCCGTCACGGATGTTTCCTACTCCACCATTTATCTCGGTGCAGTATCCCAGCCTCCCACCCCACCATCATCTCTTCCCTCCCGCGTGGACCTTCAGAGCCTCCGTGACAACTTCCACACCCAGATCACACATCTCTCCGACGAAATCGCCGCACTGTCGACCTGCTGCTCTCGTTCGCCTTCCCGTCGCCAGGCCTCACCTTGCCGACGTAGTGCTACCCCACCTCTTCAAACCAGCGAGGGCTGGTATCACTGCACGTTTGGTGAAGCAGCGCGTCGGTGTACCTCTCCCTGTCGCTTCCAGGGAAACTTCCCGCGACACCACTAGAAGCGGCAAGTGGTGTCACCCCGGAGAACAGCCGCTTATTCTTCATTCACGACCACATCTCGGGCCTCCGTTTTCTCGTCGACATCGGAGCAGAGGTGAGCGTCCTCCCCTGCAGCATTACATCCTCACTTTCTCGCCGCACTGGCCCATCGCTACAAGCCGTAAACCTCACCCCCATCACTACGTACAGCGAACATGCTCTCACACTCAATTTGGGCCTCCGACATGTATTCCGATGGGTTTTCCTCGTCGCGGATGTACGTTACCCAACCCTCGGAGCTGATTTCCTGTGCCACTACAATCTGCTGGTCAGCATGCACAGCAAGTGTCTCGTAGACGGCACGACAAACCTCTCTGTTCAGGGCCTCAGTCTTCGAGAACCGCTTGCCAGTATACCCAGCCCACACCAGTCAGCCTACGAGATCCTCCTGGATGAATACTCTTCTCTGCTCCGTCCTTCCAACTTCTTACTGCCCGTCAAACACCAGGTCACGCATCACATTGTGACCACTGGCCCGCCCATGCACGCTCAAGCCCGTCGCCTTGCTCCAGACCGTTTACAGATTGCCCGCAACGAGTTTGAACACATGCTGGAGCTCGGCATTATCCGACCTTCATCTAGCTCATAGGCGTCCCCTCTACACATGGTACCGAAAAAATCCCCAGGGGACTGACGTCCCTGTGGTGATTACCGCGCCCTCAACAGCGCTACCGTTCCGGACCGTTATCCCCTACCTCACATCGTGGATTTTACCGCCGCTCTGCATGGCACTACAATTTTCTCTAAAATCGATCTCGTCAAGGCCTACCACCAAATCCTTGTAGAACCATCCGATGTACCCAAAACTGCAATCATCATGCCATTCGGCCTCTTCAAATACCTCCGCATGCCATTTGGCCTCCGTAACTCTGGCCAGACATTTCAACGCTTCGTGGTCACAGTTACAAAAGGTCTACCTTTCTGCATGGCCTACATCGATGACCTCCTCGTATTCAGCCGCAATACGGAGCAGCACTTGCAACACTTCCGGCAGCTTTTTCAACGTCTCTCTGATTATGGCCTGATCATCAACAGAGCAAAATGTGAATTCGGCAAGTCGGAGCTCGACTTCCTTGGCCACCGTATCAACAGCTCCGGCATCCAGCCTCTCCCATCAAAAGCCCAGGTCATTCAAGACTTCCCTCAGCCTGCCTCAATCCGTAAGCTCCATGAATTTCGCGGCCTTATCAATTTTTATCGCTGTTTCATCCCTCACTGTGCTGCACTCCTCAAACCACTGACGGACATGCTTCAAGGCAAGAAAACAAACTCCGCACAACTGACATGGTCTTCAGCTGCTCTGGATTCTTTTCAAGCCGCCAAAGCAAAACTATCCGACCTCGCTCTCCTTGCTCATCCACGCCCTGATGCACCTCTACGCCTCATGACCAATGACTCCGGCGTTGGAGCCGTGCTCCACCAGCTCGTGGATGGTTCTTCGAGCCCTCTATCTTTTTTCTCCTGCAAGTTTTCCGCTGCCGAAAGCCACTAGAGTACTTTCAGCCGTGAACTCCTTGCCAGGTACATGTCCATGTGGCATTTTAAGCACCTCCTTGAAGGTCTGCAATTTCACATCGTCACCGACCACAAACCACTTATTTTTGCCATCAAATCGGGGAGCGGTAAATTCCCGCCCCGTGAAATTCATCACCTTTCGTACGTGGCAGAATTCATGACCGACATCAGACATGTGCAAGGTCTTGACAATGCCCCAGTAGATGCTCTGTCACGTGTTACTGCTTCCCTCGCCTCTGCTGTTCCACCACTGAACCTCGACTTTGCCGCCCTCGCAAAACCCCAGCAACATGACTTAAAAGTTATGGACCTTTGCAAGAACCCTCGATCGCTGGTTCTCCGTGAAATTCTCCTCCCTTCGTGCCCCGTCCCCATCATCGGCGATACTTCGGCCAGCTTTCCGCGCCCTTTGGTGCCCTCTACCTTTCGTCGTCTTGTCTTTGACGCCCTTTACGGGCTGTCCCATCCCAGAATTCGCGCCACGCAGCATCTTCTCACAAAACGTTATGTCTGGCCCGGCATCAACAAGGACGTGCGCGCCTGGGGCTGTGCTTGCCTGGGGCTGTGCTTGCCTGGCTTGCCAGCAGTCGAAAACTCAGCGACACACGAACTCTCCCTTCGGCTCGTTCCCTCCGCCGTCAGCCCGTTTTGACAACGTCCACATCGATATCTTGGGTCTTTGGCCACCTTCCGCTGGATAATCGTATCTTCTTACTTGCATCGATCGGTTCACTCACTGGCCCGAAGTGACACCATCGCCAGAACCTTCGTCGCCGGCTGGGTCTCCCGGCACGGGGTTCCCTTGACCATCACCACTGACCGTGGCGCCCAGTTTGAATCTTCACTTTTTAATAACCTTATGACTTTACTTGGAACTTTCCGTAGTAGAACTACTGCTTACCATCCCATCGCCATCGGTATGATCGAACGCTTCCATCGTTCGCTAAAAACATTCCTGAAAGCCCAACTCGACACCACCCACTGGACTGCCTCCCTACCACTGGTTCTGCTCAGCCTCCGTGCTACACTGAAGCAAGATCTTTGTTGCACTCCGACAGAAATTGTGTTCGGCTCACCCCTGCATCTTCCTGGTGAATTTTTCGAATCTACCGATTCGTCTACAAGTCCCGACCCTACCGATTACGTGATGCAGCTCCGCTATTTTTGCTGCCATCTCAGAGCGCCACATCTCCGACGCCAGTCTCAACCATCTTCACCCGTTTCATCCGAACTAGCGGCTTGCGCGGACGTCTTTGTTCGCCGAGACTCTGTCCGCAAGCCGCTTCAGCGCCCCTACGACGGCCCCTTCCGTGTACTGGAAAGAACATCGAAGTTCTTCGACGTCGACATTCATGGGCGCACTGCCATCATTTCAAATCAACCGCTTGAAGCCAGCCTTCACAGAGGACGTCCCGCCCACTGGGCCTTCATGTGTGCTTTCTCTGCCCCACCCGGCCGGCTGCCCTCCTCCGCCATCTTTCCCTGCCACTCCTCAGCAGCGGAAATTATCGTTCCAGCTCCCAGCTTCACCGGACTCCTTCACTAGCGGCACTAGCGGGGGGGGGGGGGGCTACTGTAGCAGCAGCAGCGGCCTTACGCAGCAGGAGCAGCACCAGCCGTTGATGATGATGGCGCCGAATTGCGGTTGAATTGAGCTCGTTCCTCGTGCCGGCGTCACGCGCCGTTCGGCTCCTCACCATCGGACGTTGTGGCACTTCAGCCAGTAAATCATACATTTCCTTCATCGTGCCGGCCTTATACTGATTGGCGCGACAAGTCACTGCTACTTGAAGCACCGAAAAATGTGCAGCTGATGCAACAGAATCGCGCGAAGTGGGATTTTTCCTGAGTGCGCACCATCTCTGCGGCTGACTCTGTCTCGCGAGCGCACTACACCGGGACCGCAGCTTCAAGGGCGTTTCAAAAATTGCTGCCTTGCGGGAAAACTACAAACTACACATGAAACTAAAACAGAATGTCTAAGCAATAAAAGCAATAAACTAGATAACACAACAAATCCTCGGCGGTCCCGGTAGCACTGAAATCACGCTTCAAATCCGTCGGTCACCGGTGATTGATGCATAGTGGCATGGTAATGAAAAAGTTAATCCAGTTGAAGGAGGCACACATTTCCTCAAGTGCTGTACAGAAGCACAAAAAAGAGGAGTCCATGGGCTCCGCTAGAAAACTCGATGTCCTCCCCTCCCTACTGAAGTGCCTTGTGGCATGCCTGCATATGCTTCGTATTACTGGTGTTTCCGTAATTCACAACAGAAGATTGCATGGAATGACACTGGTTTCTAGGCTAGTGTGTGCTTTGGTTAGGTTTTGGTTTTATGGAGTTTAACATCCCAAAGCGATTCAGGCTATGAGAGACGCCGTAGTGAAGGGCTCCGGAAATTTCGACCACCTGTGGTTCTGACATCGCACAGTACATGGGCCTCTAGCATTACGCCTCTGTTGAAATATGATCGCCATGGCCGGTATTGAACCTGCATCTTTCGGGTCAGCAGCCGAGCATCATAACCACTGAGCCACTGCGGCGGCTGCTAGAGTGTGCATCTTTGAGCATAGATAAAAACAAGCACAAAGAAAAATTACCAGAACATGATTGATATTCGAAGACACTGACTCAAAAATCCTGAAGGCAGTTTTTAACTGAAGATGAGGACAATACTACATTAGTTATTATTAATTCTTTATTCTGGTGATGCGGGACCTTCCAGTGTTGCATTGTAACATTGTATTTTTTCTCAGTTTTTTTCTTCTGTTGCACATGCAACAAACTTTTTATATATTTGCATATGCAGGCCGTCCCAAATAATCCGGGATTTAAAGAAAACTGGCACATGTTGTGGGAATCGGACTGAAACAGTTTTGTTGACTGCCACTTGGACCACATGGGAGGGCTTTTTACTTTATACTAATCAAATTAATTAGTGACTTATCTTCTAGACCACCATGGGACATAGGCAAAAAGTTTCAATTTAAAATTTAGAGTGGTCACAAGGAATTGCAAATGACCTGATTTTCATAAACAGCTGGAGCTGTTGCATGTGCTCACAGCAGCTCCAGCTCTGCGAAGTTGAGCATACCATGTCAATGGCTATTAGGGGATTACTGCTTGCTCACGCTGGTGGTCACTTTCCAGGACAAACAGTTGTGCGCGCACCTGAATCCGAAAATACTGAACTTTTCGCTGTTCGGTTTGCCCGTAGGTAGCCGGGCCACACGCAAGGGCCCCGTTTTATTGCTCGTTATCTCCTTTGCCTCCCGCTGCTGACTTCGCGATTGTATCATTGTGCATTTATTGCTTGGAGCTGCACACTTGCAGTCATGCTGTCCCACGAGAAACTACAGAACGTGGAGTGGGGAGGGAGGGGGTGTAAGTCTTATATTTGCAGTCAGTTTTTTTTTTTTTTTTGCCCAGCGAGGGGTGCTTTTTTTTTTTTTGCCCAGCGAGGGGTGCAAGGTGGGCGGTCTGCATATAGGTGGCAATATACAGTATATATTGTGCGTTATCACCTTTATAGAGTTTTTTAGGACGTGTTCAGAAAATTTTCATGTAAATTGCACACCCCCTTTATGAAGCCTTAATTTTAAGAAAAAAAGTGCAAAATATGCGAGTAAATACAGTAGTTTTGCGTTATTAAGTTAGCATGAATTCAAAAATGCTCCTGCTTGCTCTAGGTGTCTGGCAACAACACTGTATCAGATGAAACAAATTTGAGTATAGTGCCTGCCTTATCCTTCTTTTTCTTGTGCATTTTTTTAACATGCAGTAATATGAACTGTGTGCACTCAGTTAAATCAAAAGTAGCGTACGGCACAGGTTTTGGCATTGCACATCTGCGATTAATTCCCTCCGTGCTCTGCAGGTGTTGAGCAGCAGCTGTATGTGGAGCTGGTACAGCAGGCCCAGACCTGCTTGTCTCTCTCAGAAGCCTTTATCGGAAGAGCAGAGATGCTGACACGGCTGGAGAAGTATCTCCGAAGCAAGTTGCGCAACCCCATCGTGTTGCATGGCGTCAAAGGAAGTGGCAAGAGCAGCCTGCTGGCTAGGGTGGCACAGCTGTGTGAGACCTGGGTGCCCGAGGCACCTGTCATTGCCCGCTTTGTGGGCACATCACCTGATTCAGACACTCAGGAGCAGCTGCTGCGAAGCATTTGCGAACATTGCTGTGCACTCTATGGAATGCATGCAATCCTGGCATCCAAGGTGGGTACCACTTTCTGATAGCTCTCTTGGGACATACCATCTGTCTGTTGCATGCTTCCTGTTTAAGAAAGGGTGATGACAAAAGCGTTCTGTGCATGCTGTTGTATGAAATTGCGATTTCACAAGAATGCGTGAAAAGCACTACATCAGAAGTATGAAAAAGGTGCAATACAAAACGTAACTGGATACAAGTACGGTGCTTGCTGGTACTGTTTCATAAAAGATATGATTTCAGCTGTCATTATAAAACTGGCTGTGGAGTTTAAACCAGAAGCATATGTAATAGCTTCAACTTTTTAAGGGGGTACAGACACAAAATTTGAGAGGCTAACAAAGGATGTACTTTGATTCCTCAGTGGCTAGGGATGCCACCAAGCAAGTTCTAGTCATAGGCATCAAGTGGAATGTCATGTAATGTAATTTTCAGTATTAGCCAGCATGCAGCTTCAGCATTTCTGTCTGCATTGAAATGTTCATCGAGTGATGTGTAATGCAAGCAGAACAAAAACCATATCATCTCTGTGTCTGTCTGTGTTCTGCTTGCTGGCATGTGTTGGAGGCGTGAGAAAATTTCTTCTCACTCCAGAGGTTTTGCAGCATGCGTGATCACTGACGTTGCAGCAGGAAGTTGCTGTCACACAGGAGCTGCGTGCTTTCACTGACTGAAACTGAAACTAATGGGAAAAAAAGACAGTTTTAGCTGTGCGTACGCAAGTGCTTGCGTACCCAAAGAGCTACGGCGCTGCGTGCGTTACGCTGTCCGCTCCAAAGTATAGTTTTAGCTGACCGTGCCGTAGCGTCCCTCAGGCGCACGTGGCGCCATCTAGTGACAAGAAGTCAAACCACATCAACGCTCGGTTGAAGAAAATTTCATCCGTGATTACTGATAACTACTGTGAGTGCATTGGGAGCCTTTTTTGTTCCAAGAAGAAAAACTATGCAAACCGAAGAAAATGCAAGATCTGGCTAAAAGTTAGAAAACTGCTTCGCCAGGTGTCGTTGCTACGAGGAAAACACACTGAATATAGTTAGGCCTAGGAGCTTGAAGATCGCCAAATTATCTGAAAAACAGGGGCTAGTTATCGCTTATACCACTACGTGTGGGCAAGATTAGGCGAAATAAAAGCGAACCGCTACCATTTGAGCGAGCTATTGCGTTGAAGAATCCAGCGGCGACATGTATTTATTCCGAAGCGGGCGAGCAGGGCGCCGCCATCTTGTCAAAGTTAGCGTACGCAAGCCACGCAAGCGCCGCAACGCAAACTCCGCTGGCTACCGTACGCAAGGCTACCGTACGCAAAACGCAAGGCTTGCGCTTGCGTTCTGCGCATGCGCACTACCGTCCCCGCAAACTCCTCGCGTACGCTAACTCTTTGCGCACGCACAGCTAAAACTGTCTAAAATGGTTCGTGTAAGGGCCGCACTTTTTTTTTTTTTTTTCAGATTTGAGGCCCAATTTTCGGGGTGCGGCCCACACACGCTATGTGCGAAAAAAATTTTTTTTCTTTCTTTCAAGCAGACTCACCAATCAGGGTCTGAGCAGCTTTTATTCTGCGTTCAATCATCACTCGCGAAGTATTCCGACTCCAAGCTGGTGCTGTGCTCTCGTGCACGGTCATCCTACAAGCAGTCGCGCAGCATGTCCGCTGTCAACGCGTAGCCATTGTTCCGTGCTTCCATCCCTTAGCAGAGCAGCTCTTCCAGTTCGGGAAACTTGCACGGCTTGTCTCGGAAAGTGTGCTTTTTTCAGATTGTGTTCCTCAATGCATCCCTTTGGCTGCACCATCATCGGACGCACTTCTCGGCCACGTCGAATTTCTTGCATGCCGCACGCTTGCCGTGTTCAACAGCAAGCTCCCAGCCATGTAGCTATTAAGGTGCTTGCCCATCTTGCTAAAAATGTAATGCTCGGCGGCAGCACGCGAAAGCCGCAACTACGGTGAACTAATACGCTACCACAAATACCGTGCCTTGGACAGCCATAAAAAGCTGGATCTGGTGATACTGATGCTGATATGGATAGCGGGACCTCACGGCGGAGGAAAAAGTTGACGATGATGATGATGAGCTGCGCCCTCGGGTGCCATCCACTGGCGGCACCTGGAAGCTCCTGTGCGCTCGCGTCACCTCTGCAATCAAGCTCACCATTGCTCACAGCCGGAGCTGATCGCGGTGGCCACGCCGCGTGCATTTTGAAGGCTATTCCCGCGTGGGTTGTGGAGGAGGACGAGGATAAACTTTATTTTCATCGACAGAAGTAGCAGGTGGTGTGGGGTTTTAGTCCCATCAAGTGTCCATGAGCCCATGGCGTTCGGCGACTTCTAGGGCTCTTGTCACAACCCGGATCTGTGTGTCCGAGTCGGAACTGAGCAATGCGGCCTCCCACTGGTCTGGATTCGAGAGCTGCAAACCTTGAGTAGGGGAGTCCCAAGGGCAAGCCCAGAATATGTGGGATAGAGTGGGTCGTGGAAAGTTCGGGCACAGCCCTTACAGGGATATATTTTTTTAATATTTCTTTCTTCCTTTCTTTTTTTCATCATCATCATCATTTTATTTTATAAAACCAATACATCAAAACTTGATTGGACCCATAGCCAACTCGGCTAGTGAAAGGTCCAAATACATGATATTCACTAAAGAAATGGCAGACATTCAAAATACATGTACAAAAAGATGTGAGATGCTACAATAGCGGCATTGCAAATATGTTAAGCACATACATATTCTGAAAAACAACAACAAATAGGTTTATAAATGTACAAAACCAAGCACAAACGTATTTGGTCCCACAGTTCTGGACGTACAAGAAAAATGTTTTTCAATAAGGCCGAAAAATTATGTTCGAGTTTGATGTCATCGGGAATCTCATTCCATATCTGGGCACCATTGTACTCTAATAGCCTTTGACAGCAAGTGTTATGGCAAGGCGGTAGGTTAAATCTATTATTAGTGGCAGCTCTTGTTTGTCTCAGCGGCGATCTAAACAGTCTAAGAGGAATTGGATCATTAGTTCTTATTACTGTGTTTATTATTTGAGCTATCTTTAGTTTGTATGCAACTGATACCGGTAATATTCGCAATTCTTGAAAGAGTGGTCGGCTAGGGTCGATTGTCTTTGCGAAGGTTATGGTACGAACAGCACGCTTCTGCAAGCATAAGATTGATTCTAAATACGTTTTATAGGTACCGCCCCATGTCTCTAGGCAGTAACATAAGTTACTATGGACAAACGCGAAATACAATGTGCTTAAAATCGGTGCACGAAAACATTCCCTCGCCCTTAATAAAATATGGCAGCCATAAGCTAATTTAGAGCAAACATTTTTAATTTGCTGCTTCCAATGCATGTCCGATTCAAAGAATACACCCAAGTACTTGGTGTGGGAGACATTAAGCAAATACGTACCGTTTAAGGTTAGAAATAAGTTATCACAGCTAATATTCTTTTTCCTTGAGTGAAATAAAGTATACTTTGTTTTCTCGGTGTTAAGTGTGAGCCGATTGTTTACGAACCACTGAGGAAATTTATTAAGTTCCTCATTAATTTTGCCCTCCAGCTCCTCTAATGTATCTCCTGCAAAAAATAGCGCAATGTCATCAGCATATATAACAGCTTCAGAATAGTTCAGAAACAATGGAAAGTCATTGATGTATACAGAAAAAAAGGAGGGGCCCGAGTACAGAGCCCTGCGGCACGCCAAGTGTGATTTTTTGAGGAACGGAGATATAGTTTCTGGTAACAACGCATTGGTCTCGACTAGAAAATTAACTTTTGATTAAATCATAAATTTTTCCCCTTAAACCATAAGTCTCTATTTTCTGTAGTAATATCGAATGGTCAACCGTGTCAAAGGCTTTTGATATGTCTAAGTAAACAACTACGGCCAGTTTGTTGCTATGTAATGCGGTGTTTATCAGCTGTGTAAGGACCAGAACTGCCGAGGAAGTGGATCTTTGAGGTCGGAAGCTGTGCTGATTTGGACAGAGGACAGAGCACCTTTTGGAATACTGTACTAATTACACTTAATACTGAAATTGGCCTATAGTTTGATAGAATGGACCGCTCACCACCTTTAAAGACAGGCGTGACCTTAGCGACTCTGAGCTCATCAGGATACACTCCACTTCTCAGGGAATTGTTAAAAAGATGCAACAAATGGCTACTTAGAATATCAGTATTGTTTTTGATAAGTCTCACAGATATTGCGTCTAGGCCTGCTGCTTTGCCTATTGAGAGACTGCTGACTGCGGCTATCACTTCCTCTATTGATAAGTCAGGGAATGCGAAAGTATTGGGAACACGCTCAGGCATTATTAACGAGGCTACATCAATATTAATCCGTGAAGCCAGCGAAGGTCCTATGGAGGCAAAATGGGCATTATATAATTCAGCCGTATCTTCGTTAGCTGATTCAGGCAAAACATCCACTCTTGAACGAAGGCCAATTGCATCATTAAATTAACTATGTCCCACATTTTTTTTCGTATTACCCCGAGTCTCCACTACAAGTGACGAAAAATATTCTTTTTTCCTCTTCC
This sequence comes from Amblyomma americanum, assembly GCF_052857255.1. Classification (NCBI taxonomy): domain Eukaryota; kingdom Metazoa; phylum Arthropoda; class Arachnida; order Ixodida; family Ixodidae; genus Amblyomma; species Amblyomma americanum. Next base: position 162,372,410 of record NC_135497.1, read on the forward strand.
TCATAAGAGACACAGATAGGTTGCGGTAGCGTTTAAACTGGCTTAGATAATAGTCACTTGTTCTTAGTTGCTTCCATTGCTACGGAAAAACAGGGTGCGGCCCATACACAGGTGCGGGCATTACACGCGTTCATACGGTAATTAGGTAGTTGCATTGCGCTCTAGCTTTCTTAGTTAGTTTTTCATGATTACAATACTTGTGGGGATCTTTGAAGACATTAACACAGACATATAAAAACCTTGTGCCTGTACCCCTTCAAGCTATGGATATTTTAATAATAATTAGCATAGGTTATCTGTACTTCAGATTTATTTTGCCAGAAAATAGACCTTAATGTGGTTCTGTGCCAATAGTCAGTTTTGAAAAATTAAGAAAAAAGTTGCATGCCATGCAACTTTTGCCACCAGAAGGTCTGGTGGCTCTGATCAAGGCTTTTATTTATTTGTAGAAATAAACACGATCTCGCCAATGCTATTCACCGCCTGTTTACAAGAGGTTTTCTGAGGCCTGAATTGGGAACATTTGGGGATAAGAGTTAATGGAGAATACATAAATAATCTGTGATTCGCTGATGACATTGCCTAGCTGAGTCACTCAGGAGATGAACTGCAAATCATGATCAATGACTTAAACGCACAGACAGAGCAGAACGGTGGGTCTAAAAATTAACATGCAGAAAACCAAAGTAATGTTCAACAGTCTAGCAAGGGAACAGCCGTTCACAATCGGCACCGAGGTGCTGGAAGTGGTGAAGGGATACGTAGTGACAGCTGATCCAGATCATGAGAGGGAAATAACCAGAAGGATAAGAATGGGGTGGAGCACATATGGCAGGTTCTCTCAGATCATGAATAGCAGTTTACCAATATCCCTCAAGAGAAAAGTGTACAACAGCTGTATCTTACCGGTACTCACCAACAGGGCAGAGATGTGGAGGCTAACGAAAAAGGTTCAGCTTAAGTTATAGACACGCAGCGAGCCATGGAAAGAAAAATGATAGGTGTAAGGTTAAGAGACCGAAAGCGGGCAGAGTGAGTGAGGGAACAAACGCGGGTTAATGACATCCTAGTTGAAATCAAGAAGAAATGGGCTTGGGCAGGGCATGTAATACGAAGGCAAGATAACTGCTGACCCTTAAGGGTAACTGAGTGGATTCCAAGAGAAAGCAAGCGTAGCAGGGGGCGGCAAAAGGTTAGGTGGGCGGATGAGATTAGGAAGTTTGCAGGCATAGGGTGGGCACAGCTGGCAAAGGACAAGGTTAATTGGAGAGACATGTGAGAGGCCTTTGCCCTGCAGTGGGTGCATTCAGGCTGCTGCCGCTGCTGATGATGATGATGAATCATATGCCTTCTGTGGATTAGCAAACAGTACCAGTATGTCTCTGGTTTCGATAGGTATCTCAAAAGGCTGTTACTGGTAAAATAGGAGCTGCTTTATTGCATTGAATCTGTTGTCTTGTAAGGCTTTTCTGGTTTAGAACTTTTAACGCATGCACTTTGTCATGGAGCACCAGTAGTAAAGCTGAGACCCATTGACAACTATTACGTGATATGAGAAATCTGACCTGTCACGGATCCCCGGAGAGCACTCGGTCTACTAGCGTTCGGCGTTCGTGCTCACGGTTCGTGCTCACGGTTCGGTGCTGATGGAGCGTTGCATGGATCCAGTCAGTGGCATCCAGGTAGCCGGCGTCGAGGTGGAGTTTGAAGTGGTCAGGCTGGCATTGCTGGCGGCGTCGTTGGCGGCGGCATGCGAGCTCCCGATCCAAGTGCCCGTGGAGGTGATGCTGGTGATGTTGGCATTGTGGGCACCACCTGGATGGGTGGCAACAGCGCTGGAGGCACCCCTGGCCATAGCAGGTGGTTGCGTCAGGCATTGACTCCCCGGAACGGCTCAGGGACGGCAGGAAGTCTACGGTGTGACGCCGTAGAACTCGAGATCAGCAGAGCAGTAGCTGGCGTTGCTCTCTTCCATCCGAGGTGTTCCTGACCTGCCGGAACCTCCGCTTCTCTGTTCTTCCTGCCCTGTGCCACGCTATCCCTCGCGCTTTTATAACCTTGGCATTGGTACACATAATCCTTCTCGTCGTCATCATCGTCTTCTCTCTTCTCTCCTCCTCCAATCATCTCTTCCCACCTCACCAAATCCTTCATCTTCTTTATTCTTGGGTTAATACACGTCATGCTTATCGTCATCCTCGTCGTCTTCTCCAAACTTCTTTAGTTCATACTTCTATTTGAAACTTCCTATCGCATATGACACGACCTTATCCAGTGAAATTGTGTGAGTCACGGGTGCACTATATGCGTCATTGGAAGTGCCTGAATGATGCATGCTCTCAAACTTTGAAAACCACAATAAGGGGTATGTTTGCTCATTCTCAAAATGGCAGTTGTGAATGCATAGGTCATTCTTTCCTTAATTGAGAGAGAAAGTGGGGCAATAAATTTATTTGAAGAAAAAGTGGCACATCCCCTTTTTGGCAGACTGCAATAGGGCAAAGTGACATGTCAAGAAAAGTGTGCCCACATGCTGGACAAGTACAGATGTGCATAGAGAGTTGAAATGCAGTGCACATGCTGTTATGCCCTTGTCAGTGCAGGCACCAGCCCAAAGGAGGCTCGTCATGTTTTGTTGCAACTGTCCAGGAAAACTATTGATGCGTCCGGCATGCTTCAGTAACAGGCACAAATAGAAGCCCTCTGCTAATGAATGACCATCTTTCAATCAATGATGTGGGTGGCGGTATGTGAAGTTTTGCTGTAGAAAAAAAAAAATATAGCCATGGAACTTTAGCAAGTTCAAGGATTTTTTTCTTGTTGTGAGTGTTACGTTGAGGTTCCTTCAGGGTGTCGCATGAAATTATGCCTGTTAAGCATCAGCTCGTAATATTTTCAGCATTCACATTTGTTGTCCTTGTTCAGAAAATAAAATAAGAGCTTTGAAACTTTAATTTCAGCTGGAGTGAAGCAGGTCAATGGTAGGGCTTGTGGGAGTGGGGGACAATCAGGCTCTATTGTTGCTCACTAAGTTTTAAAGAACCCTCGCAGAGCACAAGTGTAAGGCCGCTTGTAGGAAATCTCGGGGGGCCTGAGAAAGCAGCTGTAGGTAGAAGCTTACTGGCAGGTCACATTGCAACAAAGAAAAGTGGTAGGTGACCCCCTGGTGGGCATTGACACATGGGGGTCATGGCACCCAGGAGGCCTAAGCAATGAACATGTTAATACGCCACCTTTTTTTTTTTTTTACTGCGGAAGTAGTGCTACTGTCATCGTGCAAAAACGCTGGTCTGGATCGTTCAAGCCTCCGCGGTGGCATCAGAAGCGAGGACTGAGAGAGGAAGATTCATCGCTGATAGTGTGTGTGTGTGTGTGTGTGTGTGTGTGTGTGGGGGGGGGGGATGATGATAAAGGGGGAATGCAGTGCAGCACACGCCAGCCACACTAATAGCAACCGGTGGGGCCTCCTCTCCTCACTTGCCCTGATGAGAGGCAAAAGGGCCGCGGCCAAGCATGTAATGTCCAAATTGAGTAAGAACTACTTGATGCATGCAACATTTGTACCGAGAAATGCAGTGGAACTGAAAAATACATTCACATTTCAGTCAAATCTTTCCTGAGCCTCGCATCCCTCTGCATTTCTGTGTGGCACAGAATGGAATCGCATTGCAATATTGGGTAGGGCAATGGTACTCCCAAACTAGCACAGAGCTAGCAGGAGCAGCAATGCTTTTGAAATGATGTGGGAGGAAGCATTGAGTATCTGTCCATGATTTTCGGCATGTCCAGGGTTGTTGAAGCTTGGCAAGCACTATAGCAAGCAGCTGAAGACTTCCTACACCTTCCTAAGAGCATGTTTCAGACAGTAAATGCAAAACAAAATGGCGAAACTTTCAGGCAGTGGGGTGCAGAAAAGGAAAAACCATCCAATGAAAAGCATCACCCTCCAAACTGTATTCTGCTTACGTAGTTCATCACATCCAATCATCTTATCTTGTGTAATTTTTTTTATTGTTTAGTAGCTTATACAGCAATACTGCTAGTTTTTTTTTACATTTTATGTGTTCTGTTTACTAAATTTTATTTCCCTTGTTCATTTTTCCTGTCATCTTTTGAACTGTTTTCTTTCAGAGCATTACTGAGCAACATGAGGCATTAGGAGTCCTCTTGGACAAAGTCTCACACCAGCGACCTCTCATTATCCTTCTTGATGGATTGGACCAGATGACCAAGCACAGTGCTTGCGGCTTTGACTGGCTGCCATCCGAATTGCCTCCCCATGTCAAGGTGGTGCTTACAGTTCGTGATGGAAGTAAAGAACTTGAGGACCTCAAGGTGAAGCAAACTCTGCCATACAATACTCAGTCATGAGCAATGTGAGGCATCAGTATTGTGACATTGCAAGATTTATTTTTTTCTTAGTACAGTGTAAAGCAGATCACTGCATGTAATTTATGCTGTAGAATATTGATCCATACTCCTATTTCTGCAACAGTTCTCTTTGGAAGCATCTTGTGTCTTCTTTAATATTTCAGATTGGTGCTAAGCATAAATCTACCATAGTTACTTGTGTAATTTGTGCACTTTTTTTTAAAATTAAGGCTTCGAAAAGGGGGTGTGCAAATTACGCAAAGATTTTGCAAACACATCCTAAAAAACTCTACCAAGGTCATATCGTGCTTCTTTCTGTAGTGAATGCACTTCGAATGAAGTTCTATTCTATTCTGTTCTGCTCTGTTCTATTCTACATACTGTATGTTGCCGCCTATACTCCGACCCCCGCCCCAACTCACACCCCTCACTTGCAAAAAAATAAAAAAGAACTTGACTCCACATATAAGATGCATAACCCCTCCCACCCTGCCCCATGTTATGTAGTTCAACATGGGATGGCATAATGGCCCGTGTGCAGTTCAAAGAAATAAACATAAATGATACAACTGCGAAGCCAGCAGTCGGAGGCAAATGGAGATAAAAGGCTATAAAATGGCGCCCTCACTTGCGGCATGGCTACTAGAGGCAAACCGAACAGCAAACGGTTCGGTAGTTATTGGATTCCAGCGCGTGCCAGAGGTTACCAGAAGTTTCCCCTCGCAACTGTTTGTTCTGGAAAGCCGTCTGGGGGAAAAAAAAAACTGCCAAAAATGCAATGAACCTTGGAAGGCGATGATGATGATTATGGATTTTTATGGCGCAATGGCATCTATGGCCAAAGAGCGCCATGGCACAAGGTATTTTCGACTTCTCAAGGTGGGATCGAAGACCCATTTCCCAAGCATTTCACCTTAAATAAGTCAAGCACCAGACTAGGGGAAAGCTTGTACCCATTGTATCACCGGTGGGCACCCGGCGGCACTGGGGATCGAACGCCGCACCTCCCACAAGCGAGGCGGATGCTCAACCACTTGGCCACCGCTGCGGTCCTTGGAAGGCTGCATCACACAAGCAGCAAAAAGCCCATGACAAATGCGCGAATGACGAGGCTGCTTCAAAACATAAAAACAAAAAGACTAGCAACATATCAGTCAGCTCGCAAAAGCAGCGTGCAACTGGGCTCGGATGGCTAGCAAATGCACAGCCTTTTTCCAAGCAACATATATATATATATTATTATCTGCATGCCACAGTTCTAGGTAGACCTTGGTGTAGAATAGGAAGTTTAGTCTAGAAACCTTTTTTTTTTTTTGTTGGGGGTCTCCTGTGTATGCTGCTCTTCGTATTGCTGTGTAAACATTTTGAGATAATGGTGCCATCACATGGGAAGACGGCACATTTAAAAATTTAATTGAATTATTTACTGCTCTTTTGTATCTCATTTCAGGCCAAACTCAAGAATCAAGAGCAATGCTTCATAGACTTAGGGCCGTGTGGGGTAGACGAATGCAAGGACATTTTTCACAAATCTTTGGAAAGACGTAGCAGAACTGTGAGTGCTAAGCAGATGGAAAGCATCAGTGCATCACTGCAGCAGTCGCCTAGCCCTCTGCTTGCCGCACTTCTTGCCAGTGCTGTGTTGCATTGGCATGGCACAGATGAGCCTACTATATTTCACTCTGAAGATGAAGTGGCATCCTTCCTTTTTGACCAGCTAAAGAAGGAGGTGGATCCCAAAGTCACATCCTTAGTGTTGGGACTCCTGAGTGCCTCACGCCATGGACTTTCAGATAAAGAAATTACCGATGTAGTCTCCTCGTATGAATCGGTGCTCAGTGGAATGCCTCATGTGCATCAGAAAAGGCCTCTAAAAAGATGTCCATTTGCTGTGTGGGCCTTGGTGCATGCAGGCTTGGACAGTTTTCTGAGGGTAAGGGTTGTGGAGGGCTATGTGCTCAACACGTGGTCCGGCGACTTGTATCGGACGTTATGCAGAGAACACGGCCCAGGTGTGGAAGCTACTCATGTGTGCATCCTGGCACTCTTTGATTATTTTCAGTCCGTTTTGACCGCCGAGACCTCATCTATCATCCTCTCCAGTGCATCTGAAGTGGACAGTGGGAGCCAATGTGTTCTTCCCAATGTCCCCAAGCACACTGTATTTTCAAATCGGCGAAAACACAATGAGCTGCCTTTCTACTGCCTGCACCTTAACCATCTGGCACGTGAAAAGTTAGCAAATGTTGACGCGCTTCTGTCAAGGCTTCAGGTAGCCAATGGCCCTGCTGGTGATGGGGCGCCTGTCAAGTACGGTGACAGTGGTGATAGCAGTGAAGCTCTCAGCCAGATTGTGCGAATCCAGTTTTTGCTGAATCCTGAGTGGCTGCAGGTAAAAGTCTGTTGCTGTGACCCATACTTTCTGCTCGAAGAGCTGGACATGTTTTTGAACCTGAATCCAGGCGACACAGAGTGTGCTATGCTTCGGGAGTTGGTCCAGTTGTCCAGTTATGCATTGCGCTATGATGGAAGGCAGTTCGCAGCACACGTGACAGCACGACTGCGAAATGTAATTGCCACTGAAGCATCCAGTCTGAAATTTCCACGTCTGAAAAACCTCTATGAGATGGCCCAACGATTTCCGTCTTTGGTGCCTGTAAGTGACTACCTACGTGAACCATCCAGGAAGCCAGTACCAGCAGTTCTATCTGAAGAGGAGAGGGGCCGAACACTAGGGCAACTTTACACTATCAGAGGTGATGCAAGTCACATGGTGTCACTCAACCGCAGTGACCTCTTAGTTTGGGACGTGTTTGGTGAGAGCATTGTGCGGCGCCTTACTGGTTTGTCTGAACCCCGGGACCTCAAAATGGTGGACCGCTTCCGTGCCTTAGTGCTCTGCAACCGGGAACTTAAGGTACGTGGCCACAACTTAACAAGTATGCCCCTTTTACTTTTAGTGTGCTGTTTCTTGCATTTATAAAATATGTTCCCTCCTACCTGACAGCATTTTAACCATTTTCCTAAAACCAAGTTGAGTGCATCAAAATTCAAGGATATGCTTGTAGACTTGAGCTCTTCTGCTGATACAAATCTTGTAACAAAAGTTATAGCTTCACATCTTTTTTAGCTGGCTGCTTTACTGCTTTGTAAGTTTACTTTTCTATCCAGCATGTATTTTTCAGTTGGTATGGCTTTTAAAAACTGGCAGCATTATTTTTGATAGGTGTGCTTCGCTGGAGTTGCAGTTGAGGAATTATATCTCTTAGCTTGCATATTGTAGCCACTTATTTATAGGAACACAAAATATGGCCTGCATCGCAGTGGCAGCAGCTGGAATGCGTGTTCCAGTTTCTGGCAGCATAATTCGCAATTTGATAGGCAGCCTCAAATTGACAGTAGTGCCAAAGCAGGCTTCCTTCCTTTATTTTACAGCTTTGAAAGTGCTTTTGCAGCTTTTTTTTAAAGTGCTGCATAATGCGTGCAGTCTCAAAAAGAGCTCTGACCACAGCTTACATGTTAGGGGTCGTATGAGGCCCAAATGTACGTACTTTGCTGCTCTTGTGTCCTTTTCAAACACTGCACAATATAAAGTAGCCGGAATAGATAAGCTTTTCCAGCTTGCAATGGCTGGAAAGGCAGTAATGTTCACTAGCTGTTGTTACAGCCATAAACTATCGTGGTTGTATCATATGTTTTTGCTCTTTTATGCTTGCTCAACCAGCAAGCATAAAAGAGCACAGAAATGGATCTGCAAACTAATTAAGTTAATTTAGTGTAGTAATGCAAACCTTGTATCTGCAGTGTAGCTTAGATTATGAACTGAGCTATATATAGAGAAATTAATGGCATTGCTTGCTACTTATCCTGCATTACACTGACATCAGTGTTTCAGATAATCAGATAATTTTAAGTTAGGGCAGTGCTTTTTATGTTTGTTGATAACAATGAATGCTTTTGATGCTACATTAGTGGTGTAAACATATTTGGTGGCTGTCAAGACTACTTCCACTAGCTATGGGCGTATGTGCCACTCAATCCTGGGGACTGTCGTGCATGTACTGAATTACAAGGTGGTATCAATCTTGCACATATTTAGTCTATTGCTACATGAAATACGTGGTTCCCCCAGGAACCGCATATTTAGCATTGTTTTGTGGAGAAACAATAAATCTACCTGTAATTCTTCTCTGGGAAACAGTACTGACTGGAAAATATTTCTTGGTAATTTGGTGGTTACGTGTTCACGCTCAAGAGACCACAAACGGGTTTAATAAAGGATTTAGTTTATTTTGATGTTAAAGATTTATGGGGAATTTGCTTTTGTATAAAAACACATACAGCTTTACTTAATTTTGCATTGTTGGTGAGCATTCACGAAGGGCAATAAATAAAGTAAAACTGCAACTACTTCATCTAATAAATTTAGCGTCACAGAAAGATCAGAAGTTTGACCTTGACCAGTGATGACTATTATTGAACTTTTACTGTGGAAAAAGCTACTGTGAAGGGCTTAATAGAGTTGATGTTTGAGTGTGCAAATCATTTGAAGTTCATGCGTGTGCAGTGCATACTTTCTTAATTTATTTGTTTTTCCTTTTTCTCTGCATCCTGAAGTTATAAAGGGGTTTTAGTGCGAAATCACTTATCCAGAGTTTCAGAGCCTAGCAAAATTGTCTAGCGTTTGTCTGTCCAAGACCATCTCGGGGCAGTGGCGCACCGCTAAGCCGCTGCATCAGTGCATCAGGAGCGGTATGAGGACTCCCAGGGACCTATGAATGTTAAGTAGAGAAAGACAAAATTCTGTATACATGGATACTCCGTATTTTCGCATTGTATACGAATGTTGTAAACATACTTTCTCAATTTTTGTTGTATATTGCACACATTTTCTGTGAAGACTGTTAAAACACTCGATCATTGCATGATCACTTAGTGTTCAATTTCTGAAAACTGATGGTGCAGTTCATTTCTGTGCCATTGTTGGAAAAGTTTATTGCATGAGGCTTCGTGCTCTTGAACTTGGTTATATTGGATCTGAGTATTTGAAATTACTGTTAATATCAGACAGGTTTCATTCTGTATCACTTTATCTTGCGGTTTAGATCAGTTCACCTCGCGCTAGCATTGTCCACTTCTAGGAGTCCAATTAAGTAGCATATAGCAAACGACTAGACTCTTAACTCTTAATGCTAACTGCACTGGGCTATATTACTGTAGACTTTCATTGAAGATAGGCAATCAGTGTTTGATTTGGCAAGCCACTTATTAGTTTACACCAGTAGTTATTATTTGTAAAATTGTAGATGTTTACCACTTACACCCCCTTCTGGTATCTTCTACTAACCGTAGCCATCTACTTTATTTTTCCACTTTTTTGCAGTGCATTGCATTGAAATTGCTCTGTTCATGTAGTGCTAGATAGAAGTTATTCATTTGTGAATCAGTATAAACCTGCATTTATAGTGCATTTGTTTTTTGGCACTGGGAGGACAAATCTACCTCTGTTATTTAAAAAAATACGTTTCATCCATTGCTGATAGCTTATTAGGGTCTTTATTTGCATAATGAGAAGCAAAGTATGTGCAATTTTGGTTCTTAGGTTTTGTTTTTAAGCCACCTTTTACCCTATCGTTTTTTATAGCACATCATAAATTACACTTTGCTAGCAGATTAGTTGCACCTCATTGCTGTGTGAGAGACAGAAACAGTATTGTGATTTAGAGAAAAACATGAGCTGTGGATATCCTAGCCGACATTAAAATGAAGAGATGAATGGGAATGTAATATGTAGAGCAGGCAACTAGTAATCTTTTATTGGATATAATGAGAGAATACCAAGGGGAGGGTGGTAGGTTAAACATATGATTGGGCCCCTGGTTTTCGTTTAAAACCCAATTTTACCCGATTCTTGCATCCCCAACAAACGTCTTCAAAAATCAGGTTAAACCCGATTTCTACCCAACACTGCTCTTTCTAGAGATCATACTGGAGCAGGAGAATAAGGAGCTCATTATGATATGCAGTTGAGCCCTCTTATAATGGCTGCAGTTATAACGAACACTCGGTTACTACGAATAAGGCTGGTGCTACCATCAAAATATGTATTTGGACAATGGCACTGCATCTCATATACAACAAACAACTCTGGCCATACCACTTGTTGCAGTGAACGAGGAGGCACCGTAAACTTGTCCCCGCGATCGAAAAACTCAAGCTTGCCACAAGCATGGAGACTGAGGAGTGCATCTCCCAGCCCGTGTGACCCCACTCCGGATAGAAGCTGGTGATCATTGTAATCATTGTAATTACTGGCAATCCAGTAAAAGCCAAAAAGCCAAAAAAAGTTACATAGTGACTATAGATAACAGCCGGCCCACCACGCACCAACGGGTTACATGGTATAAGTACAAGGTTCATCACTGCTTGGGGGATGCAGGCTAGGCAAAGCGTCCAGAGTGTAGGAAGCGTGGTGGACGCAAGAAGGGAAAGGGTTGAACATGAATCTACTGCACACAGTCGGTGATCAAGCTATGGCAGGAATTTTAAAAGTTTAATACCAGTCATGTGGTATGCCTTGCTTGCCCAGCCAGTCAGGCAACGTGTGTTGTCCGCCCATTTGCCTCTCCTCCTTCTACGAAGTCCAGCTTTCTTGGACACCACTTTTAATTGTGAGGCAACTTTAGAATATTATAAGATACTGTTACGAACATATTGATGGGAATGGTTTAACCTTTTGATGCATAGCAAAATCTTGCTTTAAAAGTTTGTCCTGTGCTCGCATGGAGTAGTCAAGACTGCTATAGAAAGCCACTGGGGTGCATATTTGACAATAAATAACTGAAAACTAAGCATCCCGAGGTGGGATCTGTGGATATATTGCTTTTTATGGTGCATTCTTACAGTGAAATTGCTTTCATAAACAATTTCTGGTTATCGCTGCTGCCGCATGTAGGCAGTGTGTAGACAATGAACATTGCAGTGGATAAGTTTTGCACACACAAGCACTGCGCTAGCTTCGTCACTGCGTGCAGCCAGTAATGACAGGTGACGCTAACGTAAACCCACGTGACCGGACGTGTGCGGAATTGTGGGCACACATTTTTGGTGCACAGCTCGTCAGACTTGGTTGGTGTGCATGATGACGTTGACATCACAGAGCAATAAAATAATGAAAGCATCGTAGACGATTTACGAGCACTCCTCGGCTCCCAAGGAATGTGATGACGATGATGACGAGATGGGTTACGAGCAGTTTCCATGAATACTTCAACTGTCTTTAGTTATAGTGCGTCCCTAAATCAGATTGTTGAAGCAAGGGGACTCATTGAGGAGGACAGGACGACGCTTGCATACTTGTAAAGCACCATGATAGGACGCACTTTGCACAAAGAAAAACGTGTGACGAACTTTTTCAAGAAATAATGGGAACTATTTAATATGACCTTTGGATACAACGAATGCAACCTGCGCAATCGTCAAATTTGTTACAAGTAGACTCGACTGTATATATCAAAGAGCCTAGGGAATGTATGTTTTCTTGCACAAACCTAAATACACCGCACAAAAATTAGTGAACAGTTTTTCAGCGCAACCTGCCATTTCAATGTTGTTTGTGAAATGCTGAGCAAAAATAGGAAGTTTTGTGTCCTGCACAAGAATGAGGGCTTTTGCCTCAGGAAAGGACCCAAAAAAACCCGAGATATGGAAATTTTTGCTGATAACCCAATTTGTACTCGAATTTGAACTAAAAAAGTATTGCCCAGTTTTTGCCCCCCAAATTCTGGAAAAAGTAAAACCCAGTAATGTAAGGCTTTACATTTGTGGTTGCAGATTTGCTGGGATACAATGGTCACGGCTGGCTTATAACGATAATTGAAGGTGACTGCGGGAAGCCTTTGTTCGGCAGTGGGCTTAACTCTCTTTGTAGTGCCAGTCATCACCTGTTGCAGTGACTGCTTAACATGTGTTTGCTAGAAAACAAAACAAATTGCTATTTCTGGCAGTCCCAGCTGATTTATTTATTTATTTATTTATTTATTTATTTATTTATTTATTTATTTATTTATTTATCACTTTACCCACAGCCCCATAAAGGGCATTACTGTGGGTACAGTAGGGGAGGGAGGGTAGTACAAAATAATAAAAAAAAAATGCAGGTGAATTGTCATGACACAACTTTGTAATAAGATACATAGAAAAGAACATCGCAAGAATGAACCACAAAAATAGAAAGCAATATTTTTGCCACAAACACACGTCACAGGGCACAACAATTACAGAAACACAATCCTTGAATTCAAGAGAACAAAAAAAAATCTTTTTCGCATATTCACTTTGTGCACATATGTAGACTACACAAGCAACGAAAAAAAGCGATCATTTCCAGTGGTAGTGGTGACATCGTGGAGTAACTGGTTCCAGTCTGAAATTCTTCTGGGGAAAAGCGACATTTGCTTGTTCCTTAGAGCTACAAGTGAAAATGTCTGTATTAAAAATCGAGTAGTATGTACCATTGACAACTGTTTGGCACTACTCCATTTATGTTCATCTCAAGAAGGGATTTCAGTGCTTGTGTGCCTTTAGTAGTTTCGCATAAAAGTTCTCAACTTCACTTTAGGAGGCTGCCTACTCAATGAAAGCTGACTTTTGAATGCCATGTAGTTTGTCTTCTCACTTGTCTCCTAACCTAATTTTTGTGCCAAGATTAGTTTCTGTATTGCCAATAGTTTACCATTATTCTTCAGCAGTGTCTATGCTAGAAGTTACTTTTCTTTTTTGTCTCTTCTTTTCACTAGTTCTGCAAGCACAAACCAAATCAGCTAGATTGTGCAACAATACATATTGTTTCTTTTTTTATTCCTGTGTCATATGGAAATAATTTGAGAGTATTCAGTGTTAAAGCTTCTTCATGGTGATATTTTACATGTTAATAGAACCTGACATCAGACATTAGCCTCCCAATATGGCCTTCCTGATGTGCATACTTTTCAATTTTAAGGTGCTAGGGCATTAAACCATAAGTACCATATGCCACTTCTGACATTGGCTGTCAGCTTCTGATGGGTGCAGCAAAATGCATCAGAAGCAGTATGGCAACTGTATGCAAACACATCACAGTATACCAGAGATGCATTGACTACTGTTCTGCACAGGTATATTCGCTGGATGAAGGACGCCTCCTGGTAAAGCTAAAAGGAGTCATGAACCAGAAGATGGCATATTTTGGTTTGCATAGCCAAGACTATGTGGTGGCACTTTCCCGGAATCGTATGTATGTGAACATGCTCAACCTCACCAGTGGGGACTTGGAGACTACCTTTAAGGTTGGCGAGGACAGGTGAGTTTGATATCTTGCAACTATAAGTGCTGTTGCTTGTCTGCAGGACTGCTTGAGAACAGAGCTGGCATGCAGATATGACCATGGTTTTTTCAGTTTATGTAGCCGTAGGCTGTACGCTTGCATTCAAAGATAAGCTTAAATCTTTAGACACATTTTAGGTTTTCGTGTACCTTTCCCCTCAAACGTTGGTCTAGTTAACTTGGTTTTACTATGCAGTTTCTTATTGTTCTCCAATCTGTTATTGAATTCTTACCCACCATTCAGCGCTTCTTCCTCTCTTTTATTCTTGTTTTGTTTTTTTTCTTTTGTATTCGAAAGCATGATTGTTTTGCATTTTGATTTTGTGAGCTGTTTGCCTGTTTCATTTGTATTTTGAACCTTGATGTTGGCATTGTACAGAATATGTTCCTTTTAAGGCGATAGCCTTTAATGGCTCATACTCGCATCTGTCCGATACAATTTAGGTCACGTGACCTAGGTCAGCTGACCTTAATACCACGTGACATCACGGCGCAGCACATTGTAATGTCACATGACCTTGTGATGTCACGTGATCTCTCTGTGACGCTCGCGCCAGCTGCTCTTCTCCTCTGTGGTGATATGAATTCAAGCGTGGCAAATTCAAATCCGTGCAATGAGTCTCAAACGGCTTTCGCCTTCCTGCAGTTAAGAGATGTCTAAATGCCTCCAACGAGTTTTTTGTTGATATTTCTGTACAACCCACCCCTCATGTAATGCCCCTTTTTTTGGGGTCTTTGAGGTACTAAAATGAATAAATAAATAAATAAAATTCCATCATGGCAGTGTGGCTGGCAGTGTAGTAAAGAATATGGTTTATAACATGAAATACAGCTCGTGTAGTTGATACTGTGAGGCTTTGGTATGGATATCAATCCGGATTGGAATGCATGAATATTATTACGTGGCAGCCAGCGAAGAATGCAAATACAGTGAGCAATGGGAAAAGAGGTGATTTAGTGGCTGCCAGCCTAGTGCAAGCACTCCGTCCCGTGCCACTTCCAGCTTCGTCTCCTTCGTGACACTACCGAGCAATCGTCCCAATTGTTTATAGAGAGATGCGCAAAATGGTGATGGGCTTGAGAGGATGGTAGAACAGTAATGACAAAGTGGTGATGTGCTGGCCTGCACAATGAAAGAGATGAGCGAATGAGTCCTGGTCCACAAAGCTTCCGGGCAACAGGTCACCAGGAGCCAACGGCCTAGGCCCTTGGATGCACCAAACGGCAGGGGCAGTGCCTTCACATGTGAATGGCATCTTGGGTCGGTGGGTTCGGTAGGTCTGGTCATTGCATTGGTCCCAGTTTGTCATGTCGGATGGTCAGGGCGGGGGGGGGGGGGGGAGCAACGGCGAGGTCAGTTTGAGTCTGGCAAGCTGGGACACTGCCAAGGGACGTGGACCAGGAATCTGCAGCCGACGGAAGGATGCAGACGCAGGGCTCCGAAGCACGATGACCAGGACGATGAGAGTTGGGTGGTAGCCTGCAAGCTCCACCAAATGTTATGTGGTGGTCAGCTGGAGAATGAGACGCGATGAATGATTGCAACGAGATGATTTAATGGCCGCCGGCCTAGCGCAAGCGCTCCATTCCGTACCACTGCCAGCTTCGACTTCTTCGTGACAATATAAAAGGCACGATGGAGCTCCTTGCCTTCTATGGTGAGCTCTATTTTTAGCTTATTAGGGGCCATTAGAAACCTCTCTGGCAGTCCTTTGCTCACTTTGGAATCGGTAGGGTGCCTCACGAGCAAAGCCATCTCAAAAAATATTTTCTAGAGGTTACAAGAGAGAAGTCATTTATTATAGAATATTTTCTTTTTGCAGTTTCTTTCAAATTTCCCACTTTATTTTTTGCCACTTGAGACTGCTGGAGCAGTGCCTTGCCTACCAATGTAGTGCCTAGTCACTGTTGGCCATGGCAACTGTGCTCTTGCCACTGTCTTGAAAGGTGGTACAGGTATTACACGGACACCTAATGGACGGACATTACATTACACGGACACCTAGGACAACTCCATCCAATTTTTGTTATGTAAAGATCGGTTCTGTGGCTCTTTCTGGTTATGTTAATCTTTGTCCAGCAGCAAAAGATGCATTTATTACTGAGAAAATTTCATTAAAAATATTTCCGCCACTCGATCCAAACTTGTGACACCTACACCAAAAAGGACTCTGTGGTCACCGTATTGAACGGAGTGGCGGTGTAGCCTAGCCTCTGGGATCAGTATAAAAAACTCTCGACACATGCAATTTGCCGTGGAAATGGCCGATGATGGCGACACCACCAGCCGACGCCTGTATTTTATTTTTTGGCCTTTTTTTTTTAGCTTACAAAGGCTCCATTTTCAGTAAAGTAATGTCGGTGGTTAGAATGCGGTAATCTGCCGATACAGGCCAACTCCAGTTTGTCCTCAGTGTCCCTTTAATGGAAACATAGTCTGCTGACTGAATATGTTAATCTGCCTTGTTTAAGGTGGTTCAGAGGTTCTTTAGCCATGATTGCCTTGGCTGTGAAGTTTTAACGCACTAAAGGCACGTGGTCTCTTACTTAGACACTAATAAAATGCTCTGGAAGCATGTGGAGGGGTGTCTACACACCTCAAACACAGCACGAACTTGCGATTTTGCCCCTGGTTGTCCACAGAGATATGTGAGAAGGTTACTGTGCCATTTCCTTTCCTCAAAAATCAAACAAAACAAGTGAGCCGACGGCGTTCATAGTGTTGATTGCCGTTGACAACTTTGCAAAGGCCGTTCATTTTCATGAAAGGAAGCTCCATGGGTCAGTGGAGACCTCGATCTCGCTTTCATGTACGTGGCATTGGTGTCGAACTGCAAAAGCATGCTTTGGTTGCGTTCCGCACATAGGATAGGCAGTGCGCCCTCCCTGCCACACTGGGAAGTGGTTGATCGCGAGAGATTGATCACCAAGTGAACGCTGTGGCCTAGCTATTGCTGCAGTGCCGCATGTCAGCCACAACGCTGTCAGCGCTAATGCATTCAGGCCACATCTCTTCTCGCTCTCACCACCGCCACATGTATCAAATCACGAATGAGGCATCCGCATATCCAGGGAGCCAGTTATGCGCCCTTCTTTTCCTCAAAGCCATCGCTGTCTAGAACATTGTCAACGCCAACGCCAATGAACACAGTGAACGCCGACATCTTTCGCTTTGTATATCTTGGATTAGCTGAGCTAATCTGCATTAATTTTTTTTACTCTGAATGTGTGAACTTATCAACTATTAAGAATCCTTTAAACTTCAACTGTGAAAAACATAGATGTTAGATAACTTCGCATTGTTGTAGTCTTGGTGCAACTTACTGCACTGCCATTTTAACACCTTGATAAATTCAACCCACCATGTAAGCTAAATTCTAGTACGTTTACCTTAATGCTAGCCCTAGATCATAAGATTGTTATCTGTAGTGCAGGCCATCATGTCATGACATAAGCAAGGCTTGTTTTTTTTATCAGAGCCTATTTTGTACACTACAGCAAAGAGTGCAGTTGTTCATTGTAGCTTTGCACAGTTGGCCTGTGGCATGGAGTTCAGTAAGGTATGGGTCTGGGTTAGTTGGTAAACCACGTTTGACATAAAGAGTGCAGAAAGACATGAACGGTGCTGTCATCTTGACTAGTCGGTGACTTTCTACTCACTTTGTCAAACATAGCATGAAGTTGTTACACTAAATTAAAAAGCTTGCTTACAACTGCAACCACTTAACTGTGCAGACTAAATATGGCCCATGATAACAATCATGAGTACATGCACATTGGACTAAGGCTGCAGAGTGGAAGCATCTATCCCAATCCAGCTTCATGCAAGCTTGGCCTTTGCTTTTAATTTAATTTGAATCCTCTTGAGAAATACTTCAACATTATTGAAAAAAATAGACTATGGAAGCATTTCTTTAATTCCATAGTATTTAGCTTTTGTTAACAGAATTTGCTGTAAGTGCATAATTATGATGTGATCTTGCTGCAAACGTTATTTATTGCATGTTGCACTTGTAGGACAGCTTTGCTTTTGTTCTGTTAAAAGGTCTGTGTGCTGTTTTATCTACGTCAATTGAATTGAGTGTGCAAAGTGAATGCTTGATCTTTGGTGGTATAAATTTATATTAGGTCTTCAGAACATGTCTGGACTGATTTTAATAAATATGGCTTTTTATTTTCTTTATGCAGTAAAACTTTCGTTGATCATCCGATTTTCTGATTTACATGTTTGTCTTGCTTTCTTGAATTGCTCATTTGCAGGTTTCTTAATAGTCTTCTGGTCAGTGGCAATGGCAAGATATGCGTGTGTGGAGATGAGACACAAAAGCCATTTCCATTACTTGTTTGGGACCTGGCCAACCGGAAGCTGTTGTACGACCTACGTATTCCACACCATGAGTTTATTACCCGTCTGTCAGCGATCAGTGGTGATGGACACTATGTTGTCTGTGTTTGTAGGGTTAGTACAGGGCTCTTTTCAGGCCTTTATAAAATTTATTCGCCGTTTTGCTGCATGCTTGTCATGTGTCCTTTGCGAAGGGCATCAAGTCAGCTTCCCTGCATAGCGAATACTCCTCCACCTTTGCCCTGTAGTCTGTCCTTGAGACAGACATTAGATGCAGTGCTGGATACTCCTATAGCTGGGCTGGCATGCTTCATGCACACACATGGCGAACAGTGGCTTGGCAGAGGTGCCCACAATTCCCACTTCCAGGAGTCTCATAAGCTACTCCATACTGGGAATATGTATTCATCTGCCTTGTACTAGATGTTTGTGCTTCAGGGATATGCTTTGATAATTCTGTGCCTCAAGTACTGCCATGTCGGAGAGGTTTCGCTTTGCAGGGAGTCTCAGTTTGGTATGTTTAAAAAGTTCATAATTACCATATAATCTCGTGTAAGGTCCACATCTGCTTATATGGGCCGAATCCCCTGTTTTAGACTAGATAATTAAGAAAAAAATATACGGCTTACTTTTTTTTTTTAATTTGTGCATGGGCTGCACCTTCAAAATTCACACCCGAATTAAAAAAAAAGTGCAGCCCTACACGAGTTTACACGGTACTTAATGACTCTTTAGTCTTCATGACTGTGAGTTTAACTGGTATTATAAATGATCAAAAAAACAATTGGTTGCTCAGAACACTGTTGTCCAAACTTTTTTTGTTTGACAACATTGCATGCATATTTTCAGTTCAGTTTTTCTGTGTTGCTTAACGTCACATTGACTGTTTTTTTGTTTTTTTGGCATTTCAAAAAAATTTATGATGTCCCAGGCTGCTGCAAGACAATATTTCATGAGACATGTAATACACCGACAGTCAAAATGCTATTATAGTAAATATTTCTAAATAGTATTGTGGGCAGTATTGTCCCAAAATTGTCATGCTTCATGCCACACATGTATCTTAATGACGATGAATGCCTACATGCTATCATGTACTGCAAGCTTCAGAAGCTTTTATTAACAGCAAGAGGTAATACTGAAAATATTTCTCATTAAATAACACAAGTTTGTGTAAATGTTGCCAGAATACTGCTTTGCACAAGCATTGCAAGAATATTCAGTACTGCAATTCTCTCTATCCTTTAACTGTCACGGGAATGATTGCAAGAACTTGCTGTTGGGCTAGTTGCTTTTGGTTCATATTTAAATATTTAATGGTGCAAAAAAAAAAACAGATGAAACACACAGGTACATGACAAAACGAATTGTCAACTTCCAACTGGTTTTAATACACACGTGAAAACCACACATAAATCTTTTTATCGTCACATGCGCCGACATGTCATGGAAAGATCAAGACCGACGTGATAAGGCACACTCCAGGAATTTCTTTTCATCTTTATACCATGAAATTGATGTGTCGCTTACGCACAAGTTGCCTTTCTTTTTGATAAAAAACTGTTCTATCAACTCCCTAGCTTTAGTGTCTTTGCTTTTGCCCAGAATGCTTACGTTAGTGAAGCATGGCTCAAAATTGCGGGACGGGCACTCTTTAATGTGCTTGGGTAGATGTGTGCCTTCCTTCATCTGTTCTACATTTCGCTCATGTTCCCTCGTTCGCTCATTCACACACCAGCCAGTCTGACCTACACAGGAGTGGCCGCAAGACAGGAGGATTTCGTAAACTACCCCTTCGGTACATTTTATGTAAGGTCCGTTCCCCTTCCCACATGTAGGGTAGCATACCGGGCGCTCCCTAGTTAACCTCCGTGCCTTTCTGTCTTTCTCTCTCTCTCTCTCTCTCCGCAGCCGCGTTCCTTGTTCTCTTTTTCAGTTCAGGAGCAAAGGCCTCTGAGCTTTCTCAGTGCAGAGAAAACGAGCTGAACTCCATGGTGGCTTTGCAAATTTTTTCTAATTGTGAGCCACTCGATGCACACATGGCACCACCACTGGTCTTGCCTTTTCTCGAGGGACCTCTGGCCTAGCTGTACCAGTACCATTCTGTCTCTCATTGAGCTCTCATTCTTTTCAACAATAAATTGGCGGTGTTGGGGTCACTGAAGCAGCAAAACAATGCACACTTACTGCCTTGGGCGGCTGCACGTGGCGTCCATGTTTTCGACGCTCAAAATGCTGCTGTACAGTACCCGCCAGAGCTATCTATTGCCCGTGTGTGCAAGCACCAGCTATCACGTTCGTTGCAGCTAAGGATAAGGGTTTCCTTGATCATATTTTCTATGTTTAAAAATAAAACAAAACTGCTATGTTTGTGGCACCTGGGATACAAAGGGCTAATATATTTCTGCGATGTGCCCTTATCAGTTACAATTGTTCTAAACAGCATGCCTTGCTTCCGAGTTTTAACAGAAAAGAAAACTTGCAGTGTGCTTCTTTCACTATTTCTAATCTGATTAGCAACGGCGGTCAACCCCAGACGATTACACTAGCCCAGGGCAGCGGATTTCACTTTAGTGGCTTTTACAGATATAGGAACAAAATTCTTTCTAACTGCCTGAGCTGCTCTTACTGAAAAGTTGCCATCCAAAATAACTACAAATCCGTTCTCCTTATCTGCTTGTAGTAGACGAGTTGATTCTTTCTGCTGTATGACATGATGGCTCTTGTTGACATTTCCTTGTGCCTTTTAGTGTTCAAATATCCAGACTTAGAAAGGGATTCAACCCCCTTCAGTAGGCATTTTTCTTGCTCCTCCGATGTGGATTTTCTTGCAATTCGTCGGTTGATGGCTATCAGTTCAAGGGGCAGCACTTTTGGTTCTACTGCATACTTCGGTCCTTTTTCCAAAACAGATTTCACCTTCTCTGGCAGATGGACATTACCCATTGCCACCAAATCGTCACCACTTTTCTTCTTCTTGCCACTCCTTGTTTTCATGAGCAAACTTTTGAGCATGCATGACCACAGTTGCTCAGTCATCTGGGAGGCCAACTTGGTGATGGATTGAAAGATGTTGTCAGCAACCAATGCAGGACTTTGTGCAACACATGAAACATGCAGAAGGGCATAAAAGAGGAGATTCTGGTGCCAAAGCTCAGACCTGAGGATCTTGCTAATCCTTTTAACGTGACCCCAAGAACGAAGCACTGGATGGAAAAGCGCACTTACTTCAACGGGGACCAAACCGTTCTTGCTATGTCACATTTTTTTGTACCTCAGATGGACCAAGCCCTGCAGCAGGTTTTACCCAATAACATTTTTAAATTTTTTAGGTATGTCGATGATTTTATGATTATTTTAACTAAAGAAGGCTTTTACAGCCTCAAGGAAACAGTGGACAGTGTTTTATCTTCATTTAGAGAGCATGAAAAGGCCTGGAGTTCACACATGAACTTCCTGGCCATAATTCATTACAGTTTTTAGACTTGAAACTTGAGTTTTATTGTGATCGGGTCTGTTAGACTTATTCCCCGTGTGCAAAGAAGCGGCTTCTACCTTTCGACTCTTTTCATTCTAAACTTGTGAAAAGAGGGATTGCTTTGCTTTGCCTCAAATCTGTGCTCAGAAAGTCATGCCCTCATAAAATGTGGGAGGGCTTTAATTACCAATTGGCAAGGCTCTTTCCAGCCAGATTCCCCCATTCACTAGTGACAGTGGTGGCCCAAAGTCTCCTAAAAAAAAAACAAAGAATGGTACTGGTAGAGAGCTAGGCCAGTGTGCCATCGAGAAGAGGTAAGACCAGTAGTGGTGCCACATGCGCATCGAGTGGCTCACAATTTGAAATAATTCCAGGGGCGCACTTAAGTCTGCTTAGGTGCAGTAATGCAAAACCATTTCTCTTACTGCGCATCCTGCCTCCCTCATGCGCATCCGCCATCTCTCCTCCGTCATCTCGCCTACGCGCGCGCCATCTGCTGGAGCACCACCGTACATTGCAAGGAGGCTTCAGTAAGTGACGCATGATGGCGCTACGATTGCACTTTTATTCAGTTTGTGCATACACACTCTGTTCACAACTTCCGACCACAGCTTCCAGTGACACCACTCATGAGCCAAGAAATGCTTTTGCATTAAAAAGTTGCGAGTCGCCATAGAGTTCGGCTAGTTTTCTCTGCCCGAGACAGCTCTGAGGCCTTTGCTTCCATACTGAAAAAAAGAACGACAAGGAATGAGACTGCGGACCAAAGCAAAGGAGACCTTACGTGAAATGTGCCGAAGGGGTGGTTTACGAAATCCCTTTGTCTTGCGGCCACTCCTATATAGGTCAGAATGGCCAGTGCATGAATGAGCGAACGAGGGAAGGAGCGAAATGTAGAACAGATGGAGGAAGGCACACGTTTACCCAAGCGCATTAAAGACTGCCCATCCCGCAACTGTGAGCCATGCATCACTGACGTATGCATTCTTGGCAAAAGCAAAGATACTAAAGCTAGGGAGTTAATAGCATTTTTTATCAAAAAGAAAGGCAACTTGTGCGTAAGCGACACATCAATTTCATTGTATAAAGGTGAAAAGAAATTCCTGGAGCGTGCCTTATCACGTCGGTCTTGATCTTTCCGTGACTTGTTTGCACATGTAACAATAAAAAACTATACATGTATGTTTCATGCGTGTACTAAAATCAATTTGAAGCTGGCGCTTCGTTTTGTCGTGTACGTGTGTGTTTTGTCTGTTTTGTTTTGTGACGTTAAATATTTAAATTTTCATTGAGTTCACTTGAAACTCACTTGTAATTTATTTTATTATGCTCCACGGGTTTGGTTTTGGTGCATCCTCATACACCATCATTCATC
Source organism: Amblyomma americanum (assembly GCF_052857255.1). Classification (NCBI taxonomy): domain Eukaryota; kingdom Metazoa; phylum Arthropoda; class Arachnida; order Ixodida; family Ixodidae; genus Amblyomma; species Amblyomma americanum. The sequence goes on from NC_135497.1 coordinate 162,395,342, forward strand.
TATGTAAAATTTTTATTTTCCATGCTTCTCCCTTTTGCTGAATCTCTGAGAATGGCACCAGGGAGCTAAAGGCTAGTGCACACTTGGCAAAAGCACTGGCTGTGTTTCCTTCGAGCGTTTGCCATGGCTTAGAAGCAGTGCATCAATGACAACTCCCATCTGTTACCTGGCATCTGAACATATAATGGCTCTTTTCCAGTCACCCAAGCCAAGCTTGACTGTCTCATGGCTGATAATGTTTTCACTGACAGTAGAGCATCATGTGAAGATGTTTACTAGATGCATAGTCATATTCTGTATTGCAGATTGTAGGTGTTCTGCTTGTGCTGTTATTTCTGCTACTTGCTATTGCTGAAATTGACAAGAATTTCTATCGGGAAGGCTCACAGAATTTAAAGAGCACTATTGTCCAAAAAGAGCTGCACTGAGAACAAACATGTCTGTGGTATAGGGAATTTGTAAAACCTTTGTCCGTAAACTTCCGAGACTGAGTCCATTAAAAAAAAATGCATTTAACTTTGAAGTCATTTGTGCAGCGCCCCTTCGAAATAGTCTCCCTTGCAGTCTATACACAGCTTCCAATGCTTCTTGAGGTCTTGGAAACTGTTGGAAAATGTTTCTTTTGGCAGGGCTGTCAGTTCCTTTGTCGTGGCGTTTTGAATGGCCTCCATGCTCCCCATCCAGCGACCTTTTAGGGCTCTCTTCACACGAGGAAGCAGGAAAAAAATCGCATGGGGAGAGGTCAGGCGAGTATGGCGGATGGAGAAGTACAGTCATGCCGTGCTTGGCGAGAAATTTTGTCACGCTGAGAGCAGTGTGCGGCCTTGCATTATCGTGGAGAAGGCTCCATTGTCCAGATGCCCATAAGTCAGGACGACGGCTTCGCAGTGCATCACCCATGTATTGGAGCACGCAAATATAAAACTCCCGATTCACCGTCTGCCCTTGTTGGACGAACTCGTGGTGTATGACACCTCTGGCATCGAAAAAAAACTTTCAGCATCGTATTTGTTTTGGTGTTCTGTCGCCACACCTTTCTCGACGCCAGAGAGCTTGTGGACCGCCATTTCTGCGCTTTGCCTCTTTGCTTGAAGATCGCATTGAAAACACCATGTTTCGTCTTCAGCAATGATGCTGTCGACCAATGCAGCATCCTTCTCTGCCTCGGAGAGCAAATCAGCACTCACTGATGCCCGCGTGTCCTTCTGGTCCTGTGTGAGGGAGTGCGGCACAAGTCTGGCATTCAGCTTTCGTTTCCCCAACTTCTCATGCGAAATTTGGAGGCATGTTGTTTTACTAATGTCGAGAGCACCTGATAGGAAGCAGACTGTAATGGTGTGGTCTTGCTGTACGATTTCCCTGATCCGAGCCACGTTGTTTTCATTCCGTGAGGTTGAAGGGCGCCCCTGCCTTGTGTCGTCTTCCACCGACGTTCTCCCCGAAATGAGAACTTGCGCCCGTGACAATGCCTCGTTGCCGTAAGCATCACGAAGGAGCTCATACATCTGTGCCAAGCTTCTCTTGCCAAGCTTCACACAGAATTTTATGTTCACACGCTGTTTGAGGTTGACGTCCATCTCCACATTCACTCACACTAGAATACGCAGACGACTAGTGACATATTTTTCTACATGTACTGCCATCTAGCGGCTGCCACTGCAATTAACATAAACAGCTCAGGTTAGCCAAAAATGATGGCGCTACACATACACACCAACATTTGCTTTGGGGAATCATTTCTAGAGAAGAAAATAAATCAGTTTCGAAACTTTACGGACAAAGGTTGTAGGTTGCTCGACCAACCACACATGTGCAAACATACAAGTGGGCTGAACAGCTGCCACGGTGGCTCGGTGGTTATGGCACTCGGCTGCTGACCCGAAAGACACGGGTTCGATCCCTGTCACGGTGGTCGCATTTCGAAGGGGTGAAATGCTAGAGGCTCGTGTACTGTGCGATGTCAGTGCACATTAAAGAATCACAGGTGGCCGAAATTTCCGGAGCCGTTCACCAGGGCATCCATCATAGCCTCAAAGGCCGAATAGGTTTGGGATGTTAAACCCCATAACCCTTGGAACAAGTGGGCCGAACGTGAGGGCATGCGACATGAAGAGCTGAAATGCAGCGGCAGTCACCCACTGTGGTAGCTTCTCTGCAGTGCCTAAGTGCAGAGCCTAAGCGCTACCATAGCTACCACCAACAACAACAGAAATAAAAACAGCATGCTAGTATTCGAGAGAGCCGTTTCGGTGGCAACGCGACATGAACTATGAACTACAACGATGCGCTTACATACGAGCGGGCAGAAACGCTCCGACAGTCAGCCGCCGCAGTGAATTCTCCCTGCAGTACTTAGGTGTAAAGGGGCAAAGCATCCACAAATGACGAGGAAGAGATTTTGGTTACTTTCATCATTCCTGTCGACGAACTGGATGCGTTACAAAGTTCCTTCTACGGTTAAGACTGCTCAAACGCGGGTTAAATTCTGCAAGCACTAGAAAAGGCACTGAATTCTGTAAGCAAGATTTGTTCAGACCTTGTGCCAATAATCGACATTTTTGTTAAGTGAAATTGTCAATAAATGCCTTTGTACCTCATTCATCTCTTACATTTTCCATAATTAGGCAGTTTGGATCATGTATTTTCTGAGATAATACATTTTTTCTCCTATTTTTTTTTTAAACATATCAATGAGGTTTTACTGTACATGCAAGCCTGCTCAACCATTTAGAGCTACCTGTGCAGTATGCAGCAGACCAGGGGAATGCTTTCACAATTATTATTTCTGTATAAAAGTCAGATTCATAGTTTAAACACTTTCTGCAAACACATTTGGCCTGGTGTTTTGTATATTTCAGGAGCTGAGTGACAGCGCACCAAATTTCATCATTGTGTATGACCTGCAAAGTGGGACGCTGTTCAAAAAGTGGAAGCCTGAACGGAACAGTTGCAGCATCGCCATTTCCTCTCAGGGTGGCTGTGTCGTCAATGGTCTTGACAACTGTTTTGTTCTTGTTTGGGATCTTGCCACAGGAGCAAGAAGGTAATGCTGTTTGGTATCCAGCAGTGTGAGCTTGCACTAACTAATGCGTGCAGTAGTAGTAGTATTTGAGACAGCACGGACTTGGCAACCACAGCTGACAGTTGAGAAAAATCAAAATCTAGTGAGCATGTGACAGATATAGGTCATATTTTGATATGTAAAGATATTTCAGTGTCCGGTAAAATATTCTGCCTAAACCACATCATTTAAAAACATCAGTATTTTGAAGGAGACACCATTTTTGATGTGGCAATAGTAGCAAGTGGTTTTATTAATATAATAAGGAAGGAAAAGATTTTTGCTAGCCCCGGCATCTGCCATAGATACTGAAGCACCTGAGCTGGGGCAGCGGGAAGAGGGATAGCAGGCAGTATGGAGAAATGACATGAAAGAGGTGAAGGGACAGGAAGAGAGGATAGGGGGAGAGGTAATATGCACAAACTGTTTACACAATAAGAAATGGGCAATAGCAATATAATTAAAAAATCAAAAGTCCCATACACAGACACTAGACTGACGTCAAACAGTCAACATGCCAAAATTTATTGCTCATTGAAGGAAGTGTCTTGCTGGCATTAAAAAGTTCAGGGACTAAATTTAGTTTCCTTTAAAGGTAATGAAACATTAAAAACAGCCTTTAAAAATTCAAAAGGTCACTTTTGAAAACTGTGCCAGTTCCTACAGCATCCATGCGTGAGCACTATAGGCATGATGTGCCAACCCCAGTAGTTGTCACTTAGTGCATCTCTTGCATGATAGTGCATGTGATTGCAGTCATAGCCAAAGGGCAGCAGAATTTTTATGGCTGCTGTGAGTGTGTTTGCTTTTGATGTAAAGCCTGTAGTCCTGTAATGAACATCTGCTGACCAGCATAGCAGTGTTCCAGACGTGAAGTTAAAATTATTTTAAATGTGCGTGGTGTCCTTTTACTATACTCCTTTTCATACATAGCAGCAACACAGCGGAGGCTGTGAGAGTAGTGCACCCAGCGAAATATATGATTCCCCCACGCATCATTCGTTCCTCTCAAAGCCTTGGTGAGTGTTTGGACGAAAGCAAAGAGTGGCATAAAACAAAAAGCTAGCATTGAAAATCACAATCGAAGCTGTGAGGCGCTCAGTGTTCGGGCCCTCTGGCTATATTTTTCTCTGAGTGTGCACTACTTTTTGGCACGGATGGAGTTTGAGTGATTTGCCCTACCAGCCACATATCATGCCACCACATGTCATTCTGGCATCTCAAAGTCTCAGTGAGTTGCAGGACGAAAGTGTTGCAAGAGGTGAAACAAAGTGCAGTAGGTTGCCAGTCACGGTACTTGATATTTGTCAAAACAAAATATGTCTGTGGTCACTTGGGTGTATAGCTAACTACTTTTCGGGTGAAGACTTAGCTTGTGCGAACAGGCGCGCCAGGTTTGGTAGTGTTGCCTGCTATGTACGAAACAGAGTATAGATGGGTGTTTAGCAGTCTTAAGCAACACAAGAGCTACGAGCCACTGTTGTGGAGAGCTATTCATGTAGTAGTACACTTGAGGACAAAGGTTGCTAAATGACAGATGAGATAAAAAGAAAGATGATTATCCCTGAGGCCATGGTGTTAAGCCTTAAACTGAAGAGGCAGCCCAAATTTTAGTGTGCAAACGTCATGCAGTAGAATTAAGTTTCAAGCTTTGCACCCACACCATGATTAACAATTTTTTTTGGAAGCGCATGTAGCCTAGAAAGTTCAGTTTCTGGGTGTACAATGTGAAATGTTAGGATGTAGGTACATTTTTAAAACATAGCAGCATGGCAAGCATTTTTATTTCATCTTTTGGAATTCTGCAGATATCGCACTGCTGTTACATATGCCTTGATCAGGTTGAAGCTAAAAAGTGGAAAGGATCCGTCAGTTATTAATACTTACCTTGTTACACAACTACAGAAAAAGCAATTACACAATTGCAATAATTGTCCTGCCTTCTGATCATGAGAAATTGTGATTTACGACCTCAGCTCATTATGAGTGATTGCCACTTTTTCGCTTGTGACAAGCTCATCTCATCATATGCATTTCGTTACTTTCTGATCGGCTTTTGATGAACAAAGGTTGTCAAGTGGTGTTTTTCCTTTTATATCATAGATAGCAGTAGCTGTTCTTTTACAGTACCAAAATTTTATATGAACCCTGAAGCGGTTAAGGACTAGGCATAAATTAATAGCTAGGCATTGAAGCTGCCACTTATAAATTATGTTTTCCCACAGTTTCAGACACTATTAAAATCCAGTGTATGCATTTTGGTGGCTCATGGTGGCTTATGGCGAATTGCTAATTGTCAGTCTGTCTGGGACGACTCGCAGTGCAAGTGCTCAGTATGTAATTTCCATGCTCCTATTTCATACAAGTGCAGTAACTATAGAGCGGGCATACAGTAAGACCATTTTGGTTATTTTAGAATTTTTACTTTGGTCTTTCTTCTCTTATTATTATACAGGTTCACCCTTAAAGGTCACAATGCTCCTGTAGATCAAATTCGGCTTGATGAATCGGGCTTCAAGTCTCTCACTTACAACTCGGATGGCATTGATCGGAGTGTTCGTGTCTGGGATGTTATGAAAGGCAAGTTTTGTTTGCTTTACTATTTTATTTCTTCTCACGGTTTATGTAGCATTAATATTCAGGTTTTTAACATGTTATAGTTAATGGGGAATACACAATTGGCCTGCAAACCTAAAATCTTGCTGCATTTACACAGGCTGGCTAAAACTTAGCTTGTCTTGCACTTAACATGTTACTAATGAATGGTGGAGACATTGTCTGCTCCATTGGCTTGGCTTGCAGTCGTAAAGCCTTGCTGTACTTACTTGCATGGGCTGACTCAAGCAGAGCCTTGATTACGTTGGCTGTGCCTTCCCAGTGGTTCAGAATTCTTTTGTTAAAGTTGGGGATGCCACTTCCTTACAGTCAAGCCTCAGTTCGAAAAGGCTATGACAAATTTTCTGCGCTTTGTCGTAGACCATGAACCATTAACAAGACTGGACATCGTCCATCTTGTTATGCTTATCATTTACCAAGCATTGGCAGCAGAGCTTGACATAAGTTGCAACTTCTCACTGAATGGTTTACAGTGATGATAGCAGACAATAATCTTGTGGCTGCATTGTCTGCCATTGCATTTTCATAGATGCCCCAGTAGATGATTTTTGACAACCGATATTTCACAAATGTTTTGGGTGCTACAGAAGGCACAAATGTGCTAGTATGAGCACAGAAAAGTTATTTGTCTTTCGAGGACAGCAGCAATGCTGAATATCATAGTAAAGGCCCCTGCCTTACCAGTACTCCTCAACCCTCCTGAGTTGTACAGATCAGAAGGGTAGAACTGGTGTGTTTTTTGTATATTTTTAGTGCTATACAGTGCAAAGTTTATGGGACGCATGTGCTTAGAAGCAAATTTATTGTAGCACTGCCTTACGACCTATTCACCTGGCATTCATGCCAGCAGGCGCAGCATGCATATCCCCTTATACCTGTAGGATATCCCCATATCCCCTTATACCTGTTCAAGAAGCTCTGCATTAATGGCAGGACGGTGAATGTACTTGTTGGCAAATCAATAGCTGTGTGTCATGTTCAGTGCATAATAAACAGTTCAATGCAAAACGTTGCAGCACTTACGGAGAGCAGAAACACAAATCGCAAAACCACAATTACCACTCAAGACACTTTCTTTCCTGATCCGGAAAATTCTCAAACAACTTCAAACTGTGCACAGCATTACATCATTGGCTAAAAGAGATCATGACACACTACAGGAGTGGAGGCAATGAAAGGGAGTGTGATGAATTTCTCTTTTGCGTTGGGCAATATTATTTTTATTGCGTTCACTAAAAGCCTGAACTAATGAATGTGGCTTGGTCATGCGGCAAAAAAAAAAAAATGCGTGACAATGGTAAATGGTGCCTGCTGTTTCCATAGTGCGCCAGTTCTCCCAGTTCCCCCATACCTCTCTTACCATGCACAGAGTAAGGAGGGTGGACAGAGGAATCGGTGTTTTCACAACATATGATTCACCATAGATAATTTTTCTTCATTTGTTTACACATTTTATGGAGCATGAATATGAGCATAGCACTGGCACTGCCCAACAGCTATCCATGGCACTTGAGTAGACGACCATCGAGAAATGTGGGTCACCGACTGTGCAGTCGTTTAACCCTTTAAGGCACTTTTTACGCAGTTGTGTACATAGTGAACTCTGCCTTTTTTTTTTTTTCAAGGTGTGCTATATGCAGCACTGATTTCTTCGTTTCAAGCAAATTAAGCATCCTTCGTATTGCATATGGGATGTTTTTTATGCCAACTAGTGAATGCAGCAAGTAATACTGTTCAGAATAGTGAGCTTGGTAGTATGTCCTCTGCCATTTTCATGCAGACAGATTTTGCTAAGAGTATAATAATGCAATTTTTTTTCTGAATTTCTAGCATCATATGAACGTTTAAAAAAGAAAATGATTCCGCGATCCTTCGTGTGTTTGACAGATCTGGTGTTACAACATTATAATTTCCAACCATTGTGACATTTTCTACAAAATTTTGTACACGCATGCAAAATGTTGCCTATTGGTGTTTTCCAAATTGCTTTAGAGGCCTGGGTATACTTTTAAGTGGGAAAATATTAGATTTTAATCGAAATGACAAGTGGCACCTGGAGGGTGCCACTTACTCTTGCTGCACGCATTTGTGGTGCTGACATTAAAAATGTGCAGGTACTGTCGCGATCACAATATTGTTGGACATTGGAAAGCATGGCAGAACTGCGTTCTGCACCATCTAATGGCGCACCCTCGCTCCTTCTCCCCCTTTCAGACATCTCTGTACTGTCACTCCTAGCACGTGCGCAGTACGTAGATCGCCGCTAGCACCAGGTGCCGCTTCGGAATCTAGCCAGCATCTGCCTCAGCCGCTGATGAATAAAGCAGATAGCGTGTCGCGATCACAGTGCAGCGACTCTTGACAAAGGAGAGGGAGCGTGCAATTATGTTTCTCTGTTTTTGCCGTGCAGGCGAGAATATCAATTTCCAGTGTATGCATGCTGAACGAACAGGCCTCAAGGCTGAATTCCGGGATGACCAACTTCTTGTCGAGAAGAATTTCGGTATACCAAGCACTCCCCTGAAAATGCGGTTACGCAAAAATATAGGCAAGAAGGAAAATCCAGATTTATTTTGCGCATGAAAGAGAAAACCATAATACTCGGCAATAATTCTCTCAGATGTGTTCCTCATGTCCAGCGCTCTGCGAAGCTCATGTGCCGTTGACTTGACGACGACGGCATTCACTGATTGCAGTTGATCTGGCGTCAACCGGAGTGACACATCGAGCTCGTACAGGAAAGGAATGTGCCCGACATGAAGGAAGAGAAGAGTCAATGGTGCAAGCAGAGCGCGGGTTGATATTCGTATTTCAAACGGCATTTTGATGAAACAAAAAAAGACCGGAAATCATGCAAGCTTCTAAAGCTCACGAACAAGCTGTGGATGTTTGGCTGATCCAGTACCACATTCCTGATGCCCCGTGAAATTGCCATCCACGTCGATTACTTCTTGTAGGCGTCCTGGCACAGAGTGATAAAGAGCTGGCACCAACTCGGTATCAGCGCGCATGCACTCCTACTCGTGGCTGAGGCGGGACCATAGCGCGTCGCCTGTTGTGGCGCCGAAACCTGTCGAAGCGAGACGCGTCTTCAGAAGTCCCCCAGTGTTTTCTATCATGTTTAAGTCCACGCCGTTTGGCGGCCACTGCAACCGGTTCACGCCCCGAGAGTCTAAGAGGGACTCCACAATGCGAGCTATGTGTACACGGCTGCGGTCATGCTGCAGCCAGTACAGCCCGTCTGCAAATGGGCCATCCAAGATATAAGGCACCAACGTGAACTCTTATGATGTCCCTGTATGCTGCCACATTGAAGCGCCTGTCAATGCGCACGAGGGGCCCAAGTCCATCCTTCGAGACGGTGCCCCAGACTGAGATTGTGCACCGGCCACTTGACTGCACACTTTGCGTGTGACTTGGTAGATACCTGTTTAGAGGAAAGGGGAGAAAGTAAAAGCAGATGAGAATATTGTTGAGCCAGGTTGCTTGTAGTTCAGTTGTTTTATAAGTGGAGAACGTACTGGCAGAGCAACTGCTGTACGTGAAATTTATCACAGGGAAGCAGCTAGAAAGGACATTTCACAGCTAGTTAAACGTCAACTGTACGCATGGAAACATTGCAGCAGTAAACCACTGTTAAGCTCTTATGGTCCAATATGTGTTGCAAGAAAAGTCTGGCAGTAACTATGAACCTGATGGAAAAACACAAGATTGAAAATGTGGTTCACTGCATAAACGCACTTGAAAAAAACTCAATATTTCATGCCTTTTTTACGAATATAACGACCAACTTTAAAAGTGTATACCAGAGAATATGTAGCTAGCCTTGCTTACCTGCAACTGACTGACCGCCAGACGCGCCGCTCTTGGTCCCACCTCGTACTGAAAGTGGACTCGTTGGTGAAGACCACATGAGACCAGTCGCCCACGGTCCACTGCTCCAGGGCCCGTGCTAACTCCAGCCTCTGTCGTCGCTGCTTGTCAGACAGATGGAGCTTCTGAGCCGCCATGCAGTTTTGAAGTCTGGCTTCCCTCAGTCTTCACCTTATAGTGCACAAAGAAACCTGAATCCGCAGCTTTTGTTGCCGTTCTTGAGCAGTGATGAAGGGATTCGCGACTGCTGCAGCAACGATCAGCCGGTCTTTTTCCCCCTGTGTGGCTCTTCGACAACCGGAGCGCTCGGCGTCCGTTATTCTTCCGTTGTCTTCCCAGAAGCACGAATAGCACGAGTGACCACGGATTTCGATCTGCCCGTGCGGCGGAATATTTCCCGCTGAGGCACTCCTTCGAGAAAAAGACGCGCAATAAATCTTTTTTCTTCGGCAGGAACTCTCGACAGCATTTTTGTAGATGCAGAAACACATCAGAGCAACCCGCTTATATACCTTCCACTAGAAATCCCTGGCCAATAACAAGGCCCCAGGTTTAGAACAACTGCTGAGGTCATTGTGTCGAAGGTTGGAAAGAAATGTCTGCACAAAAGCTCATGTGTAGCTGCTGATACTGTCCTAGTGACAGCTCCGTGCCGTTCGATGCCAGGACGCCTTCAAGTAATAATCGCAGTGGATGGGAATTTCACTGGGCATTAGCAAAGTCTGACTGGGCTAGCAGAACACGCCCCCTCCGCCCCCTTGGCCATAGGCTTTAGAAGGCTGCATGTCTATTTTTTTTATTTCGCCGAAAGTGCTGTTTACATGCATGTATTGCATGACGCTTCGCTTGCGCCATTGACCCTTTTCTGTTTTCGTGTCTGACACGCCTCTTTTCCGTATGGACTCTGCGTCGATGTGTCTAGCGCACTCCAGTTGACGCCATATTAAGTGCAATCAATGAATGTCGTCGACTTAAGTTAACTGCGCATTAGTGTTGCTTAGTGCTGGACTCACGTACACACCTGAAAGAATTGTTGCCGAGTGTTAATTCACTTTCAAGGAAGGTGTTTTTACTTGTTGCAAAAGTTAATCACACATTTACTTGCTTTTTTGTTTGCTGTAGCTGCATTTTTCCCGTACGCCTTGGCATTCCACCATTCTTCACGTCCAGGAGCAGATGTTTATCCTAGCACACAAAAAAAAAATGCGGGGGCCATCTTACGTTGTGACTAGGCAAATTTGCGCACTAAAACAAGCGACTCGTCATTGCAAGTCCCCTTCCCTTTCCCCAGAGTCAATCCTCTGCGAAAGCGGCAACTATCTGCTTCACCCATCGCAGCTATTTGCGCAGACCTGGATATCGAAGCGGCACCTGGCGCTCGTTCCGATCTTCATGCACTGCGCGTAAGGTAGGAGTGAGGCTACAGACATGCCTGAGAAGAACGAGCGGGAGTGCATCGTTAAATGGCGCAGAACACAGTTCTGCCACGTTTTCCAATGTCCCGCAATATTGTGATCGCGACAGTACATTCTGCCTCTAGTGTCAAAAACCAGCATTTATATTTAGCTGCTTGATGAGTGCTTGTCCTGTGAAACTGATTGCTCCTTCATTGCTGCCTTTTCGTTTCCAGCCGAAATTCCTCCATAAGTAAGCACTCAGCCAAATTAGAATATGTAGATTTTCATCTTTTTTTCTGCAATATCATTGCATGTACAAGACAACCACTAGCATATACAAGGCAGCCATTAGCATAACACAATAGCAAACCTAACGGTAGCAGACAACAGTGACACAGATGTCGCCAGTATCTGCTAGCAACCCCATGTTTGTAAACATGGTGCTGTTCTGTATCCACATATTCTCATTGCTTAGTGTGTATTGTGTATTGTCAACACCAGTGTTGTACAGTGAAATGCCACTTGGACAAACTTTTCCCTTAAACGAACCCTCCGCCAAAACCCAATTGTACCCACTGAAAATGTGTTTCATTTCAACGAATTTCAGCACACCACTGCTTGAATAAACATTTTTAGAAGTGTTAACCTACTGCTTCCGAGTCAAAATGGATCATTTACTATGATTCATTTACTGTTATCCATTACTATGAATGGATCAAGTACTATCGGCAGTAAAAGTTTACAGGACGTAAGTGCGCGGAAAAATATTTTTTCCGGCGCAGTCATGCAGTCCATTCGCCTGAAATGGGCCAAGGTACAAGGGTATGTGCATGCTCTATCCCCTGGTAACAATACCAAGTGACTGGGTGATGCGGCAGAGCTACAATGAATTTTTTCCTGAGAACATTCACCTCGTAAACTTTTGCTGCGAATGTACATGACTGGAAACTGTCACCGATGTGTTGATGCTTTTTTTTTTTACAAGGCAGTAAACATGTAAAATTCTGTAAGGTATAGTTATTTATTCTATGAATCTAATGCACAGCGGTCATGATTTTCAGGGGAGTGCTTAGCAGTGTTCACGCCTGACCTGGCTGTGACATGCTGTGAACTGACTCTGGATGGAAAAGCAGTGGTAATGGGGCTGGAAGGATATGACCGAGTCTTCTGTCACCTACTGCACGATGGTGAAGGCGACCAGAGCCTGCCCGAGTCTCGTCTTGCATCAAACACCTATGGCAATGTCAGCAACTGTGGCAAAGTCTTTGACGTCAGCCAACAAGGCTGAGTTGCTTGAAGCCACTGCTTCTGTTGCCAACCCATGAAAGTAGTGCAGTGGCTGAACTGCTGCAAGCCAAAGGGGACAAGAGATGCTTGCAATTCCTTGTTCTGTCTGGCACCAGCTAGGATGTTTCCCACGCCATACAGACCACAGACCGAGCAAAATTTAAGTCGGCTTTTTGACACAGAGGGAAAAGGGAGCTAGGCTGAAGCTATCAGTACGGTGGAAAAAATTTTTAGTATGTAGTACTGTGCTGGAGGTGTGTTGGCCTTCTTGATATAGGAGCCAACTGTATGCAAAATTTCAGCCAGTCCCAGAGCAATCTTGATCCAGCACACTTTATCAACACCAGTCCATGTGAAGCAGTTTAATAGTACCTACTCAAGGTATGAAGTTGGCTCACCATTTACTGAGCAAAGGTGACGACTTTTTTCTATTGTATCTGTCGAGCAGTATTAGTGTGGTAGGTTTGTTTCAGTACATTAAAGAGGTACAGACAGAATTTTTCAATTCTGTAAAGATTGTGTACGAGTAGTACATGTTCTACGATAATATATGTCACACACCTGAAATATTTTGGTCTTTTGTAACTACATTTGAATTTGTAATTTTGTAACCACGTTTGATCCCTTCACCAGTCGTAAGCCTAGAATGTAAATTTGAAGGTCACACTGGGAGATTTGTACTGTGTTCGTGGCTATCAGTCAGGTGTAGAAAGGAGTGAATCTTTTTCAAAGCATTTATTCATGGTGGTTAGAAAGATGTATGCCTTAATAAATAAGCAAAAGAAGCAAGCCATTAAACATATGTATCGGCGTAAAAGTTTTTCTAATAATCACAGTGCATGAACCACTAAGTATGAAAAATGACTATGTGAGGATTGTAAGTTGATCTAATCACTGAGGTATTAACAAAGCTTATCATAAACCAGGTGGTCATAATACACTCTCTCAGGCATCCTAGTATGTTTTCTTTTTTCAGCTACCGACTCTATGCAGTTTAGTTCCAAAACTGTTTAGTTCTTGGGAAATGTGGATCCATTAGCCATCACATCACGTCTGGGATGTAATATCCTGCTCTTCATTATCCAGTACTTGTAATTCAAAGGTGTGCCAAGAAAAAAAGTGGTTAGCACATGCTTTAGATCACGTAAACGTAGACATGCATACGGTATGGTTGTTGCATTTTTTCTTTTTCTGTAGCCTCATGTTCATGTTGCAGAAATGACCCCACTTGATTAGCAGTTGTAAATGTCACAATACAGTAATAATTTATAAACACCACTCCCTTCAGAATAAAGTTTGAAAATATTTAATTTCATCACTCTGTATGTCTGTACCTCTTTAAGCAGTCTGAAAGACAAACACTGGAAAATAAGAAGTGTCACAAAAGTCTGATTAGCATGATGCCAAAGTTCAGGAAAGTTGAACACAATGTTACTGTTTATAAAATCTGTGTTGCTGCCAGTACAACAGCCTAACAAGTGAGGCACTCGTGTTGGCTTGGTTTGTTTACCCACAAGCAAATATGCACCCCAGATTTTGGATTTTGTAGCACCACAATGTGTTATGATGTGCAAAGTTGGACTGACAGATGAAATGCATTCTTTGATATGTGGAAGAAATGCGATAGGCATGAGCTCTGCTATCTTTGGAGAGTGTCTTGTGCACCATGTACAGTGAATGCACTTTTTAACAAGCAGGGCACATAAGCAGGTCTGCAGCTCAGAAAAATATGCACCGCGTAACTCATTTCAGCATAAAAGAAGCTAGAATCTCACTTTTGTTATCTTCCTAGGAGTAGCACATTATTGTGTTCCATGCAAAGCGCTTTAGTCTTTCAAGCCTTTGCCGACTTTGTATAATGCCAAACATGCTGCAGCTTCAGTCATCCAAAACTGCCGCGGGCATCCACTCTACACACAAATGTACCATGATGCAAACATTTTGATGCATGGATATCTGTCTCTTGTCTTTGTGAAGACTGCCAATTCTGCCCACAGCATAACTGGTGGCAAAGCTCATTGAGAGGTGCTTGTACAGGAGCCCTACTGTGTGTGTCTGCTACTCAAGGTACTCTTCCCAGCAGCAGTCAAGAAGCACACCAACATTTCTGGCAAAAGTGCAGGTCAGGCACTGGAACATTCTTTTTATAGTGCAGTTCTTTCTGGTGGGAGCTTTTTGTGCAATGTCTTTTTCAGAAAGGTTCCATTACTGTTTTTTTTTTGTCACCCGCAACTTCAGTAGGCCAAGTGCAAGCTGGAATGCAAGGCCTAAAAAGGAGTGCAATATTTCTTGATGTGTGTTTGAACAAGCATGTACAGAAGCCAACTCATACACAAGACCCCTAACCTATAAACTACATTAACATCTAACCTGTGCCCAGCATTTGAGTACAGCTTAGTGGGAGTAATCACTATAATAATATCTTTCGTTGTTGTCACAAAAATTCTGTCAGGTAAAGCAGCCTTGCTTCAATTTTCAAACGGAAGTGAGCAAGCATTGTAATACAGCCTGTAATTTTTGTATTCTTATTCTCAATTAAAATGTAATTTTTGTTCACATTATTACTGAATAGTGATAAGTTACAACATTACAACATCTAACCCAAGCCGCAATGACCAGTGGCTTGCAATGCAACTATTTCCTGGCTCCTGGTCAAGTTTTAAATCTTTTTTTTTTTTAGGTTGGCTGCCACTGCTACATTTTAAAGCTTAAAATAAAAGATTGTTGCTGTAGGTGAAGGCAATCATTTTCTTCTCACGTCCTTCCAATTGTCTTTTTAACCATGAAACCTCTGCATGCAACATGCATGCTCAGCCAAGTGAGCCATGAGGAACACAACCAAGCAAAACCACATTGGTTTACACTACACTACTTCTAATTAGCAAGAGCAAAAATTTCTCTGCAGCCATGTGCTTGCCAGCAGAGTTCTGTTACTGCGTGGCAGGGTGTAAAATTACACATTTGAATTGCCTCCTCCCATCCTAGCTGCTTTTTGTAATACATGATGTGCCAGGTAGAGCATAGTCTTGGCAGACTGTTGCAGAGTGCAAGGTGTAGAATGATGCCAACACTGAATTTCCTCCCAGTATTGTGAATGTGAGCCAAGTCTCCTGCATATAGGTGCGCAATATACGTACCACAACTGAAAAACTGTCCTCTGCATGCAAGCAAAAAAAAAAATCTTGCTTGAACCATGATCTTAGTTTATGCTTGGGGTTCCTTATAAGTTGGGCAAGAAGTGCTTTTGTGCTCCATTTTTCTGGTAACTGAGGAAACTAGTTATCATAACTAGATTAAACTAGCATCTAGACCTGCAATGGAAAACATCTTTATGCTCTAGTGTATTTTAATTTTTATCAAGTGACTTCTTTTTTCATTTGCTTAGTAGCTTGGTGTGATTGCTGAGCGCCCTGACAATCACCCAAAGTAAAAAAATGGCTGGTTGATTGGCTGCAGTGAAAGGGAGATGATATCAAGATAAGTTTTGCTCTCACAAAAATCACTATGTAGCTCTCCTTAATACGAGGCCAAACCAGTATGCAGTAAATTATGAATTGGGTGCACTTGTGAGAGCTGACCAAAGGAAGTATTTTTTTTTTTTCAGTAAACCAAAAAATCATATTCATAATGCTCAAATGCTACGGCAGCTAGCTTTGCATCCAAGTATATTATCAGAGCTGTTATCCCATTAGTTACCCACTGTTGCATTACTTTTGGACCCAAGCTTCAGTGAAATGGAATGTTGTTTCATGCTTGAATTTCACATAGAAGAGGTACTTGGTAAAAAATTGTTTAATGCTAAACTTGGTTGGAATCCTCACATACTTTGTCCAGAAAGTTGAGGTGTGTCTTTGTCCACTAATGCTAAAGAGACAAAAAGATATTGCTGTACAAAGAGTGGCTGTGCCATCTGCCACTAAAAAGACAAAACACCTGCCCAAAGATAATGAATAAATTCTAGGTGCTTGCTTTCCATGCAGCCACAGGTCAGTTTCTTTTGGACGAAGCAAGTGCAGCCACAAAGAAGCGAATAGCACATGGTGCACCCTTCTGACCCTACTCATACTTTGTCTATGTGAATTAGGGATAATATGCCTGTCTAGAAGAGTGCACATAAGCACACCATGACTTTTTATTTTTGCGACTTTTCTTTCATGGGAGAGGTCACACTTTGAACAAGAAATTGTTATTTGTTCATTACTCACCTGGCCTGCCCTACAGCCAAGTGTGGCATTAAACGAAACCAACCCCTGAATGCCACATCTATATGAATTACAAATGCAGACTGGCTTGCAGGAAAAGCACTTGTGGCTGTTTCCAGAAGCAATGCAGCACTTTGTTGTTGCTATGCTTTCGCTTTAATTTCGCTGGTAACTTATTCTGAATTTTGAGAAATGCCTAGTCTCTCCATCTGCATTATGTATTTGTTTTCGTCCTTTGTATCCTTTTGTCTTGTGTTTACCCATTCTACACTAATTTCCAGGTGCAAAAATTCAATGGTAAGCTCTGTTTATTTTTCATTCAGTATTGTGTGGTACAAAGAATGGGCTGAACTCTTTCAGACTGGGATTTCTTTTGTTCTTTTGTAAGTGGATGATAACATCACTTAAATGATCAAACTTGAATATCATGCTTGAGTTACAAGCACTAGACATGTAACTACAGTAGAATTTCGCTGATACAAATCTCACGGGATCGCAAAAAATATTTGTATCACCTGAAATTCGTGTCATCAAAATAATGAACAAAATCTGTGTGCTGAAACATGGGAAATATGTCTGTTGACAGCCATGCGTCACCACTCGGTGTTTACTGTGTGTGTACTGCATGACTGGTGATCATGGCATAGGTGATGTGAAGGCAGCACTGCTCGCGGGTGTGGTAGCGGCTCTTGCGTTTGTGAGAATATGGAACACTCAAAATTTTGCGAATTGTATGCAATTCGCTTAGGCTGGGGAATTTCACAGATTAGCATGATCCCGAGATGAATATCAGCCGTGATCGTATAGCTGAGATTCTACTGTATGTACTGTCTTTGTCAAAAGTAACTGAGCAGCCTTGAGGCCGAGTGGTGACGTTGGGCTGCCCGATGCTGCCCGGCTGCAAGTGTAAACTGGCTGACTTAAGCCTATGCCTTCACTCTCTTTCCTTAGATGATAAGAAGTAAGCAGGTAGCATGTGTGACAAACAGTTTCGCGCCTTCAAGAGGGCACAGGCTTACGTCAGACAGTTTATACTCGCAGCGGGGGAACACTGGCCAGTGCCTGAACCGCAACGCCCCTGCTTGGCTGCAAGCCTTCTCCGGATGCCGGCGCGGCTCCTCGGTTACTTTTTGCAAAGACTGTGTAATCAGGCAGAAGTCAAAAAGTGAAGTCAAAACGCTTGCGGAATGCTACTTTTCTGTTAGTTGGAATGCAAAAAGAACATAACCTTATGCTATTGGTTATTACTGCGCCCGTGCCAGCATAACTGTACTGTTCTCCATCATGAGATCATTGTAAAGCCAATCAGTGGTTCTCACTTTAGTGTTGGAAGTTGTGTGTCTCATATTTCGAGATTCGTCAAGCCAGCAATTGGTTTTCGCTGAGCTGTGTTTAAAGCTGAACACTTTTGGGTGTTCTGGAGCTTGTCTCATGGTGCACAATGAAAACTTGAGCTTTGCTGTCATACCGCGTACTTCCTCTTGCACTCCTTTGCTGCTGGAAGTATCAGTATGCGAGCTGATGTGTGGTGATGAGCTGTGTACATGCAATCAACATATTCACTCTTTCTTTTTGATCCTAGTATTCATCCTTGGGCAAAGCCAAGAATACTTTGTTACTGTCCCAATCGCAGTGCATTTAAAGACTTGTGATTCCAGGATGGCAGTAACTACTGGCTGAAGTGAAAAGCTAAAGGTTACGCTATCTGGTTTACTAAAAAGTGAAGGCCTTGCATGCACACATCATCAGTTCACTTCAGGCATCTAGATTAAAAGATAAACAATGTGGCTTCAGTTTATTTGTACCCACTTTCTAGGCTCTCTTGTGAAACCACTGCTGTGTAGAAATTCTGAAACATAGCTATAATGCAAATTATTTACAACATTAACACTTGTGACAGTTGTGTACACCTTTGTCTCTTAAACTCAAGTTACGTGTGATTGATGCATAAATGTACTGTGCAGCAGGTTATAGCAACATGTACTTTCTACTCTAACCATGTCAAGCATTGTGTATTCCTGCGTAAGTCAACAAAACTTCAGGCCCATGTTTTTTTTGGATATGTGAAAACTGCTAGAGATCGCCAAGCTGGGAAGTGGCCAACAAAATGTGGGGGGCTGGTGTGTGTTGTATCATTCTAGTCTAGAACCAGCATTGTTTTGTCAACATCATAACAACAGCCCCTGAAGCAATTTGCAGCTGCCCACAAGCCTACAAAGCTTGGGCCCCAACTGCATGCTCAAGCGATTAAGGAACCTGTTCCTGGAGGCCAACCGATTCACACAGCAGTTAAAAAAGAAAGTGAGCAGGCAACCAGAGCAGTGAGGTGTGAGGTGGTGCTGCAGCACAGCCAAGTTACCACCTAGCTGTAGATAAGTAAACATGGTTGCTGTGGAAAGGTGCTTGTGAACAGAAACATGCAAAAAAGCTTCCGTGTGTGGTGGGGCTGCCACCAACAGCAGCTGTGTTGGATATGGGAGGGACAAAAAATGACAAAAGAAGTTTCCTTGTACCAAAGTATGACGCTGTCTGTATGTGCTGCTTAATTCTTGTGTGCCATTGAACTTGTACATAACAGCATGTCTGATCCATAAGTCTGTTTTACAAATAGCTTATGGAGACCTATAGTTTAAGTGTCTATTGTTTTCTGGTCTCCTGGCAGGTATCGTAACCTATGAAGCTCTCTTCAGTTGACCATGTATACGCATATACATATATATGTATATATGTGTGTTTGTGTTCATATATATGCACATGTGTATACATACACTTTGAGAAACTTGTTGCATTTTCACTTTCTTGAGCTTTTCTGGTTGTATACCTTGTGCTGACAAGTGAGCTCCCTTTCACTGCTGCTGCAGTGTCAAAGGAAGCATATTACTATCATACTGGTCAAGCCAGACTTAGTACCTAAAGTGTTTGTACCTAAGGCAAGCTTCTGTTTTCCTTTTAACTACATGTGTTTCAAATAAACATTAAAAAGAAGTGTTCTTCCAGGATGAAAGGGCATGTTGGCTTCTTCCATGAGTGGTATTTCATATATGCACTAGCAAAGAATTTGTGTACCACACATTGCAAAGGTCATTACTAAACATCAATCAGGTACAATACGGCTCACACTAAGCAGCTCTGTTTACCCAGTGAGGATTTTTAATGCAAAAGCATTTCTTTTCTCATGACTGGCGTGTACAGGACCTGTCGGCTGAGTGTGTCTGCAGGGCGTGTCCACATCAAAATGATTATTCGAAAAAGAAATTCACCGACATTGTGGTTCGAATCCAAGCCCTCTGTATGCCAGGCGGGCGCACAACGCATACGCCATGAAGGGTCGTTTGTTCAAGCGTGTTAGAGGGGCCTGAAGTGAACGCGTTATGATGTGTACGACGGTAAAGTGTGTTGGGGATGTGTACTGATGTTAGACAACGATGGCTTGCAAAAAGAAGTTGCTGACGTCGTCCAAGGGTCACGTGATAAGTGTCACATGACAACGGTGACTAGCAAAATAAAGCTCCCAACGTAATCCGACGGTCACGTGATGTATTTAACAGTACGTTGTGTTGGGCAAGTCGGAAGTAATTCATATTGTGGACCAGCGCAAAATGGACAACAGACCTCGGAAAGAGAAGACTACACGGGCGCCCGTGTAGTCTTCTAGGTCCGTTGTCCGTTTTTCGCTGGTCCATGTGATGAGTGTCACATGACAACGATGGCTTGTAAAGAAAAAAAAAGTTGCTGACATTCAAACGTAAATGCTTTCACATTTCTCCAATGCAGCAGACTGCAGTGGTCTACAATTTTTTCCAAGAATGGTACTGAATTGGGCCAGTAAGTAAATAAACAACATTGATAAAAATATGCATAAGACTGCACAGGTGAAGGCTAACCAGCAACCTTTTCCTTCTCCTGTGTCCAGTGTTTTGTACTGCATTTTTCATTTTCAAGACTTCGTTGAAGCATTCTGAGAGCAGTCAACTAAGCAGTGAGTCACACTGTCGGGGGGGGGGGGGGGGGGGAATACTGATTTTGGCATGGCAGCGACAATCTTCTGCAGTCAGAGAGCAGTATTCATTGCTCATGGTTAATGCGCAACTACCCATCAGTCAAGCATGGTACGGAAATGGTGAATGCAAAGTTATTTAGTATGTATCTGCTCACAAGAAATGAATAAAATGAATTCAGAGAACCTGTTAATACTTGAAAAACCAGAAGCAGCAAAAAAAGGAGGAAAGTTAATAAAATAGTGCTTAAGTGGATAGAAAATTCCCTATAAAAATAAGCCTATGAGGCTGAAACATGGAGCCTTATGAAATGGATTGAAATTAGATTGCTGAGCGCAGCATGCTATGGAGTGAAAATGACAAGGGTAACCTTGAGAGGAAAAAAAAGAGCAACTTGGATTAAGGAATAAAGTCTTTCTAATCACATTCTAGTGGGAATCGAGGAAAAAACCCAACCTGGGCAAGACACACAATGCAGGAAACCAATAACCAATGTTCTTGCGAGCTAATGAAGTAGATTTCCAAGGCAAGGAAAACTTGCAACTGTGACGATTACCCACCAGACATGGTTAAAACATTCTTTATGGCTATAATATGCACTGTTTCCAATATATTGCATATGCAAATCTGTTTAAAAGAAATTGAGCAAAGGGCTGTCACAACCGCTGCTTCTCTGAACGGAAAGCTAGGGTGAAATGGTATGGTTTGGCATATTAAAACAACGTAAGCACTTGTACTCTTATTCTTTTGTGTTGTGTTGTACTCTTGTGTACTTTTTGTCCTTGTTGTTGCACTTTTTTAATATCCCTATGTTGTATTAACTAGGCCACACTCTGACCTTAGCATGATATGCTATGCTTTGTTCAAAGAACTGTGACAAGTGAGATGTTTTTTCTTAGATATTTGAGTATTGCAGGAAATTAAAGCATGAATTACTGTTATATCTCCACAGTGCTCAATGCAGGTTATCTCACAAGTATAAACTTGGGTGCAAGATGTGTGTGACCAGCATGACTATATAAATTAGAAAGGGCGAGAAAAAGAAAAGTGCCCAGCCGCACACCGCCATTTGGCACAATGGGCAGCAGGAAATCCCTGAAAAAAAAATTGGTTTTTGAGGAAATGCCGCAGTAACTGTCTCGCATCCGGGTGTATACCTGAACGGCACTGTAAGGGAAGAGATAAAGGAGGGAGTGGAAGAAGAAAGCAAGAAAGAGATGCTGTAGTGGGGGACTGCGGAATAATTTCGACCACCGGGGGATCTTTAACATGCACTGACAGCGTACAGCACACGGGGGCACTTTTTGCCTTTCGCCTCCATCGAAACTACTGCCGCGGCCAGGTTCGAACCCAGGAACTCCAGCTCAGTAGCCGAGCGCCCTAACCACTGAACCACTGCGGTGGGTGGAAATCCTTGCAAAAAAATGTTTTTCGTGTTTACATGGTTATGCAATTCTAAAGCAGGCATGAAACACAGTAAAGTTCGTTGTTTACTTATGTTGTTCCAGTTAGCCTGTAAATTTTTAGCACTTTCCTGTGGATATACTTGAAGGCCATTTTCCGTTTCAGCATCTTGGCAACGTCAAAAGTTAATTGTGGGCATGTGGCTGTTTTGCTTTTTGCAACAGCTGCTGTTAATACTTTGCTTCACCGGATTTGGGCCAGTGCAGAGACAAAAAACTCGTAGCATCCGCCCTCCATGCAAATTACTTGTTGGCAAAACCCAAAACCTTGCACTTGAAATGCAGCATGACCTAGCAGTGCTAGTGCATAGAGCAACCCAAAAAATTTCTCTTTTGCACCAGCCATAAATGCCTATTTAAAATAAAGGCTTCAATTCTTGCATAGTTCATAGCAAGATTGATGTTAATATTCCAGCTATGCGCGGTTCCACTGTGTCATCACGTAAATAAGTTTTTGTGTAAACTTTTTAGAAGTAGGTGCCTGGACCAACGGCTGTAGCTGTGTGAACGCCGCCGTGGTGGCTCATTGGTTATGGTGCTCGGCTGCTGTCCCGAAAGACGCGGGTTCGATCTCGGTCGCGGTGGTCGAATTATGATGGAGGCTGAATTCTAGAGGCCCGTGAACTGTGCAATGTCAGTGCACACTGACAAACCACCATAAACCATAAATTGTGTGAATTAACTATACCATGTGTGAAATTCATGGCGGTTATTGTCCATTCAGGTACAGAAAACTTCAACAGGACTGATGCATCAGCTTGTTATCTGTCAGTTTAATTCAATGACTGCAGTATGTTTTAAATAAATAAATAAGGTGAGTTCAATTAATCAAAATTTTTACTGCAAATATAAAACCTATTTACTGCAAGCAAAACTACTTCCTTTTTTCTCACAGTAACCCCAAAAACAGGCCACCATGCAACCGTGCTGTGAAGCTGTGCTTGCTGCTATACGAAACCCACTAACAAAGTTTCAGTTTCACACAGATATCCGAAGTTTTTTGTCTCTGCTATGCAATTACAGACAAAAAAAAAAACCATTGGAACCACTTGGTTTTTAAAGATTCCTCCAATGGGACTTGTTTGGTTGGTTTCAACTGGATAGCTGAAATGGACTCCCAGTTGTACATAGTGGTAGTTCAGGTGAAACCAGGTAAAAAACAGAAGCACAAGAGAAGGCACAGACGGAATAGCACTAGACTTGTATATGCTTTTATACAGTCCCCAAGCGACGTGTACATGCATGAACAAAACTGAGTATTTAAAGAAAGTTTTGTTTGAGGTCTTAGTTTCAGTAAGTGATGTGTAGATCAAATGATCATGTATATGATCTTAAAAGCATGTTCCAGCAATTTTATATTGACAGCTTCACCTAATGCACATGTGCAAAAAAATTGGAGGGGACACTAAAGCTCCACTGTAAAGTTATGACGCAATAGCTTTAGTGGGTTAACGCCCATATATGCGGAATTGGTCATTCTCGACTTTACTTTCATAGATCCCTGGGAGTACTCGTACTACTCCTGGCACAGTGGTGCAGCAGTTAAGCGATGGCCCTGTGATGGCAGGTGTTACTATTGGTAGGGCTTATGTGATTCAGGTTGCTCCTCCTGGGCAACTTCTCACGACCTATCATTAATTTAACTGCCACCTGCTACAGTGGTCAGTTTGCTCACCATCTGGTTGGGCAGGTTGTGATGACGTCGCAAGGTTACGTGACCTGGGTTGTCCACCTAGGTTGCTTCTCCGGGGATTTTTTGCTCATAGTGCCGTCGACGACAGTGGATTTTCTACACAAGAGCCTTATTGCTATCACATTAAAAACGAGACGGCTTGGTATTCAAGGTTACAAAACTTGCGCTAGTAAAATATCGTGCAGACAAACAGCTACTATGTCGTGTTCACATTAAGCACTGTAAAAGGTATAAGACCCATCGTGCGTGTGGTCAAGCAGAATAAATGAATTCTGAACACTTCTGATTCACAACTCTTGATTTCCGACACACTGAGTGTGGTTTTTATCGTGCTGATGTCTGTTTAGCTCCAGGAGCAGTCATGAATTTCAGATTTCAGGACACTGACCTTTAGGCCCTCAGTAAGATTTTCTATGATATGGGTTTAACGTCCCAAAGTGACATGGGCTATGAGGGACACTGAGTGGAGGGCTCCAGTGTGGTGACCTGGGGTTCTTCAACATGCACTAATATTGCACAGCACATGGGCGCTTGTCTTTCGCCTCCATCAAAACGTGGCTGGGATCAAATCTGTGTCCTCGGGCTAGGCATTCGAGCACCCCAACCACTGAGCCACCATGGAGAGGCAATCAGTAAGTTATAAATATAAACGAGGACCTAGGTAAAAATTTGCAGTTAGCCACATTTTCTTTTTTTTTTGCACAGCAGTTCTTTGCCATCTGCGCATTAATTACCAAAAAGAGATTTATGCTTCGCACATGCAAAGGAAGCCCGAAAGACGTGAGTTCGATACCGGCTGCAGCGGTCACATTTTGATGGAGGCGAAATGCTAGAGGCCAGTGTGCTGTGCGATGTCTGTGCACGTTAAGAACCCCAGGTGGTTGATATTACATGAAATCCTCCACTATGGCGTCCCTCATAGCCTGAGTTGCTTTGGGATGTCAAACCCCCCATCAAATCAATTCAAATCAAATATACTTGCAAAGGAAAGTTGCATCTAAGCTAACTTAAAAAACTAAAAGGTAGAGTTCCTCTTAAGTCCAGAATACAATAAGCCTTCAACAACAAAGTCATCTGAGTCTAAAAGACAAGTTTTATTAAGAGTAATTAATATTTCAATATCTACATGCACTTAAATGTTGAAAATGCTTTAAAAAAGATATGCTAGCAAACAGGTGCTCATTACTACCAAGGCAGTGTAGAAGAAACTGCAGATGAAAACTAGCGTGCTTTTCTTGAGCACCACCAATGCTTCTTCAAGTATCTCGAAATGTCTCTTACGGCCATATACTCCGCTAATACACCGAGACTGCAGCCACCGTGCTCCAAATAAACCCATTTGAAATGCATGGGCTTCAGTAAGGGTCACAAAAAAACCCTGAATAAACCAATGATTACAATAGACCAACTTTGTTACTAGGGTATAATATAAACAAATTTAATTCACGAAGATTGATTGTGTGGTGCATTGGTGCATATTGGAATCAGCGGGTGGGATGCACGTTTAAGACGATCACAGGACAGGCAGGACGGTGCTGGCGCAAGCACTGAACAGAGTTTTATTCAAAGCACATACAAATATACTGTCTTTGCAAAAGGTAACCAGGAAATAATGGTTTGTTTCTTAGCCGCGTAGCGAAGCACTTACGGCAGCCCTTAAGCTTTGAATCTGCGTAGAGTAAGATGAACTCTTGTCCTCGCGTTCTGACACCTTGCGGTCTTTAGGGGTGCCGTAAAGGCTTCGTTACATGGCTGAGAAGCAAAACCCTGTTGCTCGGTTACTTTTGGCAAAGGGTACATACAAAAGCTGCACAGGTGCAGAACAGTCCGAGAGCAAAAAAACAAAACAAAGAAATCGCATCTCCTAGAAAATGCATTTTACTGTTATACAGACGGACTGATACATTGCTGATGCAGTCTGTTTCTTTCAATAAAAGGAGTTTCAAGAAGTGCTGGTTTGTCATTGCCTCTATGCAGTATCTCGATATCTGTTTGCAAAGGCTCTACATGGGAAGACAAATTGTACGAATTTTTGCCTTCATGTCTACTGAAAACAAGGTACACGTACTATTATTGCTGCATCGCCTGGCATGCAACTGCAAGTCTGACATCTACATTATTCCTTTCCCATCTGTTTGCTTAATTTTTAAAATTTTTGTTCTCTTGCCTTTCCATGCCTGTGCAGCCTTTATATTTATATTTGTATGCCCTTTGAATAAAACTTGGAAAGTTTGTGTCAGCCCTCCCTACCTCATGAGTGTGACGCGCATATCCCACCTCGCTGGTTCAGATACACTAATGACATGAAAATGTCAAAAAATTGCTTCTAAAATATTGTTTCCTATGAAACATATCTTGAACAGCATTCTGGACACAAGAGTTTAGTGGTCTGTGTGATCATTTCACGAGTAATTTTGTTGCTGAAGTTGGATAGTGAAAAGAGTTGCCGATGCAACTTCAAGCATGATGCACTAATTTTACCACATCATGCAATACTTTTTAATTGCCAAAAAATAGCCAAGAGAATTGTTGAATTTCGCTTAATGAAGGCTATTTTATATCAAGTACTTGCGGGAGAACCTTATGTGCGAAGTCCCACTATTGCTGCCCTTCACCATGCAGGGGTAAGCGAGTTCAGTAAACAAGCGTTATCCAAGCTGCTTTCACAAAGTTGTATTTGGACTTGTAGCTTAAACTTTGAAATGTGGACTAATGCTCTACTGTAGAATAATGCTGTTACTATATCTGACAAAGTACCACGGTTCGACCTAATGGTCCCAGCATAGTCCCGCGCTTCTTCCTGCTCCAGTTCCTCGGACTTTGGAGCCTGAAGCTGTTGGAGCCTTCAAGCCTCCGTGTCTGACGTCCAGCATCTGTTGTCTGGCCCAGCCCAGGCGCAACACTCCTGCTTTACTGGCATCATTTGGTGGAGACTTTCTGGTCCCCGCATCGTCCGTTCAGTGACAGCACGTCCTGGTCGCAATCCGCAGCTGATCCCCGACCATATCTGCAAGCATCGTGCTTTTCCCAGAGCCGCTTGAACACCGAAACTGCCCCTGTACTTCCTACGCATGCCTGAAATTGGGATAAAAAACCAGCTCGGAGCAGCGCGCCCTTTAGTGGGCTCGTCAGCGCGGCAGTGATGACCCGTGCTAACGTCCCGCGCTTCCTGCTGTAGGTAATGAGCCCTTATTGCCTTTACGCTAAGCCAACTAGCCATCGTGCACTCTTGGTGCTACCGAGCCCACGGCGTTTTTGCTCCATTGTGTGTGACTGTGCTCGTATGCTGCTGAAGCTTCTCATGCTAGCCGGCGGAATTGAATCTAATCCTGGCCCTGACAAGACAGAGGTTCTTAATGTTTTGAAAGAACTGCAATCCATGCAGACGGTAATACTAGAGCAACTAAAGTCTATTGTAATGAAGGTGGCTGATCATGATAAAACATTTAGCGAAATTAAAGTGCGGCTAAACAAAATTGAGACAGCCTGCGCTCGTATCGATGACATGCAGACCGGTATGAAAAAAAAACTGCATGAGATAAGCACCGAAAACAGATTTTTTTCATCCAAGTCAGCACGGTTTTCGCAAAAATTATTCTTGTGACACTCAACTTGCTCTTTTTCTGCAAGACTTACATTTAAACCTAGACAGCAACACTCCGACTGACTTAATATTTTTAGATTTTGAAAAAGCATTTGACAAGGTTCCCCATGGTCGTCTCTTACTAAAGTTATCACGTCTTAACATGCATCCGTGTATTCTAAGCTGGATTCGAGGGTTTTCAACTAACCGCCAGCAGTTCGTGTATGCCAATTCACATTCATCCTTTACAAATGTGCTTTCAGGCGTACCGTAAGGTACCGTGCTTGGGCCTGTCCTTTTCTTGATATATGTTAATGACCTGCCTTATAACATTTCTTCCCATATCCGCCTCTTCGCCAATGATTGTGTTGTTTATCGAGCAATAACGAACCCTACCGACCATTTCACATTACGAAATGATCTTACTCGCATACAGGATTGGTGTAACACTTGGCTCATGTCACTAAATGTCTCCAAAACTGTCTTCATGCCCATCCACCGTCATCGTAAGTACGTTGTGCCTGATTATAACATTTCTTCCTTATATAGCTTATAGCTTTCTTCTGATTATAGTTGATTATAGCTTTCTTAGATTACAGCTTTCTTCCTTCCGCTACTGAGACGAGCTTAGCATTGGTATGCTCGTCCACTGCCATCGCTAACTGAATAAACAGTTGTTACGTTTTTTTTTATGTTGGGATTCATCCTTCAGCAGAAACGACATCCCACATCTGGTGACCCGGACGTGATCCAGATGTGGGATGTCGTTCCTGCTGTCGAGTTCGCCAGCTTACTACAGAAAACTTCTGGCGATATACAAAGCAGTTCAACACTTTCGCCACATTCTTGAAGCACAGCACTGCACTACACTATCTACACCGACCATAAACCTCTGACCTACGCCTTCTCTTAATGCCGCGACAAACTCCAGCCAGTCCAGGAGAACCAGCTCTCGTTCATTGCCCAGTTTACCACCGACATTTAACATGTCAGCGGGAAGGACAACGTGGTCGCCGACGCGCTTTCACGTGTGGCAGCTATCAGCTCTTCGCAGATAACAGCTGATGTCCTCGCCGAGGCTCAGACTACGGATGTCGAACTGCAAGAACTTTTTAAGGGCGGGTCCTCACTACAGCTGCAACAAGTCCCACACCTGGATCAACAAGGACTATCTACTGCGACATGTCAACAGCACGAAGCAGGCCTTGCGTGCCCCTTTCCCATCGCCGTGGCATCTTCAACCAGCTGCATAATCTCAGCCGTCCCGACATACGTGCCTCTTCACGCCTTGTGGCCGACCGCTATGTCTGGCCCTCCATGCAGCGCGATTGCCGCAGCTGGGCGCGCTCCTGCATTCAATGCCAGTGCGCTAAAGTCACCATGCAGGCAAATCACTTCACCGCTCGGAGCATTCCCCCAGCCCTCTGGTCGGTTTCAACACATCCACCTTGCTATCATTAGGGCCCTTTCCCCCAGCTGGACCCTATCGCTACTGCCTCATCGCCATCGATCGGTATACTCGATGGCCTGAGGCATGGCCCCTTGAGGGAATTACCGCAGAAGACGTTGCCTTGGCCTTCTTCGCCGGCTGGATTGCTCGCTGCCGGCCCCCTCACTGCGTCACCACTGACCAAGGACGACAGTTCGAATCGCACCTTTTCAGGCTCCTCGGGCTGACCATTGGGTTTGAGCGCTCGAGGACCACCAGCTACCACCCTTGCGCCAACGGTATGATCGAGCATTTCCACCGACAGTTCAAAGCAGCCATTATGTGCCACCCGGACTCAACCTGGCTCGAAGCCATCCCAGCCGTCACCCTAGGTCTTCGTGCCACCTTCAAGCCAGACATTCAGGCTACACCGGCTAAGCTGGTCTAAAGGGAACCGCTCAGTCTCCCAGCGAATTTCTTGCTGCATCGCCATCTACCACTGCGACGTCAGATTCCACCGATTTCGTCGCCCAGCTCTGACGCACCATCGCTGCCCTCCGCCCGTCTCCTGCAGCTCACCACTACTACATGCTATGGACGTCGGGTACGCTGCAGAGATTTTTACAAGCCCTGAGGGCTCTCCACTCTGCGGGGGGGTGATGTGACGACACACTCTGTGCATATTTCCGCGCAGCCTCTGCCTTGTTATCATCCGGCCCAGCGCAACACTGCGTCACCCAAGGCATGCGTCACCGACGGTGGCTACAAAAACAGGCTGCCCGGCTGGGAAGGGCGGCTTTCTTCCTTCCACTATCGAGACGTGCGTAGCGCTGTTATGCTCGTCCGCTGCCATCGCTAACTGAATAAACAGTTGTTACGTTTTTATGTTGGGATTCATCCTTCAGCAGAAACGGCATCCCACAACATTAATAACATCGAGATTGCACGAGCTGAATCTTTTAAATATCTCGGTGTGCATATCTCGCGTGACCTAACTTGGACATGTCATGTTAACCACATAATAAATTCTGCTAACCATGCTCTAGGTTATATACGCCGTAACCTTTCCCTCTATTAAACAACTTGCTTTCCAAACGTTTGTGCGACCCAAGCTGGAGTATGCGAATGCTATTTGACTCACACCAAAATTAGGTTGCAAATCATGCATCGCATCTATTTTGGAAGGTTGAGCATTGACAAAGACCGGTACCTGCTTCAACCTCACTTTTTTTCTAGACGACTTGATCATCAGTGGAAGATCCGAGAGATTAAATGTAAGACAGATATTTACAAAGCCTTATACTTTCCACGGACGATCAATGAGTAGAACAGGCTGCCGGCCGGCGTTACTGAGTGCTGCACGGAAGGTCAGTTCCGCGCATTCTTATCTGATGTGTGACGTCGCGCGCTTTTCTTTTGCGCGTCTTTTCATTTCATTAGCTTTTTTTTTTTTTGGAGTGCAGCTGTTCTCCTTCAGTGCATGCTTTTCCTCATCTATTCTTACTTGTAATTTGTATTTTTTTGTATTTGTATTTTTGTAGTTGTATTGTATTTTTGTTGGCCTCTACTTTCGGCCAAACGAGCAGAAGTCATTGCGTTTCCCTCCCTGCAATAATGCCTCCGGGCACTGCAGGTATCTGTAATAAATAAATAAACCTTACTAACGCCCTCTAGTCAGTTCAGAACTGTGCAACTCGATTCATTTTGTCAAATTATTACTATGATTCTAGCATCTCAGCACTAAAAGCCCAAATAAACTTACCCTCTCTAGCCTCATGCCGTAGGATAGCGAGTCTTAGCCTTTTTCATAAATTTTTTCAGTCTTTGCCTTCTGATAACCAGTACATATAAAGAGCCCACCGCATTGCCCGCTCCAGCCACCGTAATGCAGTGTATCCCCCACAAGCTCATACCACAACTTTTCAGCAGTCATTCTTCCTGCACACAGCATGAGACTGGAATGGCCTGCCCACCGAAGTTGCCACCATCATCAACCCTGTAATATTCAAGCGACTCACCGATAACAATTCATTGTGATTTCCACTTTGTTTTTGTCTTGTAACGCCCACTCCCACATGTAAGGTCTCACACGAGACCCTTGAGGAATCAAATAAACAAATAGTGGTTTATGAGGGTTTAACGTCCCAAAGCGACTCAGGCTATGAGGGACGCCGTAGTGAAGGGCTCCGGAAATTTCGACCACCTGGGGTTCTTCAACGTGCACTGACATCGCACAGTACATGGGCCTCTAGAATTTCGCCTCCATCGAAATTCGACTGCCGCGGCGGCCCAAACAAATAGAGCAAGGCGAGTTGGATCAATTTTTCGCGAGATGGGAGTGTTAATGAAATGTACTACTTTCTGAACCTTCATTCATTGACATCAACACATTTTTCATGGGGAAAAAAGGCAATGCCCATTTCCATCTTTATTCAGTTTATACTAGCACAAAAAATTTCTTCATGCCTCCAAACTTGCAGGGTCTTCATCCACTTTGCCTTCGTTAGGGACAAGTGAGTTGTAATGTTCTCCCATTTCATACAAGCACCTGTGGTAGCTGCACCAAAGTCATGGTAATTACTAGAATGCATGTGAGCACATCTAAAGCACATCAGGCACATCTAAAGCTGGAATTTAAAAAAAAACATGCCAAGAAATAAATGTAAAACATTTGTATCTATTCCAAGAGATGTCCTCCCATGAATGGGACTTGCAATCAACTAGTTGCTTGGCCCCATCCCAAGACAGCTGCTATAGAAAGAAACTTACCATTGAAACTGGATGTTCATGCCTATCACCACTATACAGTATAAATATATCACCAACTTAAATGCACTAGAAAATTTGTAACGAACTGCACACATACTTAGCATAAATAGTGTTGGCTAGGCTGGTTGATTTAATGGCACTGTGTAGAAAACAGTACGGAATGACACAAACGCCAGCTTTTAACAAAAATTTCATTGCAAGGTTTTTGCATACAAGTGACTCTTTTTCCAGTCATCTTGTTGCATTAATCTGTTTTTACTATTCACACATGAAAAATAACACAACAACACTTAAGTAAAGGACACCAGTTCAATTCTACAATTCCTACCAGCAGTATGCTAGTTCCAATTTCAAATTCAGGAACAGGCTTGTGCAGATTCTGTGTAAAGGGAACCATCACACCCATGCATAGCAGTGAAAGAGAAAACATCCCTTTTTAGACTTGTGCTAGTACTAAGTAATTCTGAGGGCCACTGCACAGGTGAATAGGGTGGCATCTGCATAGGTCATTTAACGTGCAGTGTCGCGGATTTGCGACACACCACAACACGTCAACCCTGTACTGAACACCACATGGAGCTTGCACACGAATTTTCACGTCAACATGTTACCCATAGGCAGCACATTCTGGTGAAAAAGTATGAGACCACAGTGGAGAAGCTTTGAGAAGGAAAACTGAATGCAAATGTACGACCACTAGACTACGTTCAACAACTCCTCATGCTTCGCTTTGCGAGAACCGTTACCAGAAGAGTAGGAGAAAAATTGCTGCATAAAAAATTGCTTACACTCCCTAGAGCACTGTAAATTGCCTGTGCTGTTACCAGATGCTTGAAATGCCTGTTCTTGGTGGAAAAGTTCTTGATTTCTGGCTTGTCACGTATTCGAGACAATGGACATTTGCATTAATTTGTATCTGTTCAAAAAAATTGTACAGAAACTCATTCAGCTGAAGAATTTGTAACAAGGGCAGTTGGCTAAAGGATGAGTGTTCGATCAGAAAATATAGTGAACTGCTGCACGAAGCACAAACCTGAGCAAGAAGTAGGAAAAAAAAACCTCAATTAACTGAATAAGGGATGCCTTCTCAGCTGGAAAAGAGGTTAACCCCAACCCACGCTCTTTCCCCCTTGAAAGTAGTGGCCTTTATAATTCTATCCAAGAATGTCCACAATGGCCCAGAGAAAAACATGTTCTTCAGTCGAAACCTTGTTCAGCAAACTGAGGCTTCCACCTTCCTTCCCTGTCAACCCTTTGAATCCAAACAGCCACACATATGTCTAGCAAGTATGAGCAGATAACCGATAGTAGAAAAAAGTGAAGCTGAAATGGACTTATCGCTGCTGTGCCGCCGCTGCTGTAGAAGCATTGTCTTTGCATGTTATTTCACAGCTTCACTTCTCTTGTATGACATGTAATCTGGTCATACTTGGTGGCAACATATGTGGCCACTGGGATACAAAGAGCTAATGTTAGCTTCGGGAACCACCTTGCTCACTCTTCTACTGTGAGCTGCTGTATAAGCGACAGCAATAATGACTGAGTGACAGCAACGATGACCCAGACTGCATGTGCCTCATTATAGACAAACCTGGATGTAACGAACCTACGTGTAGCGAATTCCGCGGTATTATGAAGTTTCAATTCCCCAATGCCACACCCATTGAAGCATGTGTATTTGCGAACTCCATGTAACGAAAGCGTTGTAGCGGTCGACCTGAATATAACAAACCTGCCACGCCAGCTATCCGTAACTAGTGCTATGTTACTTGAAATTTGGCCGAATCATGCAAATTAATGATGATAAAACACGAACTGCGATGAGAGGAATGCAATGAGCGAACACAATTGGCACAACATGTGATCGGCACCTCTCCATGGCAAATGCAGCAGTCTCTGCAGCTTTCAGGTTTATGATTTATGGGGGTTTAACGTCCCAAAGCGACTCAGGCTATGAGGGACGCCGTAGTGAAGGGCTCCGGAAATTTTGTCCATCTGGGGTTCTTTAAGGTGCACCGACATCACACAGTACACGGGCCTCCAGAATTTCGCCTCCATCAAAATTCGACCTCCGCAGCCGGGATCGAACCCTCGTCTTTCAGGACAGCAGCCGAGCGCCATAACCACTGAGCCACTACAGCGGCACTCCGCAGCTTTCACTTTTGTAGCATCAGACCAAGTGGCACTACAACAGCTCATGTCCAAAAGCAGCACAAAACAACAGGACATAGCAAAGAAGCATGGGACGAGCAGTGCACGCCCATCGCCACCGCCGCCGCCACTCGGGTGCTCGCATGATTCAGGTGCCACAGCAGACACGTGGTGGGAGTGGGGACAGCAGAGAGTGCCGGCAACGTGCGGCCAGGAGTCTGTTTCCGAGGGCTATTTTTACGGGAGACAAGCATGGAGGAAAAGGGCAGGTGCTATTGCCTCCCCCACTCTTCCACTCTCCCCACTCTGCGCTTAGCGGCATGGTGCAATCCGCAACGCAGATGGTGGCAGCTGCTGCCGCACCCGCGCTATCAACACAATCACCATATTTCTCTCCATGTTTACGACTTTGAGTAATGTTGGTTTACTATTAACATTTGTTCGGCCATTTCATAGCATTTATTTTTCATTTTGGTATCCGTTCTGCATAATCTTTCGAGGTTCACGCAAGAACTGGATGTAACGTAAAACCGTCCTGTAACGAAAAATCGCAGACTTTTCTCGATTTCGTTATATCCAAGTTTAACTGTAGTAAGAAATCTGTTGATGAATATACAGGTAGCAGCAGCAACGATGACAAGGCCTGTAGTTTTGAAAGCTAGAAACAGTCTCAGTTTATTCTCCCTAATAGTGAAAAAAATGTGACAACTGGACAAGAGCACACTGCTAAGAGCACACTGCTTTATAATTTGCCCATTAAAGGGCTAAACAGCCATACAGTTTTTCTACAACTATTTCATGTCATGCATTGCCAGAAGATGACTTACCTTAGCAGCATAGGCTTACAATTATACTCGGTTCCTATTTCAATGGAAGGTCCATATGCTTGCACAACTGTAATGGGCACCTTACAAGCATGCGACAATGCCTTGAGCTGTGTGAAAGAGAAAGGAAAATATCATGCAACAGGCAACATAAAAAAAAGCTGTAAAATGATAGTTCCTGATCCAACACATGACTGTGACTGAGGAGGCAAGCTCCATACGAGGCTCGCTCAGAGCCTTGAGAAGGCAGCAGTCCATATATGCATTGCATCCATACTTAAGCAAAGTATTCTTTTCAGAAACATCTTAGTGCAACTCACTTCATGAACAAAACTTCATTAATAAACTTGATATCATCATTCTACAAGGCATTCCTTTGTTCAGTGCAGCTGCCTGAACAGTAACTGTCATTTCATGAATGCAGCACCCTTTATGAGGTGAAACTTTTAGCACATGAAAACTACAATGTATAAAAGAACTTTCACCTTCACGCTTGCACACAAAAAAAAAAAGTGTGCCATAAACTTTTTGATTGTTTGCCTACTGAAGAAGGCTGACGCAATGAAGCATGACCCCATTTTCTTTTTTCTTGGGGGGGGGGGGGGGGGGGGGGGGGGGGGGGGGGGGGGGCAAATTTGCAAATCTGGTCACAGGTGAGCCGCATGCAAATCCTGAAAACCCATGAGATGTAGGATACAGCAACCAGGTAGGCTTTAAACTTATCTGTGCTCATAGCACCACAAAATAAGCACAGGTGATGTCTTTGTCACAAAGTCTATGGAAAATGTGTGCAGTTGTCATGGCTGTAGCACATAAAAGTAGCAGTAGTGTGTTTAAATACTCTTAAGTAACTTTGGTAACAAGTTTCATTTGTTACCTAATGTAGAGGTTTGGACTTGCTGGTATGACATGACATGAAAATATATAGTGCACCACAAGACCAAGTGGTTTGTTAAAACAGCTACCCCACTACAGAGCCTATACGAACGAGAAGACTTTCATTCCCCCTGAAGTGAATGAACAAAGTAGCGAGAAAAAGGCACAAGAAGCATAAGAAATGTGAGGCGAGGACTGCAAAGCAGTATGCAGGAGCAAGCAAACCTACAGTGGAGTGGTGCCTCGAATAATATACTGGTTCTCGTGTCATGCCACAATATGCAGTGTTTCACAGAGAAGTTTCCAAAATTCTTTTCCCACTCCTTGTTGAGCCCAAAATTGTTTTACTGAATAAAGGAAATTGCACACTTCACACTTGCTTAAACTGGCTGTTTTTTTTTTTTTATAAGTAATCTATGGAACCTAAAACTCAAGTGTCAATAACTGACCTTCACAAATGGTTTTGACTTCACATTTCAGTTAAAACTTAGCCTATACTAGATTCAGTGATAACATGTCACAACATTGTAGCATACGTTCATTCAGGACATTTAACAAAAAATTTAGGGTACGCTTAAGCTTCACCTTTAAGAGAAAAATGTGATAGTGTTATTGGGTCCCGTTCGCACTGCTTACTCAATTACCCAATTCCTAATCAGAATAATCATAAATACTCATGTACACATCAGTACATGTCTCCAAGACACTAGACTAAGTCA
Organism: Amblyomma americanum; assembly: GCF_052857255.1. Lineage (NCBI taxonomy): Eukaryota > Metazoa > Arthropoda > Arachnida > Ixodida > Ixodidae > Amblyomma > Amblyomma americanum. Next base: position 162,431,283 of record NC_135497.1, read on the forward strand.
AAGACCACAACACATTCACTAGGTCCACCTTTATTCAGCTTGAACCAACGAGCCTTTGTGAGCCCGAATCTGAAGTTCCAGGGTTTGATTCCCACCCTAACTCAATTTTCTTTTCAGCTCAATTTTATTAATTCTTTGCTTCCCTTGGGATTTTTCGATCACGGCCAACGCTCGTGGCTAACACCAACAATGCCACTTTTTCTGCGACCTGGGACCCTTAAAGCTATCACTTTTTCAGAGTCCACAAGCTGCAACACTGTATAAATAGCACATATACTGCTATCTTCCTGGAAAATTTCACATATGTCCTACCTGAAACTCATTTCATAAACCTGCATACACAAAGGCTACTGTGTTCTAACAGAGCTTGTAGGGGCCAACAACACTGAAGTCTTGCTATTCCATTAGTCACCAGTCTCAACTCAGCACTTGGTGTCCCCTCCTATCTTCCATCGGCAGCTGTAACAACCTGATGTGGTAGGCTTACTGCGAGACGTGAAAAAAGCCGTCCATGAAGCGCATGCAAAGCACAGCATAAACTGCATGTCACCTCACATAATAATATAAGTCACATACTGCATAATGTACATCAATGAAAATGTAAAAAAAAAAAGCCTTGAGTTATGCACTGAAAACCGCATAACTCCCAAGGACATAAAAGCTAATTCTTCATACCTCAAGTTGTCCTCCCCAAGTTGTAGTACTTGAAACTTCAGCACAATATTCTTCATACTCTTCTGCATGTGAAGGAAAAAGGAAAGAGAAGGTTGTAGGAGCAAAAAGGTCAAGGCACTCTACATACTAATGAAAACTCAACCCCCAACCTTGCTCCAAAATTCTGCATGCAATGAATCTGCAGTGAAAGTGTTCTGAATAACCTGCAGCTGTGTAGTAACAACGCGAAAATTAGCCACCAAACAGTAATACAGTCGAGACCCAATACATTGAATCATTGGCCATATCGAATGCAGTGATTATCCGCTTTTAAATTCTGTGTAAAAGCATAGCGAAGTCGCGCAGTATATCGAACAACGATAGTTCGATTTATCGAACTGTGCGCCATGCCCGTGCAAGTGGCCCTCCTTCTAACGTCTCTTTTCGATCACTTTTTGCGTGCAGAGACAAGTCAGCTGCATGGCTTTGGCCACCTGCTGGCAGCGCTAGCGGTGTGAAACCACGTAATGAGGTGAACGTGGGGTGTGTTTGAGGGTGGCCTCATTTTTCCCGCCGCATCCTAACTAAAGCCTAGCAGCACTTCTTGTCTGGCATGTTTCACTGCCGAAGGGTTTTGTGGAAACTAACTGTACCTTAGTTTCGATGAGCGATTATTCTATTTATAATGCACTGGTAACAGAATTAGACATCTTACGATAGGCAGTGGCTAGTTCCAAAGAGCCGTCTGCTGCAGCTTAAATGCAAAGCAGGTTGGGCCTAGCAACGCCTAGCGAGCGGTGATCTTCAGCACACGCCAGCGGGGGACACGTCGCTCCATGAAGCGAGTCACTAGAGTGAGTGGCAATGCATTTGTGCTTGTAGGTTACAGGTAAAGTTATCTATTGCCATACTTTATATAGTGAACTATTTCGTGATCCCGTTTGAGTTCGTTTGGGTTCAGCTGTAACGGAAGTGATTCAACAGGTTATACACTGCATTCAAATGAATGACAAAGATACATGTCACTTTATTAAGCAAGTGCTCTGCAAAAGTACCACTAGCAGGAATAGCTCCCAGTCTTTTTGCCTCACATCGCATCCCCACTTCAGAGGCCAAAGAAGTGACAGACAGCAGCCACTGTGCTTTGCCCCTTCTCTGATGACAGCACACACTCCCACGTCCACAAGGGATTCCACGCCCGCATGGACCACATGACCACTATTGGTACATTCTCAATAACGACCACTCCATGACTTGTATGGCTCAGGCGCACCTGGATAACATTTTCACTGCCCTGAAGATGAATGCAAGAGTTTCCTGTTGCAACACAATATGCTGATTCCAATATCAACCACGTCCTTTAGAGCTCTCACCATGAAAGCAAGGCACCATGAAGTTTCAACCTTTTGATACAGAAACACACAAGTGCGGTCACCACCATGCTGTGCGACAGTACCTAGGGTAAACTACAACCTCTGTCCGTAAAGTTTCGAGACTGATACATTCTCTTCTTTAGAAATGATCCCCCAAAACAAATGTTGGTGCGTATGTGTAGCGCCATCCTTTCGGGCTAACCTGAGCTATTTATGTTAATTGCTGTCGCAGCTGCTAGATGGCACTACATGTAGAAAAATACGTTGCCACTAGTGGTCTGCACCTTTTACTGTGAGTGAATGTGGAGATGGACGTCGACCTCGAACAGGGTGCGAACATAAAATTCTGTGTGAAGCTTGGCAAGACAGCCACACAGACGTATGACCTCCTTCGTGATGCTTACGGCAACGACATTATCGCAGGCGCGAGTTTTCGAGTGGCACAAGAGGTTCGTTTCGGGAAGAATGTCGGTGGAAGACAACACAAGGCAGGGGCGCCCTTCAACCTCACGGAATGAAAACAACGTGGCTCGGATCAGGGCAATCGTACAGCAAGACCACACCATTACAGTCCGCATGGTATCAGATACTCTCGACATTAGTAGGACAACATGCCACCAAATTTTGCGTGACAACTTGGGGAAACGAAAGCTGAATGCCAGACTTGTGCCACACTCCCTCACACAGGACCAGAAGTACACGCGGGCATAAGTGAGCGCTGATTTGCTCTCCGAGGCAGAGACCGATGCTGCATTCGTCGACCACATCATTGCTGAAGACGAAACATGGTGTTTTCAATACGATCCTCAAGCAAAGAGGCAGAGCGCCGAATGGCGGTCCACAAGCTTTTTGGCGTCGAGAAAGGTGTGGCGACAGAAGACCAAAACAAATACGATGCTGAAAGTTTTTTTTCGATGCCAGAGGTGTCATACACCATGAGTTCGTCCAACAAGGGCAGACGGTGAATCGGGAGTTTTATATCCGCGTGCTCCAACACATGTGTGATGCACTGCTACGCTGTCGCCCTGACTTATGGGCACCTGGACAATGGAGCCTTCTCCACGATAACACAAGGCTGCACACTGCTCTCAGCGTGACAAAATTTCTCACCAAGCACAGCATTACTGTACTTCCCCATCTGCCATACTCGCCTGACTTCTCCCCATGCGATTTTTTCCTGTTTCCTCGTTTGAAGAGAGCCCTAAAAGGTCACTGGATGGGAAGCATGGAGGCCATTCAAGACTCCACGACTAAGGAGCTGACAGCCCTGCTAAAAGAAGCGTTTTCCAACTGTTTCCAAGACCTGAAGAAGCGCTGGAAGCTGTGTATAGACTGCAAGAGAGACTATTTCGAAGGGGTGCTTCACAAATGATTTCAATGTTAAATGCCTTTTTTTTTAATCGACTCAGTCTCGGAACTTTACGGACAAAGGTTGTAGAAGCATTCTGAAGAACATTCTGAAGCTAGCACAACAAATAGCTCTAAAATTTTGAAGTGAGCAAAACTGATAAAAATGTACTTCCTGATCATTTTCGGTTAATAAATCTCCATTTCATAATGTACATGTACTTACTATCTTCAGACATTTTCCAGACTAATTTATGAATACAGGTCATTAAAAACCTTGGCCATCTTCCCATAAGTAAGTCTTGTTTCTTGCAACTGTTCTAAAACCGAAGCAGCTCAGACTGCTGCCATATCTGCTGGTGCTTTATGGTAATAACTGGTAACAGCAGCAACTACTCACCATTTTTCAGTCCCATATGCCAGCTTGAAAATCTATTCTACTCTGTGCAAGCAATTATTTAAGCACGGCTTGCCCTTAACGCCATTTGAGTCCCTAGACTTATTTGTGATCACTTTGAAATGACCAAGCAAAACACGATGCATAAGTTTAATGTTTTAGGGTTTGCATAAGTCCACATAGTACCAGTTGAATGTCCACTTGAGTGAAGAAACATAACAGAGAATTAACCAATCATGCTGTTTTGCGGGTGCTAACTGTAGGGCAATAGTGAATCCACTGAATCCACTTCAAGTCCCAAAGATCTGGACTATTTAAGAGTTGCTTAGGCTGCATACGCCCAAAATAAGCATTTCAAATGCACACAGTACAGCATGTGAAAGAAGTCGACAAGCGCTGCACTTTCTTCACAGATGAATACTGCTGTCTGATGACGAGACACAAGAAAAGATGAGAGGAGGGAAAAAAAATGCATGTGACTGGAACAATGATTATACTCCTGGCAACAGTTCAGTCACTCATTAAGAACATATTTTGTCAGGAAATTTTTATTAAAGGTCTTTTTCTTTGTAATCAAAGTGGATAGTCTGAAACACTTTTCTTATAAGAAACGAAAACAGCAAAAAAAACACAATAGTGACACTGTTAAATAAACATATTCATAATGCCTACACAGTGCTAGACCCTTAACCTCAAAATACGAAGTGCCCCACTTGAAAGTGCCCCAGATATTAATATGACATTGGTAATAACTGAAGTAATGCACTTTAATTTCAAAGAAAACTTCTTTTATCAAAAATAAATGGCAGAGATAGCAGGCAGCAGCAGTAAGTTTACTCACACGTCGCAGCAGCTGTCTTGCTGCGAGTACTCCATATATCAATATTAATGTCATGAACAGGAGTGCATGCATACATACATACCAGTCACGCCAACAAGCCATGCAGACATACCAGTCACGCCAAAAATAAACCATGGTTCTGTGAACTAAACGCACCGGCATCCGGGGTTTTAAAAATTTGGGGAGTCATATGTTAGCTCACAAATGTGACACTCATATGGTCATATAAGAACAGTACGTCTCTTACATCTTACAATGTCGCCTGTCAGTGCACTCTGGTCTAAAGGCTCTAGGTCCGTTCGATTCGCCTGCACTCTCTGCACCAGCTCTGTAAAGTTCTGTGGTGGTGCCGCTTAGGTTCCGCAAGTGTGCAGCGCCAGTTCCGGCAGTTCAAGTGCAGCATGGCACTGGCTGCTTCAAAAACGAGCGGTTGAGTGCAGGCCTGGTTGTCTGCTAGCCATGGCGTCGCCAGCAAATTGCAGCCAGCTGTGCGCCGTCCACCTCAACAACCACCAACATCCCAGACCACATGAAGAACTTTCAAACAGCACAATGGATTGAAGTGTTTCCATGAACCAGCCTCTATGCATTTGCAAGTCACTGCAGCAGGCGCAAAAACACAACAGAGATGTTGCAAGCACCGAGTTACATGTTACACAGTTTTTACAACGTGCATCATGCTGCATGCACGTTTGCTTTCTAGTTAACATACCTCGTGTCAAGTATTACTGTTGTTGTCATAAATTTATTGGCCTAAAGGAAAGACGCCGGTGACAGGTAAGTCAAGAGGTGCGAAGTGCCAGCAAGAGCCACCACCCTACTGCCTGCGTCACCGCGTTCTCAGGTGGCGCCCTAATTACGGTGCCCCAGCAACACTCCGTACAAGCAAGGCCCGAGTCAGGCACCATTCTTCTTGACGAGTGGAATAACTTGACCCCCTTCGCCATTTACCACAACATGCAAGCCATCATCTGCTTCAATGGCAGCTGCAGCTGCAAGATTCCAGCAATGACCATTGAGGAGGCGCACAGCTTTCCTGAACTATACCAGCACGGCGTCTGCACTTTTTCGAAATGAAAGGTGAAGTGCAGCACCGCGAGAATCAGTTCATGTAGTGCAGGCGAATCAAACGGACCCTATATGCCATTCTCTTCTGATGTGACTTGTACAATTGGGACGAAAGTCTCGTAAAGACACACAAGCAGCAACTGAAGCAGATAGCTCTGTAACTGGCCAGTGGCTCGAGACCATACTTGTGGAGGTGGAAGTAGAGACAATATTGTCTATAGTGTGGCAATGAAATGTGATGATCAATGGCAGACATGGCAGCTCTGCACCTAATTGTTTGCCACTTATCCTGGAGACTTTTGTCCTCTATAGTACATTCTGGTTGCCACCTTCAGAAACACAAAATTTCGGCATTTGTCACCTATTCCTAACACATGGGTTGGGCACCTCCATGTTTCATTTGAATTCAGCCTCTCTTCATGTATCACAAACTGACAACTTTTGCAACACCTCTGAGGGTCGGGCACTCATTAAGAGCTCACATATAACTCGAACTCATTCTAATTCTGCTTGATGAGCATGGCAATACTGAAAATGCTGGAGTGTTAATAAAGAGATATTCTCATCGTCACACTCAGCTGCATTCAATGCTTTCATGCAGAAAAACCAGGTTTGTAAGACACTTTTGCTATTAGCAAATTCCTAACGCTATGCACTAGGCTGCACCGTGACAAAACCTTATGTCATACAAAATGGCTGCACCCATTGAATAAAACTAAATGTTGTCTATATGAAGCAGGTATATACAAAAAAAGAATGACTGGTTACCGGTAGTCATCATGTCTCCACTCTTCTTGCTCGTCAGAAAAGGAAGGAACTCTTCAGCATGGGACAGCATGTAGTTGGCAGTTTCCTGCCGCAGTTCACTCATGGATTTCTGACAAAAATTACAAGACAGCAGAGGAATCCTAATAGAGCTGCCTGTTAGCACTACATTAGAACAAAGATAATTTTCTTTATAGTCAAAATTAAATGCCCTGAAAAGCGGTTTCCAACTTGAACACGTCTTTCACAATTGGTACAAGTGCACTGAAATTTCTAGAATACACTAAAACCAAATGTCCCCCCCTCTTAATTGCTTTATTTCCTTGCATGTCCTTTAAGCCACAAGGTAGCTCACAAATATTGCACTTAAGTTCACCCATACATGGACCTCTAGATACCGTATTTGAGCACTTTACAAACAAGGAGCCTGAAACAGCAATGCAAATATTGCCTACTACGTTTAAAATTTCGATAAACTGTGGTCGTATAATACGTTTATTGACCAACCGCACATGTGCAAATATATAAGTCTGCCGAATGTGAGGGCACGCGACATGAAGAGCTGAAATGCAATGGCAGTCACCCGCCGTGGTAGCTTCTGCAGTGCTCAAGTGCAAAGAGGCGAAGCACTACCATCGCTACCACCAACAACAACAGGATTAAAAACGGCACGCTAGTATTCGAGAGAGCAGTTTTTGCGGGGACGCGACATGAAGAGAAATGCCGAGGTTTCTCCGCAGTTAGCAAGGAAGGGGGGAGAGGTGGGAACACTGACAGTCAGCCGGTGCGGTGAATTCCCCGCAGTACTTAGGTATAAAGGAGTGAAGCATCCACAAATTATGAGGAAGAGATTCTGGTTACTTTCGTCATTGCTGCTGACGAACCGGATGCGTAATGATGTTCTTTCCATGCTTAAGACAGCGCAAATGCGAGCTGAAATCCACGAGCACTAGAAAAGGATCTGTTCAGATCTGGTACCAAGAAATGCTAATCGACATTTTTGTGCAGTGAAATTGTCAATAAATGTCTCTGTACCTCATTTATCAGTTACATTTTTAATAATTAGGCAGTTTGGATCATACGTTTTCTCGGATAATACATTTTTTCCGCAATTTTTTTAAAAGCGTATCAACGAGGTTTTACTTATTTCAAAGGTGTTCTGTAAATCAAGCCAATCTAACTGAGACATTGAGCTTATACACAAGATTTTCACCAATGCATGAGAAATGCTGACAAGCTGGAAAGATCTTGCTAATACTGCAAAAAGTGCAAATGTTTTATGAGGAAAACAAAGCACAGTAACTGTTTCACTCACAGTAAGGACATGAACTGTGCTGTGTGGAAAGGGATGAAGGAGGGAGTGAAAGGATGCACAAAAATAAGATGGTGTAGTGGAGAGTTCGAGATGATGCAGACCATCTGGGGTTCTCTTTATAGTGCACTGGCAATGTAGAGCACAAAGCCGTTTTTGCATTTCAGCTCCATCTCATTTGCGGCAGAAGCGAGGTTCAAAAACTCGGTGCAACTGGGTACCCGCTGGTTTTCAATGGGTAGAGAACACAAAGCGCTTATCTAGAACGCCTGAGCTGCATGCTCTAGACGTGTTCTAGACTGCACACGCAACATCTTGATAACAGATTGATAACATCTGGTTTGAAACGAGCTGGAAGTGAACATGAGCAACTACACTAACAGGAAAGCATAGTCTTTCCTTGGCTTACAGGCCTTCATGGCTTTGGCAGCCGCCTTCCAAATCTGGAGCATGTAGCTCAGGCGTTCTAGACAAGTGTTTTATACTCTGTGCAAGCTTTCACCTGGCCTGCTCAGCCTTTCCTTGAGGTGGAATGCTTAGGAAAATGGCTTCCTGACTTCACCTCGGGCAGACCAAAAACACTTTAGCCATGGCATCCTTTGGCCAAACTGCCCCCGAGTCATTAAAAATCAAATCACCATCACAATTTCACCTTTATCGATATTCAGCCACCGCAGCCTAATAATCAAACCAAAGAGCAATCTTTGCTATTAATGCGAAAGCATTAAATGGCTCATTTCATTTCATTTATTTTACCCTCAGGGCTTTCGCATTACAGAGAGGGGTTTCGCATGAGCAACGAAACCTGGCAGCGTTGACCAAGAAAAGTGGTACCAAAACCTCATGACATCACCATGGTCTCACATGCCGTCAGCAGTAGACCATAAGGTTGTAATGGGTGATTATGGGAACTTAGACGAGACAGTAGTAGTTAATGATAGGGACAGTTAGTCAGTGATTGCAGCAGTTTTGGAATGATACAGGACGTTACTAAATAATGATGAGGGTCATAATGATAATGGCAATGATAAAGGGCATTAGGGTGAAGGCCTTCAAGGTAAATGCCTTTAGGGTAAAGGCCTTCTGGTCATAAGCCTAATAATCGAAGGCACAAGGGCAAAGGGAAAAAAAATGTTGCCACATCAGCTGTCATCCAAAGCTTTGGGAGGCCATCTAAAGGTCATCATTGCATTACGAAAACAATGCTTCACCTTTCATTGTGTCGAAAACAATGCTTCACCGTTTATTGTGTAAAATGCATATTAAATGCCCGTGAAGAATAAAAGGCATAAGCTAAGCAGTTAGCATAAATAATACTCACAGGCTAACCCTTCACTCATTTACAGATCACTTCTTACTATTTTTACATAAATGCTACTATGATAAGAAGGAACAAGGCATTAAGCTGGAAGAAATTTTGTGACTGTTTCAAAATGAGAATTTCCAATTTTAAAAGACCTTATACAGGCACAAATTCATCTGTAAAGCTTAGAGCAAGGGCAAGAGTTTTAGAACTGTCATCTGGTCCCTTCTACAATGCACTTTGCACCCGCAACACATTGCCTCATAGTGAACCACTACTTGTCCCTAAAGTGCAGGTGACTCAAATACTTTTGCACAAATGACAGTGCATGTTCCATGCTTGACCAAGAAAACACACGCACCAAAAAAGACCAAACGCACATATTGTATTTTTGCTGTGGACAGACACCCTATTCGCTGACCTAAGAAATGCCCTTCAGCAAACCACAAGCAGCTCGTCCTAAAAAACGAGGGGCATCTGTCATTTTTTGTTTGCATAGAAGTCGCAACCACCCCAGAACGGATACAAACCTCCACTGTCTAATCCCCGCTCTGTACTGATGCATCTGAAAACAGTTGAGTAAAGGCTCCACACTACAACCACACACCATATGCTATGAGATGCAAGGTGGTTTCAGTTATTGGCACCAAATATCATTTTTCGTTAATAACACACAATAAAAATAAACCACTGAAAAAAAGTGCTTACCATGACACCAAAAAGGCCAAGCTGATGCTCCATAGCTTTGTACATGCTAAGAAAGCAATAAAAAGAAAGCGCAAGAGTTTCAAGACCATACTTGGAGCAAGCAAGCAAAGAAAAACGAACAATTTAAAAGCAACAAAAAGTTGAAAGTTAACAGAAACAATACATTAAAAATTTTCACACAGCCACACTGCCAGACACCGTGCATGTACTACTGAAGCACCTGAGACTGCCAATTGGACTGCCAAGCCGCACTTTAGCCTGCAGCTTTACAATCCATGCTGTTTAGAATGCTGCAGGCTAAAGTGTGGCTTGGCAGTCTGATTGTGGTATTGTGGTTTGTTGACAATGAACTGAAAGTCAGTATCATCTTGGTGATGGAAGGGTGAAAGCAGACGATTTGAAACAAAAAGTGGTCTCCGCTTGAATGAGTTTAGTCCATGCTACCCTTTATAATGCTTCCTTTCTTTTATCAGTCCCTCCTTCATCCCTTCCCGTGTCCTTCATCCCTTCAGGTGTCCACCGATATGTGAGACAGGTAATGCGCCATTTCCTTTCCCAAAAACCTATTTTCAATATCAATTTTCTATCCATAACCCAATCATTCCTAATGAGTCTGGCTCAAGGAAGGCTCACGGTGACACGTACGGACATCATGTCCGGTAAGGTGTCGCTACTTTGAGCACGCCCCCCGCCCCCCCTTATGGAGAGACCTGGCTGTGCTTATGATGTACCCAACATATTAAGAGGCCTTCCAGCCAAAGTAAATTTTCATTGCAGTTGGCCTCTAAAGGCACAGTGTGGGGTGCTCCCAATATTTTCATGTTCCATATGTCTTTTGTGCACATGACCATCACATGATGGCCAATTATGCAGTTAAACCATTTACTACCATATAGCAGCCCAATGCACCTGCAGCACATCAGAAACTAAGTTCATCCTCTTCAAACTGGTACACACAGAGGAATAAAGCCTTGCAAAAACTCTCTAGAGGGTATGCCCCATCTGCCCTTGAAAAGTTGCCTATTCCTATGCGTAGGCAAAAATATGCTGTATACCTAGGTGGCAAGTTTAATCCTTCTAATTCCTTAGCTTGGTTTTTACGAGAAAATTCCCCCAGTCACTTGGCTGACATAACATCAGTCCACCATGGTTAGGATGTGCTATGTTGTACTTTTGCAACCTCGTGGTGGAATAGTGGCTTGCTAGGTAGTCAAGTACAGCAAAAGACAATTACGTCTCTACCATCATATCATTTCCAGTTTCCAGCTGCCACAGTGGTTATCTTAACACCTTCCCTGCCTGTAAAGTGCACTGAAATACGTCAATTTAAAATGCTCACTTAAACATCGTCAGCACCAAAAAAGCACAAAACACAAATGAAACAAGCAAACAATGCTGCTTTGTCCTGCATGTGGTTCCTTTATGTTTTGTGCTTTTTTAAATGATAACGGACTCTGTATGGTATGCACGGCGTTCAGCTCTTAGTAATGGCAGCACTTCTGCATAATATCTATAACAGGGGAAAATCCTCCAGCTATGCCCCAGGGAATGGGGCCTGATTACTTTAAAATACTGAGAAAAAAATTAAACAC